>NC_067402.1:49734347-50051222 GCF_016432865.1 Antechinus flavipes | reverse complement strand
CCTCTAATATAGTTCAAGCTTTTTACTATGTTTTGTTTAAATGATTTCAATAGGTACATACTACAGTGGTAAAGAGAGCCTGGGAGCAAGAAGAGCTGAGTTCAAATTCTTCTTCATATACTTATTAGTTGTATATTCCTGGTCAAGTTACACTTGACAATCCCTTGATGGAAGGGATCAAATTTGGATGATTTGGTTAGAGGTAGGAGAAGGGAAGAAAAGACAAGGAGGTTAATTATGAACCTATTGAAATCTCCCTTATTCCCTTTTTCATCTATTTATTAAAATCCTTCTTATCCATCAAGGCTCAACTCAGTTTTGCCTCCTTTGTAAAGCCTTCCAAGACTGTTCTAGTCAAAAATTCTTTCTCCCCTTTCTGAGGGAGATTATTTTGGTAATTGTCACATACTACCTTATACTACAGTGAAGAGAGCTTTGGGGCAAGAAGAGCTGAATTCAAATTCTTCTTCATATACTTATTAGTTGTGTGTTCCTGGTCAAGTCACTTGACTCTACCTCAGTTTCCTTATCTGTAAAATAAACTGAAGAAGAAAATGGCAAACTACTTCAGTATATTTGTCAAGAAAACACTAAATAGGGTCAGGAAAAGTTGTACATGACTGAAACAACTGAACAACATTAACAAAAATCTTGTGTTATAATCTAAGATACATATGTCCACTCTCCCTTTCTTCTAGGTTCTAAATCACTTAAAGGCAAGTACTCTCTCTAGAACATTAATAATGCATTGTATTAGCTCTTTATGGTGGCAAGGAATTGGAAACTGGGAGGATGCCTATCATTAGAAAAACACTCAATAAGTTATAGTGTGTGACTATCATGGAATACTATGAGAAATGGTGAGGAGGGTGGATTCAGAGAAATCTGTATAAAGGTATATAATCTGATGCAAAGTGAAGTGAGCAGAATTGGGAGAACAATTTTTATAGTAACTACAATATGGTTAAGACAAACAACTTTGAAAGATTTAGGAACCCTATCAATATAGCAATTACTTAAAAAAGAAACTGGTTCTATTGATAAGTTCATGTGGATGGAAATTTTGCTGCCTAGCAGTCTTATGTGTGAAGGATAACTTCATTGATTGAACAGTTTAGTGAAGTGCATAAAGCAAAAAACTTGAAAGCTGGCTGATTGTACTTGACACCTCTGGCCTAGACCAGGGCTTTACCTATCTATCCATCCATCCATCCATCCATCTATCTGTCTGTCCATTTGTTTATTTATTTAGTGAAGAATTGGGTTAAGTGACTTGACAATTAGTATGTGTTAGGTCACATTTGAACTCAGGTGCTCCTAACTCCAGGTACTTTATTCACTGTATCATCTAGCTGCCCCTAGACCACAAATTCTTAAACTTTTTCCATTCATGTCTCCTTATCACCTTAGAAATTTTTATATGACCCTGGATATATAAATATATAAAGTAGGTACATAAATCAAATAGTTACTGATATTAAATCATAATTTTGTGACCCCCACATTCAGTCACATGATCCCATATGGGGTCACAAACCACAATTTAAGAAGCTGGGACCTAGAGAAGTAGGTGATGGTTCTGGGTCACATAGCCAGTATGTATCATCACAGCAGAATTTGAACCCAGCTATTCTTGACACTTAGGCCATCTCTCTAACCAATATACTACACTGACTTTTGTTAAAAGAAATAGAGTATTTTGGCTTGATTTATTTTGTTAGTATTTGACTGAATACCATCCCCAACACAACAGTGTCATAGAATATCTTTCTTCTAAATTGGAATGTTCCACATAAGTGATCAGCCATCCCTTTAAATAGCTAAATCCATGCTGCTAAGGTAAGATTAACCTTCCTAACCACTTTGTATATGAAGTAAACAATTGTGTACTCTGTTGATTTAGGGATGTACTTTGTGGTTACCTCCTATGTACCAACATTGGTAACATTCCAAGGCTTGGCGAGCTAGATGGGGAAATCACATCCTCTTTAGTGGTACAGCAGGGAAGGACATTAAATTGCAGGTAAGTACCAAGATTATCACCTTATGGAAAAGCAAACTCTGTACTGCTTCTTCCCTCCCACCCAGAGCCTTGGAACCCCCACGATCTTCAATGCTTTAAATGAAGGGCTATTTGATGAGTGTTGGTACCTCTCAAGCCATTACAGATCACACCCTTCCATGCCTTAGGAGATGAGTTCATTAATTAATATGGCCAAAAACCTTCATCATCTAAGGGGGGCATTGTTCACTCAAACTGGTCCCCAGATGGCAACACATCAGTAGCCTTGAACTTACAACATTCTTGAAGGCTTCCAAGTTGGAGGTCTTTAAGGAGAAGTTGAACAGCCAGTGGTTGGACACATTATGGTGGGAATTTCCTTCTTCTAAGACTGGATGACATGGTCAGTTCTCAAATTCCGTGATTACCAGCGTGGTAGTATCTGCCAAAACTTGTGCTCTGCTGCCATGACTTTTGAGAATACCTCATTGCATAACAAGGCTAAGGGAAATTGAACTTTAGTGGAAAAAATTAACTATTCATTAAAAATAGAATTGTTATTTATTATTTGTTAAATATAAAATTTAAATAATATTTATTAAAAATAAAACCCCAAAACATCGTTCAAGGGGCCATAATTCAAATTCAAACAGATTGGGAGAAAACAATTATATTAAAAATTGAGTTATCAAAATATTAAGAAAACAAGTTCAAGAACTCCAGGCTAAGGTCTGCTCATCTACTAAATTATAGAAGGATTAGAATCTGTGATCATAAAGGAAATAACTATACCCATTAAATTATTGACCTCTTAAGTATGGACTTACATTGAATAGCAATTTTACAACCATAAATCTCTATAATTGCTCCATTTATAGAATATAATATTGTGAATAGAGAAATTTCTTTGGAAAAAGTAATTTTATTTATTTTTAAGTTTTTTCTTTTAATTTACAGAATAAAACAAGAAAAAGGTAATTTTTATAAAACCCTCTCACCCTCAATACTAGAACTGAAAATGACCTTAACTAACCCACTTGGTTATAGGATTAGAATTTCATTTTGAGTAATAATTGTGACAGACTAGGCCTTAGGTGACAAAAATGAGCTAGAAATGTAATTGCACTTTTTATATCAATTGTGTCAGTATAATGGAATGTACTGTCCTTATTGATTACCCTGTAAGTAATTTAAAGATAAAGTTGCTATCATGCTTCTACAAATATAAAGATGTAACACCATTTTTCATTCTACTGCTTTTTGGAGATATTAGTCATCATTTAATTTACAAAGGTGATTTCAAAATCAATTTAAGAAAAAACGTGTGTATATTTTTAAAAAACAAAAAAATCTACTCCATGACATAACTAATTTTTAGAAAATGTTTCTCATTTAACTGCAGTGGTGGCCATGTTAAGCTTGAAGAAGAGATAGATCTTGGCTATGTTGAAGATGGGACGCCATGTGGCCCTGAAATGATGTGCCTAGAACGTAGGTGTCTCCCCACTGCCTCTTTCAACTTCAGTACCTGCTTGAGTAAAAAAGAAAATGCTATTTGTTCAGGACATGGGGTATGTTTCTATATTCTTTACTCTGTCTTAATGTGGATTATGTATTTACTTTTTGTCAGTGAAATATGTGGTCTTAGGCAAGTAACTTAAACCTTCAGACCTCAATTTATTTATCTATAGAACAATAGGATTGAGCTACATTGCCTTTTAGTTCATTTGAACTCAAATTCAAGGTTTCTTAAAAAAAAATTTTCCACTCTTGACCTCTTTTCACCTGAGAAATTTTTATTAGACCTCAGACATATAGATTTACAAAAGAGATATGCAAATCAAATATTCACTGATAAGTAATCATAATTTTGCAACCCTCACATTCAGTTATATGACCCTATATGGAGTTGCAACCTATAGTTTAAGAAATTTTGCTTCTAAAATATGACTAATTCTAAACACATTATTTTTTCTAATTCTATGAAATAAACTAGTTATTGAAAATATCACTAAGTAGCATGTGAATATTAAATATACTGTATGTCAAATGAAATCTAAATTGTTTCCTTCGACCACAGCTATTGAGCAACTAGGTGATGCAGTAGATAAGTCAGGATAATTCAATTCAAATTTGGTCTCAGACACTTATTAATTGTGACTCTGAGCAAATCACTTAATCTTGTTTGCCTCAGTTTCTTCATTGTAAAATAAGCTGGAGAAGGAAATGGCAAACTACTCCAGTATCTTTCCCAAAAAAACCTCAAGTAAGGTAATGAAAAATTGGACTTGATTAAACAACAATTACAACCATAACTATGACTATTATTTGAAATGCAGGGGGAAAAAGAAGTAAAAATGATTGTATTTAATTATAATTTCTGATTCTCCTTTCTCATTCATATTAACAAAATCTGATTTGCTTTAATTTTTGTTTTTTTTTTTCATTTTTTAAATGAAGTAGGAGACAAAGTTTCACAAGCTAAAATGGGATTGAAAAAGATAAGAACATAATGGTTCTGGCAAATATTTTTTTAATAATGAATAGAAAGAAAGAATTTGACAAGGTTCATTTTCATTCTTACAGCCATGCAAGTGAGATTTCGGTTCAATGAAGACATGTTTTTGCTTGACCAATTAATTATTTTAGTTTCCTACAGCATTGTTTTGAAATAAGCAAACTATATATTTATTTCAGTTCCATACAATTCTATGTGTGTTTATAAGAGATGTGCAGAGAAGTATCACTGTGATTTACTGTCTTAGAAACTATTGTGTAACCCTGATATGTATGGTGGACCACAGGCCTGGAAAAAATCTAGCTGATTCACCCCTCTGAGAGTGGAGCTCTCATTTTTTCCTAAAAAGGAATTTAGGAGAAATTACTTTTTGTCAGTAAAATGTGTGGTCTTGGGCAAGTAACTTACCCCTCAGACCTCATTTTATTTATCTCTAGAACAATAGAATTGAGCTACCTTTCCTTTTAGTTCATTTGAACTCAAATTGAGTTCAACATTGAGAAGGGGAGAAGGTAGAGAAGAATAAGAATTATTCAAGTCTATTTTTTCCTGATTCCAAGACGCTTATCTATATTAATTAAGGACACAGGCAATCCAAAGTGATAGGTACTCCATAATTCAGGTTGGGGTAAAGTTGATGTTTAAACTTAAAAGTGGGTGAATGGGAAGTTTTGACAGTTTGCATCAAAATATTAAAACTTTAGCCAGGTGGTGTGGTGGATAGAGTGGAATCAGGAAGACCTGAATTCAAATCTGGCTTCAAAAATTTACTAGTCATATGACTTTGGGCAAGTCACTTAACCCTATTTATCAGTTTCCTCATCTGTAAAATGAGCTGGAGAACAAAGTGACAAAATCTTTTCCAAGGAAACCTTGAATAGTGTCACAAAGTGTTAGATGGGACTGAAAGGATGGAACAACAGCAAATGAAAACATCCATCCTGATTTCACTACTCCCTGTTCAATGCACAGATAAGTGTGATGGCTAAAACTTTTGGAAGGGATTCTGCCTTCTTTGGATGGATAAATGAGCAGGGTTTGTTTTCTTTTAAATTCTATATTTTCCATTTGAGATTCCTTAAACAGGGCTTCTTAAACTTTTTCCAATTGCGACTCCTTTTCACCTGAGAAATTTTATCTGATCTCAATTATGTAAGCATATAAAAACAGATACAAATCAAACATTTACCGAATTGATCATTAATTGTGAGACCCCCACATTCAATTATGAGATCCCATATGGGGATATTTCCTTTGTGTCTTCTTAGTTCTCTTGCCATATGCACAGGAGAAGGAATAGGGGAGAGAGTTTTTAGATTTAAAACTAAAATCCAACCTCTTTGTTTCATAGATGAATAAACTGAGGCATATGGAGATAGCGTGATTTTCACTAGCTCATACAGTTAGTAATTATTAGACAGGATTCAAATGTTTCCAGAGGCAGTTCTCTTACCAATATATATGTTTTCTATTTGGTGCTAGTATTGAAGAAAAAAGTTCATTTTTCTTTTGTGCCAGAAACCTTTAGCTAAACGAGTGAGCAGCAAGTGTGATCTTGCCTCCTTACCTAATAAACTCCAGCTTGAGTAGAGTCTTCTCTCCACTTTGTTGTCCAGCCATGTCTTAGTTCCCCTTTTAAGGATCCTTCTCTAAGAGTTAATGAAATCACTCACTAAAAATCAGAACTGAACAAATAGAAATGACTGATTCATTGAGACATCAAGAATCAGTCAAGCAAAACCAAAAAAATGAAAGATTGGGAAAAAATGTCAAATATTTACTTGGAAAAACAACAGACCTGGAAAATAGATCTAGGAGAGATAACCTGAGGATCATTGGACTATCTGAAAATTATGATGAAAAAAAGAGCCTAGATACTATTTTACAGGAAATCATCAAAGAGAACTGCCCAGAAGTAATAGAACTGGAAGGGAAAATAGGCGTTGAAAGAATTCATCGAACACCTTCTGAAAAAGACCCTAAAATAAAGACTCCCAGGAATATTGTGGCCAAACTTCAGAATTTTCAGACTAAAGAAAAAATTTTACAAGCAGCCAGGAAAAAAACAGTTCAAATACCGAGATGCCACAATAAGGGTCACGCAAGATCTGGCTGCCTCAACATTAAAGGATGGAAGGGCCTGGAATCAGATATTCTGAAAGGCAAAAGAGCTTGGAATGCAGCCAAGAATAAACTACCCAGCTAAGCTGAGTATTTTTTTCCATGGAAGAAGATGGACATTTAATGAAATAGAGGAATTTCATTTGTTTCAAAGGAAAAAACCAAACTTAAACAAAAATTTGATCTCCAACAACAGGACTCAAGAGAAGTAGAAAAAGGTAAAAGGAACTCTTGAGAACAGTATTTCTAAATAATGATGAATGTTGGAGGGGATGCAGGAAAACTGGGATACTGATGCATTGTTGGTGGAACTGTGAACTAATCCAACCATTCTGGAGAGCAATCTGGAATTATGCCCAAAAAGTTATCAAATTGTGCATACCCTTTGATCCAGCAGTGTTTCTATTGGGCTTATATCCCAAAGAAATACTAAAGGAGGGAAAGGGACCTGTATGTGCCAAAATGTTTGTGATAGCCCTGTTTGTAGTGGCTAGAAACTGGAAATTGAATGGATGCCTATCAATTGGAGAATGGCTGGGTAAATTGTGGTATATGAATGTTATGGAATATTATTGTTCTGTAAGAAATGGCCAGCAGGATGAATACAGAGAGGCTTGGAAAGACTTAACATGAACTGATGCTAAGTGAAATGAGCAGAACCCCAGGAGATCACTTTACACTTTGACAATGATATTATATGAAGATGTATTCTGATGGAAGTGGATTTCTTTGACAAAGACTCAGTTTCAATTGATAAATGATGGACAGAAGCAGCTACACCCAAAGAAAGAACACTGGGAAACGAATGTGAACTATTTGCATTTTTGTTTTTCTTTCCGAGTTGTTTTTACCTTCTGAATCCAATTCTCCCTGTGCAACAAGAGAACAGCTCGGTTCTGCAAACATATATTGTAGCTAGGATATACTGCAACATATCTAACATATATAGGACTGCTTGCCATCTAGGGGAGGGGATGGTGGGAGGGAGGGGAAAAATCAGAACAGAAGCGAGTGCAAGGGATAATGTTGTAAAAAAAATTACCCTGGCATGGATTCTGTCAACATAAAGTTATTATAAAATAAAATAAAATATTAAAAAAGAGAGAGAGAACAGTATTTCTGTTGTGGATATACATAAAAAAACATATATATAATTTGATTTTACCAATATAACATAAAAAAGAGAAGTAGAAATGGAAAGGGGATAGTGTCAGAAAAAGGGAAAAGGGGAGATAAAAAGAGGGAAACTACATGTGACAGTGAGGCAAAGGAAACCAATCATATCTAAGGGAACTTAGAGAGGGCAAGGAACATTGTGTGAATCCTACTCTCATCAGAGTTGGATCAAAGAGGAAATAATTGACATATTTGTTTTACAGAGATTCTTCTCTCACTTCATTAAAAAGTGGGAGAGGAAAAGAGAGAAGGAAAAAGAATAATAAGGAAAGGGTACAAGAAAGGGGAAGGGATCCAAAGGGAGGAGGAAGGGATACTAAAGAGGGAGAGATGTGTGATGTAAGTGGGACCAATAAGTTTAATACTAGGGAAGAAGGGAAGGAGGGCAAGAAAAAGAAAAATATAATCTGGGGATATGAGGATGGCAGGAAATACAGAATTAGTCATTTTAACCGTAAATGTGAATGGGATGAACTCTCCCATAAAGAGGAAGCGGATAGCAGACTGGCTCAAAAGTCAGAACCCTACAATATGTTGTTTACAGGAAACACATTTAAAACAGGGCGATACATAGAGAGTAAAGGTAAAAGGCTGGAGCAGAATCTATTTGACTTCAGGTGAAGTCAAGTGAAACAATATCAGTATTAAACATATATGCACCAAATGGTATAACATATAACTTCCTAAAGGAGAAGTTAAGAGAGTTGCGAGACGAAATAGACAGCAAAACTATAATAGTGGGAGATCTCAATCTTGCACTCTCAGATTTAGATAAATCAAATCACAAAACAAATAAGAAAGACATTAAAGAGGTAAATAGAATGTTAGAAAAATTAGGTATGATAGATCTCTGGAGAACACTGAATAATGACAGAAAGGAGTATACTTTCTTCTCAGCAGTTCATGGAACCTACACAAAAATTGACCATATAGTAGGACATAAAGACCTCAAAATTAAATGCAGGAAGGCAGAAATAGTAAATGCTTTCTTTTCAGATCACAATGCAATAAAAACTACATTAAACAAAAAAGTAAGGTATAAATAGACCAAAAAGTAATTGGAAACTAAATAATCTCATCTTAAAGAATGATTGGGTGAAACAACAAATTATAGACACAATTAATAATTTCACTCAAGATCATGACAATGGTGAGACGTCATACCAAAATTTATGGGATGCAGCCAAAGCAGTAATAAGGGGAAATTTTATATCCTTAGAGGCTTACTTGAATAAAATAGAGAAAGAGAAGATCAATGAATTGGGCCTGCAACTTAAAAAGCTAGAAAAAGACCAAATTAAAAACCCCCAATCAATTACTAAATTTGAAGTTCTGAAATTAAAAGAAGAAATTAATAATATAGAAAGTAAAAAAAAAATTATTGAACTAATAAATAAAACTAAGAGTTGGTCTTATGAAAAACCAATAAAAATGATAAACCTTTGGTCAATCTGATTAGAAAAAGGAGAGAGGAAATCAAATTAGTAGTCTTAAAAATGAAAAGGGAGAACTTTCCACCAATGAAGAGGAAATTAAAGAAACAATAAGGGGTTACTTTGCCCAACTTTATGCCAATAAATTTGATAACCTAAACAAAATGGATGACTACCTCCAAAAATATAGGCTTCCCAGATTATCAGAGGAGGAAGTAAATTGCTTAAATAGTCCCATTTCAGAAAAAGAAATAGAACAAGCTATTAATCAACTCCCTAAAAAAAAATCCCTGGGACCAGATGGATTTACATGTGAATTCTACCAAACATTCAAAGAACAATTAGCCCCAATGCTTTATAAACTATTTGAAAAAAATAGGGAATGAAGGAGTCCTACCAAATTCCTTTTATGACACAGACATGGTACTGATACCTAAACCAGGTAAGTTGAAAACAGAAAAAGAAAATTATAGACCAATCTCCCTAATGAATATTGATGCTAAAATCTTAAATAAGATATTAGCAAAAAGACTACAGAAAATCATCACCAGGATAATACACCATGATCAAGTAGGAGTTATACCAGGAATGCAGGGCTGGTTCAATATTAGGAAAATTATCAGTATAATTGGCCATATTAATAATCAAATCAACAAAAACCATATGATCATCTCAATAAATGCAGAAAAAGCATTTGATAAAATCCAACATCCATTCCTATTAAAAACTCTTGAGAGTATAGGAATAAATGGATTTTTCCTTAAAAGAATCAGTAGCATCTATTTAAAACCAGCAGTAAGCATCATATGTAATGGGGACAAACTGCAATCATTCCCAATAAGATCAGGAGTGAAACAAGGTTGCCCACTATCACCGTTACTATTTAATATTGTATTAGAAATGGTAGCTTTGGCAATAAGAGTTGAGAAAAAGATGAAAGGAATAAGAATAGGCAATGAGGAAAGCAAATTATCACTCTTTGCTGATGATATGATGGTATACTTAGAGAACCCCAGAGACTCTACTAAAAAATTATTAGAAACAATCCACATCTTTAGCAAAGTTGCAGGATACAAAATAAACCCACATAAGTTATCAGCATTCTTATATATCCTAACAAAACCCAACAGTTAGAGTTACAAAGAGAAATTCCATTTAAAGTAACTACTGATTGTATAAAATATTTTGGAATCTATCTGCCAAGGGAAAATCAGAAACTTTATGAGCAAAACTATAAAACACTTTCCACACAAATTAAGTCTGATCTAACCAACTGGAAAAATATTAAATGCTCTTGGATTGGGCGAGCAAATATAATAAAGATGATAATACTATCTAAACTAATCTATTTATTTAGCACTATACCAATCAGACTCCCCCAAAACTACTTAGATGACCTAGAAAAAATAACAACAAAGTTCATATGGAAAAACAAAAGATCAAGAATTTCAAGGGAATTAATGAAAAAAAAAATCAAATGAAGGTGGCCTAGCTGTACCAGATCTAAAATTATATTATAAAGTAGCAGTTACTAAAACCATCTGGTATTGGCTAAGAAATAGACTAGTTGATCAATGGAATAGGTTAGGTTCAAAGGACAAAACAGCCAATAACTTTAATAATATAATGTTTGACAAACCCAAAGATTCCAGTTTTTGGGATAAGAATGCATTATTTGACAAAAATTGCTGGGAAAATTGGAAATTAGTATGGCAGAAACTAGGCATTGACCCACACTTAACACCGTACACCAAGATAAGGTCAAAATGGGTTCATGACCTAGGCATAAAGAATGAGATTATAAATAAATTGGAAGAACATAGGATAGTTTACCTCTCAGACCTGTGGAAGAGGGAGGAATTTATGACCAAAGAAGAATTAGAGATCACTATTGACCACAAAATAGAAAATTTTGATTATATCAAATTGAAAAGTTTTTGTACAAACAAAACAAATGCAGACAAGATTAGAAGGGAAACACTAAACTGGGAAAACATTTTTACAGTCAAATGTTCTGATAAAGGCCTCATTTCCAAAATATAGAGAGAATTGACTCTAATTTATAAGAAATCAAGCCATTCTCCAACTGATAAATGGTCAAAGGATATGAACAGACAATTTTCAGATGAAGAAATTGAAACTATTTATAGACATATGAAAATATGCTCCAAATCGTTATTAATCAGAGAAATGCAAATTAAGACAACTCTGAGATACCACTACATACCTGTCAGATTGGCTAGAATGACAGGGAAAGATAATGTGGAATGTTGGAGGGGATGTGGGAAAACAGGGACACTGATACATTGTTGATGGAATTGTGAACACATCCAGCCATTCTGGAGAGCAATTTGGAATTATGCCCAAAAAGTTATCAAACTGTGCATACCCTTTGATCCAGCAGTGTTTCTACTGGGTTTATACCCCAAAGAGATACTAAAGAAGGGAAAGGGACCTACCTGTATGAGCCAAAATGTTTGTGGCAGCCCTGTTTGTAGTGGCTAGAAGCTGGAAAATGAATGGATGCCCATCAATTGGAGAATGGTTGAGTAAATTGTGGTATATGAATGTTATGGAATATTATTGTTCTGTAAGAAATGACCAGCAGGATGAATACAGAGAGGACTGGCGAGACTTACATGAACTGATGCTGAGTGAAATGAGCAGAACCAGGAGATCATTATATACCTCAACAACGATACTGTTTGAGGATTCTGATGGAAGTGGATCTCTTCGATAAAGAGAGCTAATTCAGTTTCAATTGATCAAGGATGGACAGAAGCAGCTACACCCAAAGAAAGAACAATGGGAAATGAATATAAACTGCTTGCATTTTTGTTTTTCTTCCCGGATAATTTATACCTTCTGAATTCAATTCTCCCTGTGCAACAAGAAAACTGTTCGGTTCTGCACACATATATTGTATCTAGGATATGTTGTAACCTATTTAACATGTAAAGGACCGCTTACTATCTGGGGGAGGGGGTGGAGGGAAGGAGGGGAAAAATCGGAACAGAAGTGAGTGCAAGGGATAATGCTGTAAAAAATTACCCTGGCAGGGGTTCTGTCGATAAAAAGTTATTTAAAAAAAAAAAAAGAGTTAATGAAAGATTTGTATGGATAACATAGAACTGGCTCTATTTCTATGTAGATTTCTCTACTCTTTTCCATTTATATTATTACTGAATGCAAAACTGTCATTTTATGATTTTGCTTCATTTCTTTTAGAGAGGATCATTGTTCTTTTCTTATGTCCTATTGTTTTCTGTAAGTTGAGGTGAAAATGACTTGCAGTGAGTAATGAGAGGAGACTTTTTTAGGCAAACAATGAATGAAATGAAAGATCAGGAAAAGATATCATAAGAAATATAAGTGCGATCATTGTTAATTTTTGTTGTTCATAACACTGCATTATAATCAGTCTATATATGATTTTTATTCTCAGTTCACATTTTGGATTTCAGGTTTGCAGTAATGAAATAAAATGTGTCTGTAATAAGCACTGGATAGGTGCGGACTGTAATACTTATTTACCGTACAATGATGGCTCAAAATCAGATTTATCTTTATCTGGCAATGGTAAGTACATACTCTATTCTTAGTAATTATAGTCCTCCAACCAGGAGGACAAAAATATTGCCTCAACACTGTCAAGTAAATTATTATTTTATAGTGACTTCAGTTTGTATATAACAATTATACCTGATAAAACTGATAAAAACCATCCTCACATGATAATTGGTTTTCAGGATTTGTTGGATTAATTTTTTCTATAAGATTAATTTTGGATAATCCTTACTCATAAAATAAGATTTTTCAAACATTGAATGATATGAGAATGTTATTAATGTGGATCAGTCATCTCTCCTGAAATTTCTTTATGCTATATTTTATTGGTGATCCTTGCTAAATACATATTTGTCACCAGAAAGGGCTTTTTTTGAGATAATCAGTCAATTACATAGCACTAATTAAGTGTCTACTATGTGCATTAGAGATACAAAAAAGGTAAAAATGAAACAGTCCATATTCTTGAAGAGCTCATTGTATAATATAAAAATATTAATTAATGGGTAATAATAAATACTGCAAAAAAAGCAATATTTTGTGACTATTTGGGGGGAAGTTTCATATGCACCTTCAAATTTTCTGACAAGAACTGTAAAATCTGCTTTATAGTTTTCCTATTTTATCAAAGACAGATTGTGAGGAAATGAACTTAGGACAGTGTCTGGTATGTAGTAGGTATTTTATATATTAATGCCTGTTGATTGTTGTATAAATGAGATTTGAGGAGGAGAAGAAGATAGCTATTAAGAAAAAAGAAGATGGAAAATGCAGCTAAGCATTTAATGGTGGTGAATGGACCCTTTCCAAATGTGTTGGTACCTTTTAGTACATGGATACTTAACTGGAGGAAGTGATGCCTAAGGGACCAAAAGTTCTCTCCCTTACAAATGATGAGAGAAGTCATGTACTTTCTAATCCCTCACACATCCTCTCTCCTTCAACCAATAGACCACAATAAATAAATGCATAAACAAACCAACAAGCAGCCATTAAGTGCCTACTATGTGCCAGGCCCTGTGGGTACACCAGCAAATACTGAGCCTACTATAAACCCTGTGGATACAAATATAATCCTTTCTCCCTTTAGGTAAGACTCATAGTTTATGGGTATGAAAATATAATTTGTTTACAGCAGAATTATGGAACTTATTCTAACATTCAATTTTAAAAGTTTATAGAATTGAATAAATTATAGAGCTCTAAGGAAGCCTGGAAGCTATTAATTATATTATAAATGTGGAAACTGAGGTTCAAAGAGAAATGCTTTATCCTAGGTCACAAAAGCTATTAAGTGGTAGAACCAAGGCTAGAAACCAGGTCTTTTATCCTGTGTTCTTTTCCAGTATAATTCTATGATTATCTATTATGTACTGAGCACTTTGCTAAGCATTCTGTGATGTACCAAGCAAGTGAAGTTTCTGCCCCCAAGGCACTCAGACAAGCTCTACAAGCTTGTAAGAGGCAGCAAAATAAGATTGTCTGCAAAAATAAATAGGCTAGATGGTAAATGTGTTCAGATTTCAAAGAATGAGCAACAACATACTAGAGAAAGGGCTGGTTTTGTCAGGAGGGATTTAGATTCAAATCCTCCATCTGAATCAGTTTCCTCATCTGTAAAATAGGAGTAATGATAGTTGAAGTATTTCTCTTGCTTGATTATTGTGATGCTTAGAGGAAGTAAGAGAAGTGAAATGTTTTGCAAACCTTCAAGCACAGAATAAATAGTGCTTATTATTACTAAAAACAAAACAAAACAAAACAAAACAAAACAAAACAGGTAATGTTCTTCCTGAGCTTGATTTCAAATAACTCCTTTTGTTTGGGCAGATGCTACATTGACATTAGACACAAAGAATCTGAGTTTCTTTTCCCACAGAGGAAGGGATTAGTTTAGACCACATCAAAGACCATATTTGATTTTCCCCTCCCAGATTGATAATTTTGTGAAAGCAGATAGGTCATTTCTAGCCTTTAATTACTGAATGGACACTGCCTCAGACAAACAGAGCTAGACCTTAGCTTAAAAAGACCAGCTGCATCTAGAGTCACTGTTAATCATCTTGATCTGTCTTGTCAATGGACTGCCGTGACTGTGGAGGGCAGAATGAGGCTAGTGACTTTGAACAGTTTTATCTGACCTAAATCTCTTTATTTCAAGTCCAAACATTATCCTTCTAAAATCATTGATCCTTTTTAAGAATAAAGGATGACCCACAACAATAACGATGTTTTCATGGATTTCTTCTACTTGGATTGATGAAGGAAAGGTGTTTCAAAGATTGATGCAGAGAATCAAAGATTTACAACTGAAGAACAAAGATTTATAAACGTGCCCTACATGTGAGTCCTTAGAACTCACTCAATCCAATCTTCACATTTCATAGATGAGGAAACCCAAAATACAAAGGGATTAAGAGGTTTCTCCAAAAGTCAAATAGGTTAACAGAGAAAGGATTCAAACCCAGGTAGATTTGGGCTTATTATAATATTATTGGTTATATGATATTCATGAGTGATTCAAAAACTCAATTTCCTCATTTGGATTCATTCTTTCTCCCTGTATAGTCATGAACTATGATGGATAATGCACAGTGTAAGACTTAAGGTTTTCTCTATATTTGTGCATTGGAAATTATTCAGAATAACATTTGGAAGACTTCTTAGTTAAGATGTTTATATTATATTGAATAATCTTCACTGTAATTTTTTTACAGGTGTTGCCGGCACAAATATCATAATAGGAATAATTACTGGTACCATTTTGGTGCTAGCTCTCATATTAGGAATAGCTGCATGGGGTTACAAGTAAGTGACAGTTCTTGGTTTTGTTAATGTTTTCTATACTTTATATAGCTTTAAGTCAATCAAAATTTTAAGTTTAATACCAATACATCAGTGAATATAGCCTGTCATTCCCAACCCGTTTGGAGATGTGATATTGTTTGTTTAATTTTGTGAGATGTTCTTTTATAAAGGTTTCTGTGGAATTTTTTAAAAATCAGAGTGAATGAGAATTAATATAAATTTTATGGCAGAGATGAGTGTAAAAGATCATGTTTCTCTCTTTTTTTTAGGCCTATGCCTGTGATACCAAGGAATGTATCTATGAGACATAGTTACTCACAGGCAATGACATTTCTTTTAGGACACCAAAAATAGCTCAGTGTTCATAAACTCTAGAACTAGAAAGATCCTTTGAAGTCATTGAGTCTTGAGGTATCAAACTCATATCCAGGAGCCCATGGGAATAGTTTAACAAAATAAATGAAAATATAATACAACATAGATAATGTTAATTTGTAATATTCTAAGTTTAATTTAGTTTAACTTAGTTTGGACTTTTTATTTTTATATGAGGAAATAAACATGCCCAGAGAGATAAAATGATTCATTCAAATAGAAAGATAAATGTTTGAGTCAGGATGTAAACTCAGGTGCTTTCTTTTACTAATAGCAAACAGGTGATATATCAAATATCAGCTAGGGTCCAGTGTTGCATGCTCCCACTTCTCTACTTTCCTCATGAAGTTTTCAAAGTCAATTCCCAACAAGTATACTTGGGGAAAGTGAGGGAAACAGAAAATCCTGATGGAGAGGATCACTTATAGCCTCAGTACCAGCAGAGGATGATTTATACAGCACCCAGAAATAAGTAGGATAGCTGGCAAAAGGACCTGTTGGGAACTGACATGGGCAGAAACATCCAGGACATAAAGAATTACTGAGCACACGATCAACTTGTCAACCAATCAATAAATAAGCATTTATTAAGTATTGAGGGGGTACCATGGAAAGAGTGCTGGATCTGAAATCAACAAAACCTGAATTCAAATCCACCCTCAGACACTGACTAGCTATATGACCCTGGGCTATTTCCCTCAATTTTCCCAACTGTTAATTGTGGACAATAATAGCCCCTACCAAGGTTGTTGTGAGGATCATCTGAGATAAAATTTGTAAAGAACACCAAGTCTGATATCTGTCAAGAGCTCCTTTTCCTCTTTAAGGACAGCATTTCACCACACTATCTTTGGCATCCTGTAAATCATTAAAATATAAGAATGACATTTGTATGATAGTATAAAAATGAATGCTTTAATTTGCCAATAAAATCATTTGGGGAAGAAAAGGAGAAAGAAATTTATTAGATTTATGAAATTTTAGAATCCCAGAAGTAAAGGAGAAGGTCTTTGAGATACCACATGCTGTAATTTGCATGACTGTGTGGCGAGGGAAATCATGATAGCATAGTCCCTTATACAAGACTAATCCAGAGATGTATTTTACTAGTCTGCCATTTTGAAGCCGAACTGAAGGTTCCAGTGGTTCTTAAACCAGATAAAAGAAAGAAAGAAATTATAATTATTGTAATTATAATTGTCAATAATGATAATAATGATGAAACCTTATATAGTACTTAGAGGTTTGCAAAGTACTTTACAAATATCTCATTGGATCCTCACAATCCTGGGAAGTAGATGGTTTTATTATCCCCATTCTACTCTTTAGGAAACTTAGTAAGACAGAAGTTCATCTTGCTTGAGTGAGAATTGGAGGAGTGAAAAATCATCATCACATACAGTATATGTGTCTGTGTGTGAGGAAAGAATACAGACAGATACTAACTTTTTGATATCAAGATTCCCATAGTGATGTTCCCAAATTGTGTGTGTATATGTGTATATCATGAATTATAAAATCCTATGACTTAAGGCTTGCTTACATAAAACTTCTAAAGAGTACCAAAACACTACAATTATGAATAGTGTCCTCCCTGATCTAGACACATACATAACTAATTATTATTGTTGTTGTCTTTTTCCTCCTTTCATCAACGGAAAGAAATTATCGAGAACAGAGGTATGTGGTAAGAATAACCCAAATATGCTATCCTAAAAAAGGTTTAAATCCTAAAAGGATCTTGTCATCCCAATTTCTATCTTTGAAGAGTGTTCATTTTATTCTCTAATGCAAAAATAACCTGGAAATTAAGATTGTTTTTAATGTTTTCATAGAATCATAGAATCATAGAATGTCAGAGCTAGAAGGAGGCATAGAGATTTCAGTTCAATCTCCCTTTTTTCCCCTGACTTTAAAATTTTAGTTTTGCTATAGTTAAAGTGCTTTCATCTTAAAAAGATGTTGAATTTTTAAATTTTAACTTCAGTTTTGTTAGAAAGTTTCCTTTTTAAAAATAGCTATCTCACATTTTAATGGTTAAATGATTCTATGAATTTCTCCCTTCATATTAAAACTAATATATATTCTATTTTGTGTGATTAATAAAGGGACTTTAATAGAAACTTATTTTAAAATTTTTATATTGAAAAAAGCTCTGGAAATTTGACTTGCTCTTGTATTTGCATTTTTGACATTTATCTATTTTTTTCATAGTAACACTACATTTTTAGTTATATTTGTCAGCTTTCCTTTTATGGAAGTTCTTCTGAAAATGATTTTTTTCCTCTTTTATTAATATCATTTTCCACTTAGAGATGATCAGATTTGCTTTGGGGACAATATTGCTCTCAAGAAAATATTCAGGCACTCACAAAACTTTTTGCTGATTTCTGCTCATACTTGCAATAGAAATGAATGTTTTATGTGTAGATTACTTAAATCTGCAGGCCAGTAATTTAATTTGGACAAGCCAAAAGCACTTTGACACATGAGAGCCTATGAGCATCCCGAGGGAAAGGTAGGCTTCATGTTTCACAATAATTTCACAGTTCACATTTTAAAGTACAAATTGACCCTGGGTATTGATAGGATTCCTCTAAAAATACCTTATTGTACCAAATATAAAGTGCCAATAAAATGGATAACTTAATTTTAAAATATTGATATCTTTTATTTTTTACATTGCTTATATTTCTGAATATATCCTTTCCCCTCTTCTACCCCAAAAGTCACCTATTGTAACAAATAAAAAAGAGAGAAGGGGGACAAACAATTCAGCAAAATTAACCAGATGAGATGCTTGACAGTGTGTACAATATTCCACCCACATAGTACCTCACTTCCACCAAGACATGAGAGATGTGCATTTTCATGACTTTATGGAAGATTTAGTTTATGTTTCACATTTTAACCATTTGATTGCTTAAAGATATATATAAATGCACATTACTTAACATTCTCTTAGAATGTGACCACTTCTACTTCCCTGATCCTAGCAAAAGACTAAGGTAGTATTACGAATAAAGTACAACCCATATTATTAATACCTTATCAGATCTTAGCCAAATTTTCTCTTCACCTTTTTTATCCTTTGAAATTCTCTGAATTTTTAAAAATTAAATCACTTACATGATTTTCCTTTCCCTTCTCAGTGCTTTTAAAATTAAACAAATACCAGAGAGTCTTGGAAATTATATATGGAAAATCTATAAGAAGATGTTTATTCACTATTCATTATATATATATAATATGGTTTAAATCTCAAGAAGAATGGTAGAAAGAAGATTGGAATGCATCATCCCTAATCAATGTAGTTTGTGACCCTTGTGTTAATATTAAATGTGTATCATATCATTTGAACTGCAAGACAATCCCGTGAGATAGGCAGTGCAAGTATTTTTATCTCCATTTTAGAGATGAGGAAGCAGAGATTTGCCCAATGTGGCAGAACTAGGTTACTCAAACACAGTCTCCTTATTCCAATCCTTATTTCCATTCCTAGTAGAAACCATCTGCCTCTCTGCACTCAAATGCCTTGCAAATTGTGGAGAACAGGCAAGAAGCAAAGATTAATTTAACTGGTTTGGGGTTTTTTTTTTTTTTTCTTTTCATTAAAAAAAATGTGCCTGACATTTAAAAGCTGCTTCATTGACCACTGAATCCAAATAATAGACATTATTTCCAAGGAGGCTTTCTAAAGTTAGTATGGTTAATTAGTTTAATTAGTATAGTTCATTAGTAGATTAAGTTTAAGACCAATTCTTAAACTAAGAATTTTAAGGTTCACTTGATATCGAGGCCAATGATAGTATAAATGTTCCTAAGCAAATTCCATTTTTTCCACCATGAAGGGACATAATATAATGAATATATGTATAAAACAAAGATAATAATAGCAACAATAAGTGCTTACATTTATATAATGCTTTTTAGTATATGAAATACTTTGCATATAACATTAAAATATACAAATAGCTGACACAAAGAAAATTCTGGAGCAAATCATTTATAGCCTCTCCCTACTTCCTTGCTACATTATCAAGGTGAGGAATTTAGTCATTAAGAATCTTCTCTTCCTATTTTCCTGAAATTCAGCAGTCAATTGAGATATTCAGTGAGCTCTTATGTCTGGTTTCCAATTTGAGGACCCCTCTGGGCTCATCCATAGATGTGTATCGTGTTTATTTCAGTACACCCTAACCTCTATCACCTTCTCCCTTCCTTGTCTGTGGCTATTGAATCTGAATGTATGCATTAATTCTCAAGTTGCAAGGAAAACTAGGATTTGAAAAAGATGGTTAAGATGCTGTTTACATCCTAAAATGATACAGAACTGTCACTATTATTCTGAAGCAAAACTTGTCTCCTTTACAAGATAAGATATAGATATGTGGCAGACACCCAAAACTTGAACCACTGACAGAAGGGGGGATGGTATAGAGAGAGGGAAACAGCCTCAAAGACAAGATAATTTTATAGTTATCCAAACTGACATCTGCTTAGTTACGAAGGAATCAAGAAACAGAAATAAAACATTTAACTTTTTATTGCCTTTTAAGCTAGGTTTTCATGGGGTTGATGATTTCATGAAGATTCTTGTGCTCTCTGAAGCTTGATAAGAAAAGGCAGATATACGAAGTTAGGGGGAAATGGAGATGGCTTTGAGTGATATATTAAGCTGTTAGAAATGTTGGCAAGCCTGGCCTTTTTCTTGAAACTGTCTGTGAGAGAAGGAAGGGAGCATAAATGATACTTAGGCTTTTCTTGGTGGCAAAATGCCATCAAAATGCTAAGTGTGGTATACTAGGCAATTTGGAGGAGAAGGGAAGCAAATACTTCTATGAATGAAACTAATAATAATCCCTATTGGTAACTCATTCTCAGTATCTGAAAGAATTATTCAATTCAGTTCAGTGAGTTTTAATTAATTGATGAGCCCGTCTTGGAGCAAGATAAGATCTAAGTGCAAGTGCTGATTCTTGCATAAACTAGCTGTGTGGCCCTGGAAGTAACAGTTACCCTCAAAGTGCCTTAGGCGTTTCTGTTTCTCTCTGAGGCCATAATGTTACAAATAATTTGTAGATCTATATTAGTGGAAAGAGTTTCCATAGTAGAGATATCCATATTGATGGAATCACAGGCCTGAAACCACCAAAAAGGGAAAATAAATAGAACAAAATAATACAATTATAATTCCAAAGCAAGTGTGAAAGAAGGCTGAGATTTCTAAGCACCATGGACATTTCCCTCCCAACAGCCACTCAGTTGATTATGAAGGAAACGAGCACTTTTTTTTGGTGGTGCACTATGAAAATAACCTGAAATGCTACTAAAAATATAGGAAAACAATTCAAATAGCTCTGGGCTATATAAAATCATAAGACCACGTGCCTAGAAATTAGCCTGAGAACTCATTTAGTCCAGAAGGACGACTATCCATTCTACTGCTTGTGTATTTTAGAATTAGCAGCACTATGTAAATTTTCTTGTAGTAAGAGGCAATACAAATATACCCACAAAAGGAGCTGACCATGGAGCAAGGAAGGCCTGGATTCAAAATCTGTTTCTGGCACATGCTCCCTATGGGATTCTGAGTAAATTACCTGATTTCTCAATGCTCCAGACAACTAAGATTATATAACAGAAGTACTTAACCTGCTTTTGTGGATGGAGTTTCCTGGGATTTCAATCATTGTCTCTATACATTTTGCAATAGGAATTTAGGCTTTGTACTTTTGATAACAATTTATGAAAAGGACATCAACATCATAGGCTCTTAAAGCAAACAATTTGAGACAGAGATTCATGGTCTCATATAGAATCCTCTTTTTGTGTGTTTTGTTGCATATGTGGAAATGCTTTATTTTATTGTTTTTAAATTTTAAAAAATAAAAATCATTGGCTTATAAATATAAACCTGAAGAGAATTAAAATGTTGTTTAGCCTAGATGTCATTTAGAAGTTGACATCAAATTGAAATAAAAATGGGAATATTTGTTTTGTTGCTTAAATGCAGAATAAAATAATTTTTAAATTTAGGATTCTAAATTCTAGGTGAGGATTTCTGCAGGCTGCATGTTGAATTAGAGAATTATCTATTGAATTATCTATGTTCAATTGTCTTTTTATTTATTTTATTAAATATTTCCCAATTATATTTTAATCTGGTTCAGGAGGCCTGTTGGTTGCTTCTGATCTAGTCCAACTTTTAAATTTTATTGATACCCAGAGAAGTGAAGTAGTTTACCTTAGGTCACAGAAGCAGTGATTGGGAGTCCCTGGTTTTGAATTTTCTAATGTGCCTCCATTACTTCAATATATTTGGTCTATTTCAACTAGAAAGCATAGAAGGAAAAGAAGTCAAACTAATGAAACGTAGATAAGAAAGAAAAATCTAATTAAGACCTGAATCTTTTCTTCTGTCTCCATTTAATTTAAATCAGTATGCTATATAAGAAATATACTGATTAAATCATGTCTTCTTGTCCACAGAATTCAACTTAATCAGGAGCACTGTGTGCTTTTTTTTTTTTTAAGCTATCTTCATTGAGTGATCTTCCCATCTTCCCTTAGTCCTTTCTTAGTTTGTGTTCTACATTTATCATTTTAATGATTTCCATGGACTTGCAATGTGACATGAGTATGTAATATTTCTCAAAACTAACATGCAAACTTAAATTCCATACAGATGATCCAAAGTACACACAAGGCCTTGGAAATTACCTCCTCTGGTGTTGGAGGTTGATCATTTGACTTAATTTACACGTCTTACATCACCTTAAGTAGACTTTAAGTCTAGTAAATTTAAATGTTGAGTTTTTTGACCATCTTTAAAAAGTTTGGACTGTCCCAAGACACTATCAGACATTTTCCTAGAGGTCTATGTGATAATTTAAATTTTTCCAAGAATGAGGAAGGACAGAGTGAATTAATTCCAGGAAATTTGGCCTACCAGTCTGGAATTATGATGCCAGGGAAAAGTTTCCTAAGTTTTAATGTAAAGTATCATGACATGCTTTTAAATGATTTTCTTTTTCTCTCAAATCTCAAAATAAAGTCCTATAAAGGATTCCATCAGACTGTCTTCTCAAAGAAAGATTCAAATTTAAGAGAGGCTAAAAAGTACACTAATCAGTTTTTGCTTATAAATATTATCAATGTAAAAACTATAACTTTATCTTTTTCTGCTTTGACAAAGATTATAAAAGACCTCACAGACTACCTGATAATCTCAGTGCGAGGTCATTAAAAATTCTCACCAAAAACTTTTTAGCTGAATATTCTGGAAGTCCTCTACATTGAATGAGGAAGCTTCAGCTCAGAGAATTAAACACTGAACTTTAGGAAAAATAAACATGACTCAAGGAGGCTTAGGAAAATGGAAATGTTTGCTGGGCATAATGAAAGAATAAAAACTGGAACAAAGCAATTACTTTTTGTGTGGAATTAATAATTGGAAAACTTTGGTTGACCACATAATTGGAAGGGAACAGAGGTTAAGGAAAGGAAATGATGAATTTTCTAAAGACCAAATGAGAGTCAACCAAATGATATGATGATAAAGATGAAGATAAAAGTAAACATTTATGTATTGCCCTAAGATTTGCAAAACACTGCAATATAATATCTCTTCTGGTCCTCACAACCATCTGGAAAGGTCGATGCTATTATTATTCCCATTTTAGAGATGATAAAAACTGAGGCAGAGAGAAGTTACATGACTTGCTGAGAGACACACAGCTGTTCTATTTGAACCCAGGTCTTTCTCTAGATTGAGAAAACCATTATATCACCTAGCTAGAAGAAGGTATAGAAGCTTATAGAATGATACAACTAAAAGATAAAGAAGCTGAAGTCCAGAGAGGAAACTTGAAAGAAACATGAATAGCTCATGACAGATCCAAGTCCAGTGTCCCCTATAGCACAATGCATTTCATTGATTAAGCATAAGAGAAGATTCCTATCCATTTTAATTGAAATTATTTGTCATAGGTACACCATAAAATCCAAAAAGCAGATAAGATCAATTATACACCAGCCCTAGAAAATGGTGGAAATTAGATAATGATCAATTAAATTTTGGATTCTGCTCAAAAACCATTGGTACCAGCCACCAGTCTCTATATAAATTCATCACTTGAATAAACTAATTATAAAATAGGTTAGACTTCTTTCCTTCTGAAGAAAAGCGAGAGTAAGTTCCAAATGAATAAGCAGCATCAGCCTGGAGAGACATAGCAATTGATGTTTTATATGGGTCAGCCTTGACATTTTTTATCAGTTACACGACTAAGGATGAGTCTTTAGAATAACAAAAGAAACTGAGGTGTGAGGTGTGGCTGGCACTCTGAAGGGAAGCTTCAGCTTTTAAAATTACTCTTTTAAACTATAGAAGTATTTGGGAACAAAGAGAATGCAGGTAACCTGAGGAGAATGTTGAAGGGAAAATGCAAGTCTAATTCATAGTGGAATAGGACTTGAAAAGACTTTTTAATGGCTAACACACTGAATATCTTT
This sequence comes from Antechinus flavipes, assembly GCF_016432865.1. Taxonomy (NCBI): domain Eukaryota; kingdom Metazoa; phylum Chordata; class Mammalia; order Dasyuromorphia; family Dasyuridae; genus Antechinus; species Antechinus flavipes. The sequence goes on along the minus strand of NC_067402.1, from coordinate 50,026,705 downwards.
GTCAAATTTTTTATTGTGTCAAAAACTTTGGGAGGATTAGGATTTTAGGATCATTAGAATTGGACAATTCCATCTTGTTCCCTTCTTTTAAAAATGGGGAAACTAATAGATAAGGAAGTGAAATATTTTCCCCTGGGCCATGAAGGTAGAATTTAGCAAAAATGTAGAAAATATTTAGAACTTGCATAAGAAAGACTTTAAGATAATCAGAGCTTTGGGGCAGGAATGAGAGAAATTTGAGAGAAAATGACAAATGAGATTGAACCAGATATTCCTCATCTTCAATAATGACTGACCAAGATGGTATCTGATGTATGAAGATTAAATGTAAGAATAATTTCATTGCCAGGAAGGTGGATAAGCATTTTACCTGAGACCACATCAACAATGACCAATATTCTATAATAAACACTAATTATTCTTAGTGAAGCACCTAATTCTCTATGGAAAGTTATTTATCCTGTATCATGAAGATGATAAGCCTTTGAGGAGTTTACAGTATTAGATAAATCTAAAACCTTATCTGTCCTAACCAAAAGAAGTGAATTGGACTACATCAAATGTGGAAAGTCCTGATCTTGATTCTCCAGCCTCTTTCCTCTCTGGTGTGCTTAGTATGTGAAGTACTGAGTCTTAGAATATTCTCCAATAAAGTAAAAAATGACACTCAAATACTGAAAAAAAAAAAAAGATGAATCTGTGTAACAATGGGTAAAAAGTGACTAGTATGTGGAAAAGAAAGTTATATTTTAATAAACTAGAAAATTACAGTTTCATTAATAGCAAGATAAATCCCTTAAAAGACAGAGTGCTTGCTGGGAAATGATAATGGGAGATTGTTATTATTTAAATACTATCTCCAGTATTTATTTAAACCCAGTTCAGTGAATGTCACATTTCTTTTAGCCTATAAAGATTGTGACCAGAGCAGTATGCAATTTTTGGGTATTATAAGAATTTGATGACTGAGGCATTTTTATTGGTAACATCAGTGCTATGGCCAGTATAATTTAGAGGGGGAATTTTTACCATGGTAAAAACAAATTGTGAAATCATTGAGAGGCCATTTTCCCTACAAGCACTGATGAAGTTAGTCAACTAGTGAGGAAGATATCAGAAATAAACAGAAAATGATTTAAAAAACTAAAAGGGGATAAATTTAGAAGAAAAGTAATCACACTTGATTTACATTGATAATCTCTGATAGTTTTATTTATGTTAGGAACATATTTGGCCATTATTAAGTTGAGTCCTTGTATATATTTTAAATGAACGTTTAGAAGAAACAATTCGTAAAATGTCAAATTAAGCTAAAAGTGCAAATCTAATAAGGAATACTAATTTCATTTGTCATAACAAGGAATAGACTGGAATTCTCTAACTCAGCAGAGAGGTTTTTTTTTTCCACCTTTAGTTGAAAAATTGCTTCTAAATTCAGATATAAGCCGATGTTAACACAATTCCAAGAAGGAGGCATGCTATTATTAAAGAAAACAAATGAACAAAATATGAAAAAAAAATCTTATTACAATGTAGGAGGCAGCACAAATCAATGACAGCATCTGAAAGTAGCTTTCTTCCAAAAATTTAGCATCACATATGTCCTTAGAGGCTAGCTTAAGTAAATGGCAATACTATACGAATAGAAGAATGTAAAGAATGATTGAAACAGTCATTTAATTTATACTTCTTCATAGAGATTAATTAAAATCCTATACTTTGTAGGATGTCCAGCCTGATACTGAATTTGTTTTTAGATTCATAACTGCATTGGAATTGAACCACATGAAGTTGTGGTCATAGTTATCAGCTCAGCTACACATTGGGAAATAATCAAATGTACATTTGGTACAGATGAAGAATTGAGTGAAACATGATATGCCCAACCTGACCTGAGGATATTGGAAACTTAAAACATCATGGAATCATAGGATTATAGATTTAGAGCAAGAAGTGATGTTGATGATCATGTATTTTAACAGAAGTGATGTTGATGATCATGTATTTTAACCTTCACTTTTATAGATGAGAAAACCAAAATTCAGCAGAGTTCAATATTTTGCTTAAATCACATTTGTCTCAGGCTCTGTTCTATGGTATCTACTCTTCTTTTTCTAAGAAAGACCTTAATAAAACCCTAGAAAACAAATGAGAAGGTTGGAAACTGAAAGGCACCTTGGAGGTCATCTCATCTTTACTATTCCTTTTATAAATAAAAAAACTGAGGTGAAATTTATGTAACTATCTTAATTGATATGATTATATCAGCTATATTTTTAATTTCACTTTTTTCCTGTTTTTGCCCATTCTCAGTGAGGATGGAAAACTGTTATCACCATCATTATATATCCTCCAGGAGAAAGTTCCTGAATCATTCCTTACTTATCTTTTCCATGGGATAAATAATTCTACTTTTTTACTCTTCTTCATACATCTGATATTCCAAATATTAAGTTAACTTTTGATTTCTCCACTGAATCATATTCCATTTATCCACCTTTCTTCTAAGCAGATTTTGAAGCCCAGAAAGGTACACAGAACCCTAATACGACTGTAGTTGTATCATATAATAAAATAAGTGGGAGAGAATAAATCATTTTTTAAAATAGGAATTCTTAACTTTTTGTGTGATGGGCGCCTTTGGCACTTTGGTGAAACCTTTGGACTACTTCTCAGATTAATGTTTCAAATGCATAGGATTATCAAGGAATCCAGTTATGTTGAAATCCTCTAATCTAAATATATTTTAAAAATCAAAGTCATGAACCCTGGCTTAAGAATCCCTATTTTAAGATTCTGTTAGTATGTGGGAATCATGAAGATGAGTTTCTTCAGCACAGGGGTAAAGCTGCTCCAAGTCATCTGCTCCAAGGTTTTCTATCCTAAAACTTCCATGTGAAACAAATTAATTGTTAAATATAAAAGTGAAATTAAGACTTGTGAAGATAGTGGGGGCTAACTTACCAAAACAGAGTGCTTCACTTCATCTTTTTGAAAGAGTGTAAGGCTATTTTAACCAATCATTTGAGCATGGCTATAGTGGCCTCTCCAAATACTCATCATGAAAATGACTTTCATTTTTCACCTTTAGTAGTAATCTTGTGTGTTTTGATAGACCTGATTCATATAGATCATTAGCCCTACCTCTTTTTTTCCTGAACTAATATTTGTATATGTCTGTGTACGTGTGTCTTGTTTTCTGACTTTAAAATGTTTATTATGCTTTAGACAATTACCCCAGGGAGATTATGTAAAAAAGCCTGGAGATGCCGATTCTTTTTATAGCGACATGCCTCCGGGAGTCAGCACAAACTCAGCATCTAGTTCTAAGAAGAGGTCTGCTTTTCTGTCGCATTTTCAGATTTCTACCTGTTCCATCCCACATTATTCCATTAGTCAGAACATTTCATTATTTTGCAGCAGGTTTGATTACTTCTTCCTTCTTTCTGGAATGTTATAAATAGTATCCCTTGTTCTTTGATTACATGCATGAATTCTAGGATGGGGGGAGAGGTACTCTAAAGTACCCTATGCTCTAAACTGTCAGTTTTCCTAATCAAATGAGAAAAATCAAATAAGTAAAAAACAACCTTATGTTCATAGCAACCCAAGAGGGTGATGAACAATCTATTTCTCATATATCTCAAGGAAAAATTAGTGTTCACTGATATTTTTAATGGTGGGTTTCATATCATGGTCTTGTAGTCAAAGAAAAAGGTTACTATCATGCTTCAATAAAAAAGCAATAAGTAATCTTATAGTTTTAATGCTATTTAGAAAAGTCTTTAAATACTATGTTGTGTTTTTTAAAATAAAAGCTAGACATGAAGCAAAAATTGATTATTGTGAAATGTGCTTTTGAATGTTGCATTAAGGATTGCTAGTTTTGCATTTTATTCCTGGAATGATTTTTTTCCTAGATGTATGCAATTTTGAGCTTAGTGCTAGCAAAACTGGTTTGATGTGTGTTTGCCAGCTTTCATATCACTATAGTATGGGTAGATGCATTATTCATCTGTTTCTTGGAGTCTGATATCATATTTTTGCTCCAAGTTCATAAATTACATAAATGGCCCTTAAAATTCTGCATGATTTATAATTATTTCACGGGATAAAATAATGAAAAACAGAAATTTCTGGAATGCTTTAGGAAATATTCATAATGGTTAGCCTGTTTTCATAGTGAAAGAAAACTGATCCATAAAATAATCTCATTAATTGGTAATAGGGAGCAGGGGCAGTGGAGGGTGTAACTATATTAACACCTTATGTGTTATTCTTAGAATGGTAGTTACTTTGGATTGTAAACTGACAGAAAGAAAGCAAGTAGAGTGATAGATAAAAATTTTAAGTTAGAATAGACTTAAAATTCTATGATCTCTGGTTTTACTATTGTCCTGTTAGCAAAAGGGATCACTTCTCAAACTGTTGATATAATAAAACACCTCCCCTGTCTCTCCCCAATTTTTTTCCATAATAGATCTTACTCATCAAAAACATATATGAATAAGCAATAAAAATAGGAAGTTTGATGAGGTATGGAAACCTTTTAAAAACTTCCTAGGAGCTCTCTCTCTTTTTTTCATTTTAATGTTATACTTTATTATAATAAATTACCGTACACCCAGCTTAGAAAAGATAATTTCTACTTAAGGAATGTAGAATTTGAGAAGGGAATAGAGAGAGTGTTGTTGTTGTTGGGCTGTTTTTTTATTTGGTTGTGTTTTTTTTTTTTTTGGTGTTTTTTTTTTTTTTTTGTTATTGTTTTGGATTTTTTTGTTTGTTTTGGAGAGAGGGATCAGGTTTTCCATAGCACAGGCATATTTTTTCTGTAAAAAATAATTTTAAATTAAGTAATGTAGTGGATAAATGGAGGATGTTGAGTAAATTTCAATAGTATTTGTTATTGTTGTCCCAAATAGAGCACCATTTAGTTAGCCATCCATAGTAAAGAATGTTATCTTAACTTCAGAGAACCAATAATGTATTGTAAATATTAATTATTTGATCCAAAGTAATTTAGTAAGAAATCTTCCTTTTATGAGAAGATTTATAGCAATTTTCCATCATGAGTGTGATGTTTGAAGCAAGATGCCATTTTCTAAAGCACAAAAGCAGTCATCAGAAACACCAACAAAAGCATTTGAGTGATTTCCAGAACTTCATCAAGGCTCAAGGTTACAAATCTTAAGCAAATTGGAAAAGTATGTTGAATATTCTTACTCTTCCTCCATGGGTATGTAGAATGTCATGAAGTGGTTCTTGTGTAATACCAGGTAGGTCTGTCCATTTCGTTTCTAACAAATATTACATTTAAAGATGCTGGGACACAAATATACAAATGGCAGTAAAGTGGTTAATGGAACCAACCCACAAAGGTGTCCATGATCTATGTCTGACCAAGTTCATTGGCATTTATTTGACAAATCAATAAACTTTTTAGATGATATTGGTGGAGAAAATGCCATTCGTGAGGGGAGAAGTTGATTTATTTTCTAAGGAAACAACAGTATCATCTTTATGGCTTAATCATATTTGTCTTGAGTAAATCTTAATCAAACTCTTTCATGGCCTTATCCTTAAGAAACAAGTACAGCAGGACCTCTTTATAACCCTGGTATTGGCAAAAAAAAAAAAAAAAAAAAAAAAAAAACCTGTTATAAGCAAATGAACCATGTCAAGGTTTTTACTGTATGTTCTGAACCTAATCAGAAGTTGTATATCCAAGTCAATTTAATAATGAACCATGTTATCTGGGCATGATGGCGTACACGCCTGCAGTCCCTGCTACTGAGGAAGCTGAAGCTGGTGTTTTGTTTGAACTCAGGAATTCTGAGCTAAAGGACTAAAGCTGATCAGGTGTCTTAGACTAAGTCCTTTACCAATAGGGTGAGTTCCTGGGAGTGAGACTGCCAGACTGCCTATTGAGGGAAGAACAGGCTCAATTTAGAAATGGAAGAGGTGAAAATATCCACACTGATCTGGATTTATTTGGATTGGGTCTGTGAGTGGTCACTAAATTTCCAGCCTGGAAAATTTATAATAACAACAACAACAACAACAATAACCATGTTATAAGGGGGTTCCTTTGTATTTGACATTTCTTAAATTGATTTTTGTGCGATTCTATTCTTCATGTAATACTTTTTATTTCTCTTCATTCTTTCATTTCCCCAGATTGTTAATTTTGTTATTATTTATTTTATGTATTGCATAGTGATATAAGCAGTTTTATTTATTAATCTTTAACTTGGGAAACTAAGAGGAAGAGAGGTAAACATTCCATGCCTATTTCAATTTCAGGTCAAATGGACTCTCCCATTCCTGGAGCGAAAGGATTCCAGATACAAAACATATTTCGGACATCTGTGAAAATGGAAGACCTCGAAGTAACTCATGGCAGGGTAAGGAAAATTGAAATCCCTACATTCTCTATTCAATTGGGTTGGATTCAACTGGGCTAGCTTATTTTTCTCTTCCTTTTCCTTTATGAAACAATTGAAGTTAATAATCCATCAATGAAGGAGCACCAGTAATCACTTACTGTGCTCAGCAGAGGAAAGGAAATATAATATGAAAATCCAAGATGGTTTTATGTGGAATAAGAATATAATTCTTTTTTTAATGATAAATGCAAGTTAGAGAACACTGCATAACTGGAAATGGCTGTAGGATGCTTCAAAATGCATATTTGATTGATAAAAATGGTCTTCTGAATTAGAAACTCTTGCACATAGATTTAAAATAATATTTTAACATGCATAATTACCTTAATCTTTGATCTCCAACTCATCTTTTTCAGGTAATCTAGGAGGCAACAGAAAGAAAGTCAGAGGCAAAAGATTTAGACCACGATCTAATTCGACTGAGTAAGTCTGACTCTCTGATGAAAAAAGAGGCTTCCTTGTGACTTGTTCTAAAGAAAATGAGTTGATCATTTTCAAGTTAATTGGTCAGTTGGTCAAAGAAATAGAAATCAATGCTTTGGCATAATCTGTTTTATTCTTATATTTTAACTCTTTTCTTGCCCTTGGAAAATTAACCATAACTTTTCTTTTTTACATAGGCATCTTCGCAACTGTGCCCATAGCAATACTCAATGACAGTAAGGGTCTCTACCCTTGTTGCAGGCTTAATTCTACAGTAATTTTCTTTTGTGGTGTCTTGGTTCAGTGTTTGAAGGGAATGCTGCTAACTTTCCTTTTTTTTTCTTTTCATCACACTGGGTTCAACCATTCCAGAGAGATCACTCTCTCTTTTTCTCCCCTAATACTCATTCCCACCTTGAAAGCATTAGGAAAAGAGTCCAAATATACTTGGATGGTCTCCTCCCAAATTGAAGCTGCTGCTCAGAAATTTTCATGGCTGTGAACTAAGCATTCTCTCAGACTAGTCAAAATAAAACATTGTTATCAACTTACTAAAAGAGACTTAAAAGGCTATTTATACTTTTTCTGCTCTTTAAGATGCTTTGACATTTTTGAATATAGCACTGTACATAAGATTGTATATGCAAAAAAATTAAATAAGAGAGGAAGAGTTCATACTCAAATATTTTAAAATAATGTAATCACCTTGCACTTTACTATCTCTCTTTTTAAATATATATGTATTACACATATATATGTATATAGCCACACTTAATTAAATTCTTCAACTACCTTCCTGAAAGCCAGCATAACTCAAATCTGTATCTTTATATATAATGCTTATAACCCAGGTCAATTTCCATTTCCCTTGTTCCATATCAGAATTTTCATGTTTTTCTCACTCTAGTGATAATTGTTATTCCCAGAGTCTCACAAGCTACTCCATACTTTACTAATGATTTTTTTTGGTTAGTTTTGTTTTGGGGGAAAAATGCCTGAATATCAAGTATTTTGTTCACTGCTTGCTAGAAACTTATATCAGCATTTCCATCATATACCCTACCTTTTTTAGTCCAGGTATAATAACATTGCCCTGAAATTTGGATCTTCCAAGCTGAATGGTATTGTCTGTAAGTGGCTTGTCAAAGTTTATATAGAGGATTCGTTATCCACTGGGAAATAATGGGCAATTTGAGTAATTCCATTGCATGAATCAGAATGGCAATAGAAAATGACACCATTAACTCCCAAGCTCTGAGAGTTTATCTCACACACTCCCAAAGCACTTAGGTGCTTTAGGTCTTACTGTTGATAAACTCTTTTTGGAATGTTTTGTTTGGTTATTTTGCATGGGGTTATACAATATGATACCTAAGCTAAGAATTTACTTAGCTGTCTTTCATCCAGTTGCTCCCTAGAATGAAGTTGATATAAAAAAAAGCAAACATTTCTCTATTATTTTCTTTATGTACTCTTTAATTTTCCAACTGTATTTCCTATAACAAGGCTTAAACATTTCTAAAATTGGGGGTGTAAGGGAAAGGAGATGACATTGACATTAGAATAGAACCATGGGTTTGGGGACCAAAGAGTTATTTAATTTTTATCAGTACTAAAGAGATAAAGTAGGGTTACTGTAACACTTTTCTAGAGTAATCACATGATTGTCTTTTGGTATAAATTTCCCAAAGATTTGTTTTTTAAAATTACCTGATACCACAAAAACTTTTGAACAACTTTGGGAGCTCAAATATAAAAAGAGAAATTAGCAATGATGAGTCATCTTTGTAGGTGAGAAATAAGCAACTGGTAAAATCAAAGTTTTCACTGATTTTCCAGAATATGGTCCTTTATTTACTTCCATTTAATAATCTGTACTTAATAATATATTTCCCTTGAATAATATAATAATAATAATAATACCAAGCCTTTGGAAACTGACTTATTATCTCATGTACCCCTTTTGTATCTAAACAATTTCAATAAAGAGATAAAAACCTATTTATAAGTATCCTTGCTGCACATGGATTCTACTGACACCTTAAAATAGCTTCTGTTTTCCAGATTTCTTGGTTACTATATCACTTCCCTCACTTTTGATATAATAATATCATTGAGTAACTATAGTAAGAATATAACATGTGGTGTCAGGCGGGACTTTGCTCGACTAGTTAGGGACATCCCACAGATGTGTTTGACTTTTAGAGGGCCTCCTTTGGAAGAGTAGGATTCTGCTGAAAGTGGTAAGACAAACCAATGGAATACCCTTATCCTGAGGAGTACAACATGAAGACGTGTGCTTTGCTGATTGACAGCCTGTGGTATCTTTGTTAAATCTGCATTGTTTTTCCTCAAAGCCTGTACATCTTCCTCACTGTTGTACATAATACTGACTTTTTTTTTTGGCTTAGACTTTCTATTATATATTGTGTTTTTGCAGGAGGGAGCCCCAAGCATCCGAGCCTGGGCACTCCCTCGACCAGCCAATCCCAACCCAAGGCATAAGCCCAGGGGTTTCCGACCCCCCCTTGACAGGGAGTCAGGACCACAGGTCAGTTGCCATCTGCCCCTTTATTCTGGGCTGCCATTTAATTCTCCTCAAAGTGTTTTCCTTATCTGAGCTCAGTTATTTGATTTATGATGAAACCCCCTGTGACTGCTTGGAGATGCTCCTGATGCAGCCGGCGCTAGCTAAGCTCTCCCTGCCTTTCCAGCCTGAAGAATTAAAAATAAATAAATAAAAACTAAAACTCTCAAGCCTGGGTATGAGGCATTTCTGCATGTTGCGCTATGAGACCAAGTTGAGTCATATAGACTGAGTAGGTAGGTTTTAGGGCAATTTGATTTTATTTCATCAATCTAACCACCATATCTTGAGATAATTGGGATGATAATTGCAAATGCTTAATGGGCAGATCCCTAAAAGAAGCAATTGAAAGGCTCTATTCCACGGCCTTGAATAGAGATTCTAACCCTCTGAAATGCTACCCAGTTGGAAAGAGTGAAGCTGACCTCGAATGGCAAGCCTTATGGCTGATGGCCATTATCAGGATGATATGTCCATTGAATTTGCATTTGAAGTGCAGGGAGCAAACTGGCCTTCAGGTCCCTGAAGTTGCAGGGGGTCTGTGAGTGTCTCAGTTCGTGGTATGGCTATGTCAGTGTCTTAGCTGGTAATAGCTGCATGGGCTTCCTGTAGTATCCTCCCCTAGCCCAGAGCTTTAACTAGCACTTCATCTGTGGCTGTATTGGCTTTTTTCAACTTTTACTTTGGGTTCAGAGACTCTATTGAGAGCTTCAAGCAAGTTTTCATTTGCTCTCTCTTTCTCTCTCTCTCTGTAAAAAAAAGGCCCATTGAAGGTGGTTGTGGCTAACAGCAAGGCTCTGTTGCAAGCTGATTCCTCATTTGGGGGACAGTGCATCATTGGCAAAAATGGTCTCAGAAGCTTTTTAAACAAATTCTTTTTTCAAAGACTGAACTTTCTGATTTTCATTGGTGTGATATGTTGGGTACATCTAAAAATGAAGGGAAGTGAGAAAAGATCATATCTAGAAAGAAAGAATAGTTTGATATGCTTAAAAAATAAAAATAACTCTAGTAATGAGGGTATAAATCAAATGCACTTATAAACAGCTCTTTGAGAACTAAATAAAGATGGAAGGAGTAGATTTTGTCATCATAAAACCCCATTTTCGGCTCTGGCTTCTTTCCAAGGCCCTTCCATGGCTTTGTGGGGCTGATCTCATCAATTCCCACAATGTTTCTGTGATGTGGGCAAGAGAAAAAGCTTAATCTATTTGTATTACTGATGAGAAAACTCATCCAGATCTTGTGGCTCCTCACACACTCCATTAGTTGCAGGTACAAAGACCCGGGAGGATAATCATTTGGCCCTAAAGATAAAGCTCAAAAGTCAAAATCAGCCTGCTCAAGATTGGAATCTTTTCTCCCTAAAGTTTTCTCTTTGGGGGGTAGTGAGTGGTCCCTTCAGGCATATATGCAGTGCTTCTCTCAGAAAGGAAATGGGATGAGCCATGTATGATGTCCTCAGACCCCAGATAGCCAACTTGAGATAGTTACATGGAGAGTGACTCTCATGGGCCATTTAAAAATTGAAACCTGAATTGCTGTAGGCTAGAGTATACAAATTTGGGAAGGGATGTACTTTGCAGACATAGCTAAACACCAAGAAGCAGTCTCAATAATTATGGTAGAACCCTACAGGACAACTATAATGCTAATGGCCAAGGACTTGACTTCTCATTGCTTCCCAAGCATGAGTCTCTTAGAGATTGCCCATCTAGCACTGTTTTTGGATGGAGAGAAAGATAGAGCAGGGTATGAGAGGTCTTTCCTTCATCTGTGAGAGAAGGCAGACTCATGGTACTGTATTGAAAAATCACTGCATTTGGAGCCAGAGAACTTGAATTCATATTCCAGATTTGTCCCTTTTTATCCTATTACCTGATCAGATCATTTCTCCTCTTTCTAGACATTAGTTTTCTCACCTGTAAAATGAATTAGTTGCATTATATCAGGGGTTCTTAACCTTTTTTGGGTCATGGGCACCTTTGGCAGATGGGAAAGCCTTTGAGCCCCTTCTTAGAATACTATTTTAAAGTACATACAATAGAATAAATAAGGTGACAAAGGAAATCAATTATATTGAAATAGTTATCCAAAAAAATATTTTTTTTTTTTAAATCAAGTTCACATATCCCAGGTTAAGAATTCCTGGGCTAGTTGACCACTAAGGTCTCTTTGCCAGCTCTAAATTTATGGTTCTAGTCAGGCTTTTTTCCTTTTTTTAATGGTATTCTTACAGTTTTCTCTTCCCCAGATAGCAAATTTCATTTGTTACACTCTGAATAGCCAGAGTCATTTAACAGGAAGTGATTGGAATAAAATCATTTGGGGATGAGATTGTGAAGGGCCACTAGTAGTGTCTAGAAAAGAATTTCTAAATCCCTTAGGGAGCCCACAGGAAACTGTTCTCCAGAAATATGACTACACTCCAGAGTGATTGCCTCGAGCCTTGTTGTAGCTGAGATTTCCCCCCTCCCATGCCCTTGTACAGATGGCCTCCTCCCCATCCACCTCATCCCCATCCACCACCCACCATCCACCCTGGTTTGTTTGCATTTGAAGGGGGAAGACATCCTTGCTAAGCTTGTCCCATGTGTTCTCAGATTTTTCTATCTTGTTCTTCTGCTTTCTCTGTTCCTTCCATTGCTTTCTGCAGGTATTTAAACCCATGGTTCAAAAGAGAATATAATGTAGCTAAGTGGGTAGAAGATGTGAATAAAAACTCTGAAGGACCATACTTTAGGTATTTGGTGAATTAATTCTATATTCTTTTCAAAGTTTACTAGTTCCATACCCTTTCTCCCTCCCCACCCCACCTCACCTCCAGCACTTAAAACTACTGGGGTAGGGCTAGACTCTCTATCTTGTGTCTCTCAATACAAGTCCCTATATGTGGAAAGGATTCCCTGTTCATTTGCTGGTTTGGGGGTTTTGTTTAATTTTTTGTTGTTGTTTGTTGTCGGCTTTCCATGCAATTCTCATTCTTTTCTGAATGTTTCAAATAAAACCATTTGAAAGGGGTGTCATTAGTGCATGCCCTCTCCCTCTACCATCTCTCTAGCTTTTTAGTAGCTTCCTTTTCATTTTTATGCTAACTAGTATCTTACAGGCATGAGACATACCTTCCACTAATAAACATTAACCCAATCCAAATTTAATTTATCTAATCAAGTGACTTCATAATGCATTCTCCCTGCCCATTGCCGCAACTAGAAGGGCATCCTAAATTTGAGTGAAAAGAAGATGACAGAAGGCCGTGGAATTTTACCTCTTTTAAACAATGTATTGGATTTTTTTTTTTTTTTTTTTTTTACTATGACTATGAAGCTCATTGAAAGCATGACAGCTGCATGTGAAAATGTGTAGGATGGTCTTGAGTACATTTTGGCCAGAATGATTATTAGGTGTTGACCAACAGTTACACTGAGAATATATTTTCAAATCATTTTTTCATGGATTATCAATAACATAAAGTCTTTAACATTATTATTAATTATTATTGGTATACTTGATCTGGACCTGAGATTTCATCAGCATGGGATTTCCCAAGGTGGAAATTCCCTTCTTCTAAAGGCTGAAGACTTCATGGTCTCAATCAAGTTGTTCAGGACGTGGAGCATTCAAGTGGCTTACTCATGGCCACACAGAGATAGTAATATATCGTTATAGAACTGGAATCCAGGTCTTCCTGAATCCAAGAGTTAGCCCTAGCTAGAATAGATGTCACACTGGTTCTAAAACAGTCTTCCTTCCAATAAGAAATTCAGCTCTTCACAAACTTTCTGGGTACTTGAACTTCCTTTGTGGAGACCACTTCAAGTGGAAAACCAATGTTCTTGCACAAACAGGCACTTTGATTCTTATATTGCAGAAGCTACCCAGTGTCCTGTTTAGATCATGTGACTGGACTCTGCCTTGCAGCAGCTCTGAGTTGTTTCTAGTATTCAATTGGCAAGAACCACCATTCATCCTTGTATTTTCTTATCGATTGGTCCTCATTTTTAACTTTGGTAATACTGAAGGCAAAGAAAGCTATCACTGGAAGAAAAAATGGTTCTTTAAATACCTTCTCTTTTCAGAATAGCTTATAAGAACACTTTCAGGTAAATGACTAGAGTTGGTATTTCTTGGACAAGATTTTTAAAACAATCAAAATTTTAAAAGAGAGAGAGAGAGAGAGAGAGAGAGAGAGAGAGAGAGAGAGAGAGAGAAAGTGCACCCAGCACCCAGAGAGGTGGACTTTCTCTTCCAGGGTACCATTTAGAATACTCTTGCAAATAGTTTGAGAAAATGATTAGGCCTACCTGCGTTTTAGCTTGACTCATGACATTTGCATATACCCCATTCATGGCATAACCCCTTGCCTGACTCCACAGAGATACCCTTCACTCACTCACATGTATCCCACCACCTCCTTCGCCACGGATATATCCTACCTTCCCACACTGGACCCTCCTACACACACATGCTTATATTCAAACATCCCACCCTCACCTACAGCTCCCAAGATGGCCAAAGTCAACAAGACAGGTAAGATCATTTTTATGTTTTCTTTAAATTTTATTCACCCTTAGCCCTATATTCCTAAGGCTTATGGGCAGATTTTAGTTTGTTTCACCCACCCCACCATCATTCCCTTAAAACTTGTTTGATCCTAGGCTGTTGGACAAATGGCCATTTTTTTAGCAAATGAATTTAGCACCTATTAATAATAATGAACAAAATGGTACCCTGGAAGAGGCGATTCCTGTCCACAAGGTCAGCTGAGTAGTTTATACTGCTCCCAGAGAGTAATTCATAGTCTTTGGGATCAGGTCTCAAGTCTTCATCTGCCCAGAAGCTGCATGGATGCACGAAGTATGGATGGGGAAATGCCTCAGTATCCCAATTGCACGTGTAAAGCTGCCTGGGCAGTATGAGAGGGTGTCTGGTGTGCCCGCTGACAAGGTGGCCGCTTTGTCCTACTTGATTGGCCTAAGAAATAGGCTCCTGCAATGACGGGTGAAACTGAGGTTTGGTACATCATTGAAAAGCCATGTCTTGGTCACAAGCCATTGTTGACGATAGCTTAATAAAAGGCTACAGCCCAGGGTTGTTCCACTTTGAGATAACCAGGGGGACCCTTGCTGCAGCTCTTGGGGATCAGCCAATTTGATAGCTCTGTGGTTTTGATGAGTCAGTGAACTGTCCCAGAAGCTTAAAATTAAATTTTAAAAATTCTTAGGACAGCAGGAATCATTCTTGCTTTCCCTCTGGTTCAAAGCTCTTGGGTGTACCTCTAATTCCTTGGCTCATGCTTATGGCAATCTTATGCTTAAGCCAGCTCTGCTTTTCTTGCCTTTGGAGATTTCAAGGCTACAAAATAACCTCAAAGAGTAAAGAGTACATTGTAATTCTTTTATGTTATATGATTCCTGACTTCTAGAGCAAAATATAGTGGTGATTCTCCGACTGTTACAGACATACATGACAGAAAATTCAGTACCTAAAATGGAATTGGTTGAATGATCAATTAGAAAAAGAAATCATTCATTAGTGGTTCAGTGGAAGTTGGAATGAAGTTTCTAGTTCTATTTGACGCCAATCCTGTGCTGTTTGATATCATTATCAATAATTTGTATGTGTAGAATTCTTGTCCAACTTACAGATATTACAAAGCTAGGAACCAGAGTGTCAAGATCCAAAAATATCTTAACTATAAAACACTGAACTGAATCCAATAAGGTGAAATTGAAGAGGGACAAATGGAGAGTTTTATACTAGATGTCAATGAAATTCACAAATCAAGAAAAAGATGGAGGAAGCATGAGGTAATTCCTCTCAACTATGGAATAATTTAGGAATTGTACAGGATTACAAACTCAATATGAAGCAATTGTTGTATGGCAACCAAAAAGGAAAATATAATCTTAGGTTGCATTATAAGAGTCACTGTGTCCACAAATAGGGAGGAAATGTTCCTTTTGCCCTGGGTCATTTCTTATCAGTTTTCAGCACTACATTTAAAGACATAGGCTGGAAATATCCAGAGGAAGGCAGTCATAATGGTAAAAGAAATGTAGAGTGTGCCATATGGAAATTGGTTGAAAGAATTAAGGCAATTTGGCCAGGAGAAGAGAAGATGTTGGTCTGCATATGAGATAGCTATATGGTACAGTGGAGAGAACACTGAGTCTAGAGTTAGGAAGTTTCATCTTCTTGTATTCAAATATAGCCTCAGACACTTACCAACTGTGTGACTCTGAGTAAGTCATTTAAACCTACATGTCTCAGTTTTATCATCTGTAAAATGAGCTGGAGAAGAAAATGATAAACCACTTTATTATCTTTTCCAAGAAAACCCCAAATGGAGTCCAAAGAGATGACTGATAAATGACTCTTCAGTTGCCCTCTTCCTATATTTGAAGGGCTGTATGGAAGAAAGTAGATTTGTTGAGTATTTTGGGGGTCTGATTGGACCTGTGACTTCATAAGAATTATGGGGGAAAGTTGCAAAATAATAATCTCAGACTCAATGCAAGGAAATGTTTTCCTAAAAATTGGAACTATATCAAGAGGAAATAGGATGCTCTGAAAGACGAGTACCCTTTCATTGAAAATCTTCAAAACAAAGGGTGTATAGGTCATTCGTCAAGGATATTTGGTTTATATTGTAATATGTCACATGGTTCCTGACATTCCTCTCAACTCAGAGATTATGAGATTCTAAATTGCCTGGTTCTGTTCCAGTCTAGGAAGATAAATGTGATCTGAGCTAACTCTAGTTATGGGGGTGCTGGTGATGGTAGCAGAGGGGATAGTAGTAGTGGTGGTGGTAATGGGAAACTTCTCTAAAAGGATTCAACCTTAAGCATTTTAGTATAACCTAAATACATACCCTATCAAAAACACGACAAGGACACTCCAGGTGGGCTCTGAGTCTATTCTGGTATGACCCTAGGACAGGCAGTACTGAAAATCTGGAGATGTGGGGAGCTCTTAAGTAGCCTTGCATTTCTAGGTCTAGTATAACACTGTGTCCCAATTTTTTCATATATAAAATAGAGATGATGAAATTTAAACTCTGTTTCCCTCATAGGAGTATTGTTATGATCAAATGAGATTATAGCCCCAGAAATGCTTTGGGAAAGTTTAAGAACTATATGAATGGCATCATTATTATTCTTAATGCTGGTATTATTTGTCTCCCTTCTCCAGTCCATATTACAACTAGTAACAATGAAGAAAGGCAGTGTTTGGAATGATTAGAGAGCCAGCTTTGGAGTTGGAAGGCCTGCCTCAGATAGGAACCAACTTTGTGACTGAGCTAGTTACTTAATTTAGAGTTCCAGGAAATCCTGCAAGTTCAGAATTTATCTAATATTTAGTATCTAGGACTATAAAAATATCAAAGGAATGGCTCATTGGCATTAGGGAAAGGCGTTTCCATGCCTGGAGTTCCTGATATTAATGAAATCATGAGTCTGATATCTTTCTACTAAAGTTTAAAAGGAGGGGCGGCTGCTGCTGCGGCTGATATTTTAATTATAGTTGACTTGGATCTTTAAAACTTTTAGTTCCTTAGTGATAGAATCTGATACTCTCAGTGTTGGAAAGGATGATTTAGCTTCAGGTTAAGCACTGAGTTAAATTTATTGCCATATCTCTCATGGGATAGAGATCAGAGAAATAAAAATGATCAATCAACAAACTTTTAAGTGCCTACTATGTGCCAAATACTGCAATGGGGCCTGAAGAATCAAAAATTGGCATTTGGTGTTTCTGTGACAATCTTATTCAAAATAATCTACATGTTGATGAATGAAAGAAAATTAAATCCTGTGGTCATTTGTGAATTCTTCAGGGCAGTGATTTGTGTGAGCAATTTGTATGACAATCATATCTTTATTTACAGAATTTGGAGCATTTTTGGAGAAACTATAGCTTTACAAACTGAATTAGTTTTCATAATATCCCTGTTGTAGAGGATTGAAAGGCTAAGGAGTCATCTGTATTTTATGGCAACCAAGAAAGCAATTAAAATCTTAGATTGTATTATAAGAGATACAGTGTCTAGGATTAGGGAGATGATGATATTCCTGTGTTCCTGGAATACCCATGAGAAATATTGAGAGAAAAGATACTAGAACTTGTGTGTGTGTGTGTGTGTGTGTGTGTGTGTGTGTCTGTAGGAATAAAGCAGGGCAATATTATGTTTCTCCAAACATCAGAATGATCTATGTGTAACATAAATAGCCATGTCTCCTGATTCTAGCTTTCTCTAGGAATTACTGTTTTTATTTTACTGATTAGGAAGTGGATTAATAGCAAGGGACTTTAGAATAATTGTATAACAGAGAGAGAGAGAGAGAGAGAGAGAGAGAGAGAGAGAGAGAGAGAGAGAGAGAAAGACAGAGAGAGAGAGAGAGAGAGAGAGAGAGAGAGAGAGAGAGAGAGAGAGAGAGAGAGAGAGAGAGACTTGCTGCATAAATAACATATTGGATAAAGAGAGCCCATGTGCCATGTAATTTGATCCTATCCAATAAGCATTAGTAACTGGTTTCCTCCTACGAGCAAGGTGCTCTATTAGGAGTGAGGAATACAAGCTAAAAACACAAACAAAGAAACAACAACCTCATCCCTCACCAAAAAAAAAAGTTCCTGCCCTCAAGCTGCCAAAATGGCAATGCAAAAATACAGATCAGACCATGTCATTCTAGTTACTCAGAAGTTATGCACCATCTATTGCTTCAGAGTTTAGCATTTCAAGACCTCTGGATTATGGCACCCACCTTTCCAGCCTTATTTAATATTATTCTCCCTCATATCCTCTCTGTATCAGTAAAATCAGCCTTCTAGCTATTTTGCATAGCTCCACATCCCATCTCCCACCACCATCCCTTTGCACAGGTTGTTTGCACAGGTTATCTGAAATGAATTCCATCCTCACCCCCGCTTCCAGCTTCCTTCAAAATACAATGCAAGTTCCACTTTCTACATGATGCCTTTCCTGACCTTTCCAGTTGATTGTGCTTTCTCTTTGAAATTACTTTGTATATTTTGTTGTTTCCTCAATAGAGACTGTAAGCTCCTTGAGGACAGGGGCTATTTCATTTTTGTCTCTGTCTCCCTGGAGTCTAGTCCAGTGCCTTCCACATAGTAGATGTTTCTTAAATGTTTGTTGAAATTGAAGTAGCTGGTCACTGGAAATAAAATTGAGTGGGTAGGTTGGTTTTTCAGTATCTTTCAAGTCATTCCATTAAAACTTTACCTAGGTTTTTGCCATATTTCAGGATAACCCTGTGTAAATCTAGAAGGTAAAATCGTTGTGTGTAGGGTTTGTTTCATTCTCTTATTTCCAATGCCTGGCACATAGTAATTACTTAATACATGTTTGTTGATTGATTGGCGCTAGACAGGACAGCTTTTTCGCAGTCTCCTCATTTTACAGATAAGGAAACTAGGACTCAGGGAAGGTAAATGATTTTCCCACAGTTTCACAGGGTTGTATCAGAAGTAAAATGTGAATATAGATCCTTTGACTCCAGAGCCAGAGTCCTCTCATTATAATACACTGTCTTACATAGACCCAAAGCCAGTTATTTATGAAGAAATTATCCTGGAAGAATTCTAAGAAGCTATAAACTCTAACCTTCAATGAGTTTAAAAATATGATCTTGAATAAATGCCATTCCCAGAAGTCAATGAGACCCATGAAGGTTTCA
Source organism: Antechinus flavipes (assembly GCF_016432865.1). NCBI lineage: Eukaryota > Metazoa > Chordata > Mammalia > Dasyuromorphia > Dasyuridae > Antechinus > Antechinus flavipes. The sequence continues at coordinate 50,007,545 of NC_067402.1, read as the reverse complement.
GAATATGAAGATTTCTTCTGCATCGTTTTATTCATTGCTTAAAGAGATCCATTCTAATGGGATACATTTCCCTTTTAAAGAAAATTCATCTTTTGTCCTAGGAAAATGCTCCATGCTAGAATGGTTCAGCTCAGTGCTATATAAGAATGAAAGGGGATAATATTTTTAGGCACCAAGGATCACATGGTCCTTTCTCACCCCTCTTAATCACCTTCCTCCAGAAATCAACAGCATATACAACTATGTCAACAGAACTCAAAAAAGCAGGCACCCACTAAAGGCAGATTTTTTTTTTACCCTTTTCACATTTTTGTAGTGTTCTAGTTGGTTTTCTGGAGGTCTTTGGAGCAGCCTTTGTTTCAGCTGAGTAATCAACATAAATACACACACACACACACACACACACACACACACACAAAATCATATCAATCTAAATGGGATGAAAATAACTAAGAATTTGAAAAAGGGAGAAAAGTCAGGATGATCTCATAATCATGATAATAACAACAAGAATTATATATTCCTATGTAGTCAATCACTCTAGCACTCTAGTACTGGACATTATTCTAATTTAAAAGATGAATTTTCTTTAAAAGGGAAGACTTGTATAGGGAGATGTATCATGTTAAAATGTACCTCTTTAAGCAATAGATAATTCCATAGCTCTTTAATGTTTGCAAAGTGCTTTACATATAGTATCTCATTTGATCCTTTTGACAATCCTATGAAATAGATGTTATTATTATCCCCATTTTACAGAAAAGAAAACTCAGACCCAGCCTGATATGCCCAGGGTCACATAAGCAGTTGTTGTCATTACTGTTTGTCCTTTGTTCTTGACTAGTAATATTTAAGAAAGGATTTTAAATTAGTTCTTCCTTTTTCCAAGTCCAAAGCTATCCATCGTGATGTGGGGAAAAGGGTAACATTCACGTGTAAGCCGAAAACTATCCCTCTAAATTAAAAAAGACAAAAGGAATTCTCCCCTCTCCCCATTTTATTAGGTGTTGTTCTAGGATAAAGTCTCTCCAGATTCCTAGATGCTGGTGATCTCTCTTCCGGCCTCTGTCATTTGGGTGGAGGCTGTGTAACAGCCTAATGAGCTTTCCATATTTTTGTCCATTAGGCAGATTTGGCCAATACCCTCTTGTTTTGGGGGGGAAACCCACAGAAAAGAGAGAATCTAAGAGCACCAGAATCCAGAGATGGTGGTAGCTCACAGGATCATTGCTGTGGGCCTAAACAGAATTCATTGATGTCCACTGGGGTGACTTGGATCACTGAGAACCAATAGCTATTAGAAAGAAAGTTCCCACACCAGAACATTGGTTTTTGATGTCAGGGGAACAAATCTTATCATATAATGGTGAAATGACACTGGAATGGGCAAGATACACTATTGGTAACTTACATTTGTTTATTTCAGAATTTTTATTTTTTCTTTCTGGAATATATCCATTGCCAGGAAAATGTCTTATGTCTTTCTAATGTCTTAGAAAAGGAATGTAAGGATTTGGGAAATTGATGGAGATGGTGGGGAGGACAGGGAATGGTGCTGATAATGTGTAAAATTCCAGTCAATAAAGTGCTGCTCCCTGCCTTATTGACACAGTGTGCCCTCCACGGAGATACCAAGGTTTACTGGCTACTGCTTATTATATTCACTTCTTACAGAAATGCTGATTGCAGCGACTAATCAGACCATTTTTGTATGTTCTCATCAAACTCTGTTTGGCTGGAACTCTGCGCTCTCTGACGCTTGCATGCCTACTAATTTACTCTTAGCACTTCTGTACTTGCTTATGTTCCTTCACAACTAACCGACTGGCCTCTGAATGCATGAATTCTGTGACTTACCAGCAAACAAATGTTACTTGTCATGTTGTATTTTAAGAGTCTCTTAAGATATAATTGAAGTTCCTGTTCTTTCGACCATTACCACACTGAGTGGTAAAAATCAGCCAGCAATTGCTTTATTGCATATTTGAGGGACCAGTATTGCTTGCTCTTATTAGGTCTTCTCCAGGCTAGCTTCCTATCTAGCAATAGATCACTTGTTCTATGTATTTACTATAGTTTTACAAAATATGATTTAATTGGGCAAACCATTGTATTTATGAAAGTGAAGAAATAAGATTTTCAGTATTCCAGAGTCGTAAATGATATAGTGAGGTATTCACAAGTAGTTAGTGAGCATTTCTAGTAGTAACCTTAAGTCACAGAAAAGAGAGTTCAAACTAGATCATATTTGGTTCCGAGCCAGATTTTTAAATAGTGAAGGTTGCTATTAGTCAGTGACATCCCATTTATTTCGTGTGTTTTCAACATCTCAGGACTTTGTCTCCTGCCAAATCTCCTTCTTCCTCTACTGGATCTATTGCCTCCAGCAGGAAATATCCATATCCAATGCCTCCACTTCCGGATGAGGAGAAGAAGGCGAACCGACAAAGTGCCAGGGTATGTGCAGCAACTTTGTATGTTTATTCATTAATATATTTATCACTTTGTACATCATTTAATCTCTCTGGCTTTTAGTTTTCTCATTTGCAAAATGAAGGGTGTGTGGTGTCTCTAACCAAATGGTCTTTCTAGCTCCAAACCCTATAATTTTTATAGGAGACTCCATTTCCCTTACTTTGTTTAAACTGCAAGGCAGAGTCCTTACATGGGATATTTAGAATATTTATTTTGCATGAGATCTTTGCATGTAAATCACCAGTCTCCCTGGTCATTGTTCAGAGATATTTGACTACTGAAGTTGGTTTGTGGGTCATTAATTCACCTATAGATACCACAGAAAAAGAATCAGTTGGATAGAATATTTCAGGAGATTGATTTGACCTCTGTTTGCATTTTTGGTTTTATTTTATTTGATTTAGTTTTATTGAAGAGAGAAAATGCTAGGAAATGTGTTTTGAACCAGAGAAAGACAATCCATGTACTTCATCTCTCAATTCTGGCATATTTTATATGAAAATGACAACTTAAGCAGGTATATTAGGGGGTGTGATTGATTCTTCTTGGAACTGATTCCTTTACACAATTCAGATTCTTTGGACCAGAGAAGATTTTATCTTTTTAAAATTTGTATCATTAATTGCTGGTGTGAAATGTGGTGTTTTGTTAGAGACAGTATGGAAAAGAGAGAAAAGGGTGAGAAAAAAACAGAGACAGAGACAGAGAGAAAGGGATGGAAAGAGTGAGAGAGAGAGAGAGATCTAGCATTCAAATGAGAAGGTATGCTCCAAATCCCTTTTTTGCTACATCTAGAAGCTACATCATCCTTAGCAAGTTACCCTCTTGGGTTCCAGGCAGTTTTCTACAGGGCTTCTGTATGGTTCCTTTGGTGGATCCCTTTTCATAATTATGTTTTAAAATGGATAAAATAAAATATACAAAAGAAACAAATTATATCAAAACATTTAAAAAACAAAACAAATTTCCAGACCTTAGATAAGGGGTGTCTAAGTCAAGACCTTAGGCTATCGAGAAGGAGCTGATCTATATTGTCAGAAGGAGTGTTCTCCTCTGAGTGTTCCCAATGATATAAGGTACCCAGGAAGCCAAAGGCCTGGCCCATGTTTTTTCTACTCGTCTTGGCCTATGACTTCATTGGTGTGGGGAACTCCTGATGAGGAAATTACCCTGTGGATGCTGGTCAACAACCCCAACACAATGTGTAGTTTTAAAACTTTGGAAGAGGTGAAGTCACTTGCCCAGGTTTACACAGCTAGTGTGTCAGAGGTCCACGATTCAAACGGACTTCCCAACTCCAAAGCCAGCTCTCTTTTCTCTATACCATGCTGTCTCTTCTTTGCACGTAGCAGATATGAATAAATATTTGTTGAATCTAATCGACTTGGATTCAAATGTCATACCTGTACAAGCCAATGGACAAGTATTTGCTGTCTGGGATGTGTTTACCTGCAAATAGACCCCTGCCCCTATATTCTTTGGTTTCATCTCAAAGACAATGAAGAGAAGGGTCTTGGTCATGAAAGGAATATGCTTTCAGATATTTAGAAAGCTAGCTTCTAAGCCATGTACAAAGGGACTCTTAAGATACCAGTCAACAAGCATTTAAGGATCTAACGATTGTTGAGCTTGAACTCTGCCTTTCTCATTCTAAGGCCAGATCATTTTTATGTCTTTGCTATGGAAGCAATGGGAGAAGTCCCAAAATGTCCAGCTTCTTAAAACATGTTCGTCACACATTTATTAAATACCTACAGCTTGCAATTATAAGAGGAATCTTCCTGATTCCAGGCTCAGTGCTTTATGCATTCACCATCTAAGTGTCCATTCTCCCTCTGTCCTTTTTTAAATGTATTTCTTTTGTTTAGAAGAATTGCACATGTTTAACCTACATTGGATTACTTGCTATCCAGGGGATGAGAGTGGGGGAAGGCAGGGAGAAAAATTTAGAACACAAGGTTTTGCAAGGATGAATGTTGAAAACTATCTGTGCATGCATTTTGAAAATTAAAAAGCTATTACTTAAAAATAAGAATAAGTAAATATATTTCTTTCCAAGCATTCCCATGAGGAATATGGTGAACTTGATTCCAACTTCCTAAACTCATATTTTTTCTTTTGTTTTGTGCAGCTATGGGAGACCTCCATTTAAGATCAACTGTTTACATGTGACACATTGGAACTGTTTACTTCAACTTTTATAGAAATTCAGCCTCACCGAGTTGATGCAAATGTATCTGCTCCTCAGACGATATGAAAAACCCACAGAAAAGCCAAGGAGGAGACAGAGCTGGATCTCATCCCTGGATCATTTTTTTTCCACTGCTGGCTTAGAATTTTACTCCACCCATGTAAAGAACCCTGGGAATCATATAACTTAACACAGAATAACAAATAGTCCGAGTAGGGCCAAGGATAATCCGCATGACAGATAGATAGACAAATAGGACTAAGGGTAATTCACAGGTCCTCTATAGGGCAAGTTTCCCAGAAGGGAAATGCAGTCCAAATGAGGTCAGTTGGGGTCCAGAACTGGGTACTTGAAGCACATCCTCGCCATAGACCATAATGCTATGTGCATGAGCCTTTTTTCATTTGTTCTCCACATTTAAGGAAACAACATACCATAGTAGAAACTAGCATGCAGGGCTAAGACATAACAGGACTCTTTCTGCAGGATTGTAAGCTATGAGAGGCTAATAGCCTACATACACTTTAAAATGTACATCCTTTTTTACTTTTTATGTTTATATTCTCAGTCTAGAAGTACAACTGTACATAAGTAAACATTTTTAAATGTCAAAAACAGCTGTTACACGCAAGTGTATTTTGCCAAATGCCTAAACAGTCGCTCATGACTAATAACATCACTACAGATCCAATGGTCTTCTAAGATGATGAGCAGGTTAAATTGTAAATATAGCAATCGGGGATGTAAGTGTGTCTCTCCAGCACTAGTGTCTGATCAGACCATCTGATGTCCCCTTAAATTGTGGGCGTCCCGGAGGCTTGGAGTAAGTGATCGAGTCAGCAAAAGGCCAATCGGGGCTTCCTGCCTCCAACATCGTGCTAACATGGCACATGACAGCTGGTACCCTGCAGTTAGGTACTGTGTTACTCCCTGACCTAAAGGTTATCCGGTCGTCCGCCTTTTTCTTCCAGCAACATCTACAATCCTAACTCTAGCAGCTACAGTTTTCCATGTATTTGTGACTGGCCCACATATTGCTGGACATGAAGACAATTTGGAGCCAGGTAACAGGAAGTCACCTGGGGAAAAACAAAAGAAACCTACCAGACACGCTTAGGCAATTGGAGAATACTGGAGGTTTTCATCCTAGTAGGCTGATTAAATGAAACCTGAAGAGGCCATACACAATGTGTGTAGTATTTGCAAGCTCATAAAAACAGCTGATGGGAGAAAGCTAATATTTTGAACCCTGAATTTTATTTTTTGATTCACAGAAAAATAGGAATTCTAATTTAAAAGACTCCTTCCTTCAATTCAAACAAGTGGAAGACTGGAAGTTGGTGATGATCCCACTGGGTCTTTCTAAATGGATGATTTGTTCTAACGAACTAGACAAGTGGTAGAACCAAGAGACACTTGGCAATATGTACTAATATATACTATTTCTTTCTCAGTCTCCTCATTTCTTGACCCTTTTCCTTGAAATGAATGGTCAGCAACGGGCAAAATTTCAAAGATGGCTTCTTAATTCGCTTCTTGTTCAGTCCTTTCAGTTATGTCCGACTCTTCATGACCCCATTTAAAGTCTTCTTGGCAAAGACAGTGGAGTGATTTGCCATTTCCTTCTCTGGTTTATTTTACTACTGTACTGAGGAAATGAGGCAAATTGGGTTAAGTGACTCACCCAAAGTCACACAGCTAGGAATTGTCTGAAGCTAGATCTGAACTCAGGAAGGTGAGTTTTCCTGACTCCAGGCCTGGCACTCTATCCATGGTACCATCTAGCTGCCCCTCTTAATTTGCTCCCCCTTCTTAATTTTCATTAAGTGCTTACAGGGAAACAACGTGAGCATCCAGAGTGGAGAGGGCCAAGTACTCAAGCAGCCTTCTGTGTTGTCTTTATGTTCATGTATTTCCTTTGACGATTATATATCTTTGAATGTTTTTAAAAAAATAATCCAATCCACTTTCAAATACAAAACACATGGAGCATTTTAAAGGGCAGGACATGATATGACTTGAAGATTGATCTTATATCAAAAATGCAAAACCTTCTTGCCAAAATCTGGGTATTTGCCAACGTGACCAGAGTTGATGGCAAGGAGGGCCAAGAGATTTTGGAGACTGTGTGAATAAAAGTGGCTTTTGAACAAGACCTCTCCCTTTAATGTGGATTGAATGTTCTCCAGCATTGAGTATATGATGGGTACTGTGTAGCTTACATGGGACAGATGAATGAATTTAATAACTTAAATTTAGTGTACCTCATAGAAATCTGTTGTCCAGTCGGAATGCTCCATCTTCACAAGGAGTGCACCCACTTGTAACTACAGGTCACAGGCTGATCTATCTTTCTTTTATTCCCTTCTTTCCTGTTATTTTCAATGGAAATGATAAATATGTGCCTTTCAGGGGATACCGTTTGGAGGAAATGGACAGAGTCGGTTCATGAGTACTGTTTGTCGCTCCCAAGATCTCTAGGTCACTTTCTTTGGTAATCTTCAGCTAAAAGTTATGGGAAAAGTACTTTATGTTTATTATAATGGTAACATTGCTAGAAGTTGAAAGACTATTGTCAATGTTATATCATGGTTTTCCAGTCTATGCCGTTTCATTAAGTTCTTTTACACAGATTATTGATACTTGGAGATACAATTCTTTTGGAACTTGAGATATGTCAGATCTAAACTCATAGGACTTTTGATGAAGTCATACAAAGGATGGGTCCATTACATTAAACACAAGCACAAATAACTTTTATAGACTGGTTTTAGAGGGATTATCGGGTCATAGAAGTTGAAGACTCTCCTTTACAGATGAGGAGAGTGGTTGCTGAGGTTAAGTGCCAAGGTCACATGGGAAATAAGTGGGTTTGATCTAGCTCCAAATCCAATATCCTTGCCATCCCTGTTTCCAAAGAGGGAAACAAAGGATTCACCTAAATCATCTTCTAAGAAACTAATCCACTACAGAAGGCCATTGTAATATGGTTGTATTAAGCACAGAATAACAGTACTGGGCCCTTTACAACACTTCCTTTGAATCCCAGCTTTTTGTCCTTCAAGCTTTGAGCTAAGACAAAATGTTAGACAATTTCTTCTTGTAAAAAGCAACTGAATGACTTAAAAACAATGCCTTGGTTTAAAGGAATTGTTCAAAGTCCCTTGATAATTATATTTTCTTCTTTTTTTTTTTTTTTGCTGAGGCAATTGGGGTTAAATGACTTACCCCGGGTCACACAGCTAGGAAGTGTTAAGTGTCTGGGGCCATATTTGAACTCAGGTCCTCCTTACTTTAGGGCTTGTACTCTATCCACTGCAACACCTAGTTGCCCTGATAATTTTGTTTTCAACCAATCTCTCATTACCCCCTCATCATTAAGATAGGTGACTAGGGAGGCCCCTGTAAAGGGAAGGTTCATTTTAGTCCCTTGAAAGCTCTCAAGGAAATTGGTCAAGTGGCCTGAATTCTGACAAAGCCATATTTCTTGTGGGCAGGAAGCACAAACTGCCATGGAATTCTGTAATGTTAGTAAATGGTCTCCACAAGGGCGAATAGTACACAAAGAGAAAGGCAACATCCCTACATGAAAAGTGGCCACTGGAAATTAATCAGTCAGTCCATGGACACTGAAGCACTGTGAAGGAAAATATTTCCTAGACTCTTTTGTTATGGCCGTATTTTGTAGAAGTTCCAAATCATCCCTAAGGAAGGAAGAGATAATTTTACTATGTGGGTTTTGTTTAAGTTGTTTAATGAATCCAAAAGTCTTGGTAGAATCAAGCTATAAAAACAGTCTCTAATCCCGAACCATTGCTTTGGCCAAGTGCATTGAGATAAGTGTTTTTCTAAAAGGTTGACTTAGCAAAGTTTCAATATTTAGCCAAATTTCTTGCAGTTGATAAGAGCCTTCCTCAATTTAAAATTAAATTTTTTTTATTAAAAAAATCAAATAAAATATTCGCGGTCATATAGTGGGTTAGTGAGAAAGTTGGAACGGACCCTAATCCATTTTTCCAGATATCTTCTGTTTAGCTAACTTCATATTATACTTTTGACTATTTCTTCCCTCTCTTTTTGGTATTATGTAAATGCGTTAAACTTTCAGGCCCTTAATTCATTCTCCTAATGCCATTGCTTATTTTTGCTTAAGTCTCACATACAAAACTATTAAAATTTATTCAAACATTTTTACTCTATCAACTATTAAGCATCATGGTTCAGAGAAGTCTTTACCTTGAAGATATCAGCGTTTTAGTAATTCTCTCTCTAAAGCAGTACCTGCTTTTAGTAGCACTTTATATATCTACATTTAAATGTTTGTTTTATGTAAATATACACCTATAAATACATAAAACAATGTTTATCTTTTAATTCCCTCTCAGTATCTAATATACTTTCTCTAGATATTTACAAGGCTACCCAGATTATTTTTCTAGATGTATGGATTGGATTTGAAAGAGAAACTCTTTTGCCTAAAACACTCCCTTAACAAGTATTCTCCAAACTTAAGCCAAAGTGTTTGGTTTAAGGGTGTATTCATCAGAGAACTTTTTAAGGGGGACAGACATTTATCAGAGATCTTTTCTAAAAAGAACAAGCCTTTATGATTATGGAGATTATGAATGAGAAGAGTATTCTTTCAGCTTGATGAAGGCAAAAGGTTGTTTAAATGTTCCCACCTATAATTTTCATGGAAGAGGAAGGTGTCTAATGGCTCTGGCAGAAACTGACAGCAATACACATGGCCTCTGGCTGTTTAAACATGCATATGGTTAAGATGCCCTCACTGGGAAATATTTGCAGGTGCTCACTGTCAAGTATGTTAAGCACAGATAAGTTCCCCCAAATCCACCCATGCATGGAGAAAATGAACCCCTTCCCACAACATTTCAAGACAATTCCCCATTTGTTGATTGTTTCAAATGTATCCCAAAATATAGACCCTACATATTTTATTCTGTAAACTAAACTAAGAAACTATATTTGTATGGCAGGATTTGTTCTTCAAAACAAAACTGGACATGTGCATTGTCTATATGTGGCCACCTATCTGGCCTAAATGAGATACTGCAAAGTTCTCTAACTTCCTCAAAAGCTTGATTTTTTTCACCCACCTCTATCACTTCCAATTTCTATCATTACAATCACTTCTGAAGGCTAGAAAACAAATTAAAGCACACACAAATAGTTGGGAATTAGGGATGGAAAGCCCCAGAGTGGAGGGGGGCACTCTTGCACTTCTCTCCAGTTTCCATATCAAAAAGGGGTTAGTTGATCAGGGGTGGAGAATTGTTACCTAGGAAGGCAGAAAAATCTAGGTTCAGCCTCAATGAGAAAAAATACAACAGCATGAGCAGATAGGGTGCAACTGGGCCCTCTGGGCAGCTCAGGGAGAAGCCCCTTTAATTCACTTGCTCCACAGCTTCCCTCAGTCTGCACATGTGTATCTTTATCAGGAATAGTTGTTTGACACTTCCTCAGCTTTGCTAAGGAGCCCCGAGTCCTTAAGAGTCACTAGGGCTCTTTGAGGCTTGTTTATCTTTAAAATTGGGGGCGGGGTGGACTAGATCCCAGGTTCTTAACTTGGGGTACAACACTAATCATATAATCCCAAAGGCTCCATGGAAAAACTTCAGGGTTTCTTTGAACTTGGAAGGGGAAATTTTTGTCTTTACTTTTACTAACTTCTAACTGAAATCGACCATTTCTTTTGATTATGAATTTAAGCCACAAAGAATTGTTCTGAAAAGGGAATCATGGGAGATGGAGTGGCTGGGGAGGCCAAAGGGTTTCATGATAAAAAAAAAGTTCCAAATCCCTGAACTAACTAATCTCTGAAGCTTCCTCTAAGATCTAAGAGTTTATGAATCCAAATATATAATCAAAGGAGTTGGTACTCTGATTTGGTCCATTGGGTTTCCTAAAAGTCCAAATAGTAATGCACAGAAAAGTAGTAGAGTCTAGATATAAAACAGAACATAAAGGTATACAATGAAGTACCAGAGGGAAAAATTGGTTAGATCCAGATTTGAAGGATGAATGAGTTTGTGAAGAAAGTACTATTCTCTACCTTGTCCTCCCTCCCCATGCCCATCTGTATTTTTAGACCTAAGTGTCTTCTTACTTTTACCCTGAGGGCCACAGTTGGTGATTAATGGTCAAGATAGAGAAATTCTTGCAAATAGCCCAGATCTTTTAACTATAGAGGTGCTAGTGATAATACCATATGATACAACACAGCCAAGTGCTAATATGAATTAACATATTTATTCAATTATAGTACAAGAATTCCTGCTAAATTATATCTGTGTATCACTGCCTGGTTATGAAACCTGAGTTTTCTAGTCCAGTACATATTCAAATTGTGGGACTGAACATAATCAGTCTTTTTATGGGTAAAAATCACACACACACACGCATATACACAAACACACACACATAATGTTTTGTATAGGAGTCTTTTTTTCTTTTTACAATAACTGTATAAGTGCAAAATAGTTTCTTCAAAAGAACTAATAATGTACTTTTTTGTAACTGGCTGGAAAATGGACTCTTTCCCCAAACTGGTCTCCCCAACAGATAGATTCTTTCAGAAACTGATTATATAATATTGACATAGATACTGATTTGTGCTAGAGCTTTCAAATATTACTTTCAATAATTGACATACAAATAATTTGGAGCCACCCCATGGTGATATGTTATTAGTGGCATGAAAAAAAAAAATCTATACAGATTTCACCGTGTTGGGGAAGGGGTGATTATTTGTATAAAGTTAGATACCCATTACTTAAGGTATTACATTTTGCTTGGCTGATTGACACTTCCCAAGTTCTTGCTACTTAAAAGATACCAGGTTCTATCCAGATTAGTATGAAATGTATCACTGCAGCTGCTTTCCTGAATGCTTTTGTTATATAGGCTGTTCTGGTTATAATTCTTCCTACATTAATAGCTAAATGCAAAATTTTGCTGTTTTTAAGTCACTGTAATTTGAGGTTCTGAATCCTTCCACAATTTTATTAGTGTCCACGGAGTCTAATAAAAAAAAATCCATGATTTTCTATGTTACTATTATTGTAACATTAATAAAGTGACTTTCAATGAATGTTTTGTGGGTTTTTTTTTAATAACCCTTATGATCTTGCATCTCAATTTGTATGCTACACTATTCCATTAACAGAGGGATGAAGGGATAGAAGACAGATATGATTTAGGTGGTTTCTTTCCCCCTTCCTGGAGGTAATGACTATTCTAGTCTGTCTAGGATACTGGGGAATTAAGAGCTGTAGTATTGATTTTTTTTTTTTAATGCTCAGATTTTAGGGAGACTATTGTGGATTCTTCATCTGTACTCATGAATAAATTAATGAAAAAGGCAATTTTTAAGTGCATATTACGTGCCTGGCAGCGCTACAAATAGACTAGGACAATCCTTCTCAAAAACTACCCTAAGTGGGGAGACAACCCATGGAGAATTCAGTTATGGGGCAGATAGTTGAAAGCTTGATCCTCAAAATGCAATGCTAAGGGAGATGACAAGGCATCTGCATTGTTATCACTTCTACAGAAAAAACAAAAAACAAAAACAACAAACTGATGTACTCTTTTGTAATTGGCTGGAAAATGGACTCTTTCCCCAAACTGTTGTCCCCAACAGACAGCTTCATTCAGAAATTGGCTATATAATATTGACATAGTTACTGATTTGTGCTAGAGCTCTTTAACATTACTTTCAGAAAGTGACATTGAAATAATCGGGAGCCACCCCTCAAACCAAACCATAGCCATTGCTGAGGAGCCACTACCAGAGCCTGACTTTGGGGCTACCTTTCCTTTGGGGTCTTCAGGGAGGGCTTCACAGCCTAGGCAGTTGCCTGGTCATTTCCCACACTTTAGTTTATTTCCATTACGGAAATTAAAGAGATACAGAAAGCAGATTTCAACTAATTATCTTTGGAATTTGTCCTCTGTAGTATTCTTGACATATTACAATTCATTAAGATATGTATCATGCAAAGACTAGTGTATATAACCTAAATTACGCTTTGCCATTTCAAAGAGAAAACAGTCAACTATCCTTACCCTCTCAGAATAATTCAAACATAGTTATATTTAAGCAAGCAATCTAAAGCAGCTACCTCAAGAATATGGTTCATTTGTTCATCAAAAATTTAGTAAGTACTTAATATATGTAGCAGTTTTCATGCAGCTACTTCTGTGGAAGTAAGGAACTCTTTCCCAATGATTTCATTAAGATTAAACACACATTTAACTTAATATATAATTCCATAGATGGCCTTACTTTTTTTTTTTTAAACTTATTTTTACCTTTACTTTACTTTACCTTAAGGGCCACAGTTGGTGGCTTATGATCAAGATAGAGAAATTCTTGCAAATTGCCCAAACTTTTAACAACAGAGGTGCTAATGATAGATACCATATGAAGGACCCTTATCCCGTGATGATGCTAGATTGGCTGGAGTTGGGACAACAGAGGAGCTTCTGTTTAGGCCAATCTAAATCCAAACTGAAGTATTCAAGTTATATTATATGAACAATTATTTATATGCCTTAAAAATAAAACTCGGGGAAAAAAGGGAGGAAAACGATTAAGAAATGAATGTAGCAACAATGAAAATCCACAGTGGGGAAATAAATTACAACGTAAAATAGAAATAAAGAAACATGAGATTCAAGGGTAACTTTGAAAGCCTCTAGTATAATTACTGAGAGAGGAGAGAGGTCTCAAATTTGTCAAGGACACTTTCTATCCTCCAGGCATTATCTCAGGAACCTTTGCTTAAGAAAGTCACAGAACAGAATAATCAGCCCACTTTACTGCCTTGTAGTAGATTTTTAATTGTATTAGAAATATAAAGTGTTTTCTTATGGGTACTAAGTAATCACTGATTTATGTAGTACTTTAAAATATGGAAAGAACTTTACAGGTATTATCTCACTGGATAATCTCAAACCTGGTAGGCTTTATAGATTTGAGGCTGATTTGGTTGGAGAAGTACAATTGCCAGACACTAGACTTAACCCCGAGATGCTTGACTCTCATGTGGTCAACCAAATCTAACATTCATTGTCCATGAAATTTGGAGCCTTGAGTTTAGCCCTAATGGCTTGAATTCAAGAAAAGGATCAAAATTCAGAGCTAAAATCAAATAAAAAGTAATTTGGTTTTCAATGTGCATAAAAGACAAAGTCAAAATAGATCTGGACCACCACATTCTCTTTTCTTTTTGCACATAGGTCAGGTATCAATTTTTAAATTAAACATTTCTTCAGCACTTACTACCACATAAATGACAAGCTTCTATATAAAAGGAAAGACAACCATGACACATTCATCAAAAGGTTTTAGTAGATCATAATTGAAAATACATAGTATGGCTCAAACACTGTCGCCATCTTAAATTTATATAATAGTGGCGTAGCAAAGAAAATAAAGCATGATTAACAATGGCTCAATGATATGCCCAAAGTCAAGGCATGAAGTGTTATACTTGATCTTAAGTTATTAAAATTCCTTTTTTTAATAAACATTATCAAAACTAAAAACAAAAACCTTAATTGTATATAAAGCAACAAATCTTTACAAAATGAATCTTTGAGAATGTGCCAATGTTAAATTACACACGTTACAGATGACAGATAAACAAACGCAAAGCAAAATGCAAAGAGGAATGTTGGTTTGCCCACCATCTTCTTCCTTTGATTTAGACGCTCATCACACACTGTATGAACTGTGGGTGAAAAAAAGTCAGTGTTACAATGTGTCCAAAGGATCATCAACAAATTGTGTTCTATACTTTTTTTATTATGAGAAAAATTCTTTGGTATTATTATAAAAAAGTTACAATGTTGAATACAAGCAATGAATGGAAAGGAAGATTGCACTCTAAAAATACAACACACCCTAACCACAAGCAAAGGCCCATGAATTAGCTTAAAAACAACAAAAAAGGACTAATAGTCTTAGTCTCAGATGATTACTGTAGTTATGAATCTTAATTTTTTCCATTAAAAGTCTTCTGAAAAAAGTTTATGTTTATCCAGCTATTTGCACATTGGCAGGAGCTCCATGAAATATATACTTTCAATTAAAAAATACATTATTTTTAAAATTTCTACATAGAAAATTGGACTTTTTTCAACTTTTCCATAGGAAAAAAAGTTAAAATGCTATCACTGTTTTTAACTGAGGCCTAAGGAAATTAAATGATGTGCCCAACATTACCGTGGTAAGTAAATGTCAGAGCTGGGACTCCTACATCCAGATCTCCTGACTTTTCAAAATGCCCTTTCCATTCCTTACACTGGTTCACAAAGATTCCTGTTAGAAAAGTCCTTCACAGAAATGACCAGCAGGATGAATACAGAGAGGACTGGCGAGACTTACATGAACTGATGCTAAGTGAAATGAGTAGAACCAGAAGATCATTATACACTTCGACAACGATATTGTATGAGGACATATTTTGATGGAAGTGGATTTCTTTGACAAAGAGACCTAACTGAGTTTCAATTGATAAATGACGGACAAAAGCAGCTACACCCAAAGAAAGAACACTGGGAAACGAATGTGAACTATCTGCATTTTAGTTTTTCTTCCCGGGTTATTTATACCTTCTGAATCCAATTCTCCCTATGCAACAAGAGGACTGTTCGGTTCTGCAAACATATATTGTATCTAGAATATACTGCAACATATCCAACATATAAAGGACTGCTTGCCATCTAGGGGAGGGGGTAGAGGGAGGGAGGGGGAAAAAATCGGAACAGAAACGAGTGCAAAGGATAATGTTGTAAAAAAAAAAAAAAAAATTACCCTGGCATGGATTCTGTCAATATAAAGTAATTATTAAATAAAAATTTAAAAAAAAAAAAAAAAGAAAAGAAAAGAAAAGTCCTTCACAGATCTTACAATGCTATTAAAATGGGAACTATTTTTGTCCTCTAAGATTTCAAATCACAGGACCCCAGGATCTCTCAAGAATCACAATGACATAATCGTCTTCAAAGTGGTGAAAGGTGGATGTAGCTCATTATGCCAGAGCTGCTCTACTCTTTCAGAGAAAAGGTTACCAACTCTTACAGATCATCAAGAGTAGAGTTCACTTCAAAAGGGAGCTTGCTAAATTTAGTTCAATCAGTGAACACAGCTTCCCCTCCCTCCCCCCCCATCAAAACCTTAAACAATTTACCAAGACTTACATCATCATATGGGAAATTCACAACACCTTGTTGAGCTGTATCCCTTCTTCGAAAACTATCTGAAAAAGTATGGAAATTAAATGTGTAAATATTCTTTCATGGTATTCTCATGATTTTAGATTCTAGAAGAATCCAAATAATACAGGGTTAAATTTAGTAATCAATGACAAAAAATTAGGTTATTTCAAAATAAAGCAAAATAAAACCAATTTAGATCAGAGAAAAGGATGAATTTAGGCAGATCTTTCAGAAGGAGTTAGGCAGCATGAATCCTACAAACAATTATAATCCTTATTAAAATGAAACAATGATTTTAGAGTTTTTCTAAAATTTCTATTATTTACAAATTTGGCTTCAAGCTTGAAAATAAAGCTCATTTATGTTGTACAATTAGCCTACAAAAAACTTTCAAAGAAACAAAAATTATATTTGTATACATATTATAAGAAACCAAACATCTGTAACAGGTAACTCCTTTTTATGATAACAGCTAACATTTACATAGTATTTTAAAGTTTGCAAAGCACTTGACAAATGTTATTTCATTTCTTCTCCACAATACTCCTCCCTGTCCAGAAGAGGAAATTTGAGGCTTAGGCTAAAAGACTTGCCTTGTTGGGGTTCTACAGCCCAAGGCTTCCCTACCATTTATTCACTGATGCATAATTATCAAGATTACTAATTAATGACATAAGTTTTTGAATTGCATTTGAATTGCAATTGAATTACAAACATCTAAAGGTCACATATTAAATCTGGCAGTAAATAGATGGATCGGAGCCCTCTGCTCAAATACTCTACAACATAGGTATTCAAGAAGTGTTTGTGGAATGAAAAAAATTTGTCCTCCCAATTTTATGCAAAGTAAAAATTCTATAATGGAAGAAGAGGTATGACAAAAGTAATGTAAGTGTAAAAATTATACATGAGGAAGCAAAGACAGAAGAAACAAAGAGAATAAAATATTAAAATCTCTTCCTTTCAAAAAAAAAAAACCCTGAAATAGCTGAGCAATGTTTTAATTCTTTGTAAAGGGATCTAATTAGTTTGCTTTCAGTAATAAATCATTGGAGTCCTCCTGTGACTTGATCAAAATCAAACAAAAGCAGCATGCAGCAGTTATTTATTTTATCTATTTTGGGGGCAATAAAACTTAGTTAAAATTAATGTAACATAGTAAATAATTGCAAATAACTATCTGCCAAAAGATTTCCTATGCCATCTTGGGAAGAACACACATAAAAGGGGGAGAGGAGGAATTAAAGGTATAGGGAAAGGAAAAACACATGCCGTAGCATTAGTAGTGATGGGTCAGAGCCAAGGATCTAGTGCATATCTAGCTAAGGAGGGTGGACCTCTTATCCGTTGTTCCTTATTTGTCCCCTGCAAAAACCCTATTCTGTCTGATGGACAGTACCCCCTTATCTGTACCTTACTCTCCCATGTAGCTGTTAGCTTGTTGGCTAATTCCCAAATTTTCAATAAACTCCCAATTGCTCTCTCGGAGAATCAGCTATGGCATTAATAAGTTCTTTTGTGACTATAAGATAATTTCTTTGAATTCTTTCAAACTATAAGCCATGACTTTCACACACATCAAGTACTGCCCATCAAAAATGGCACTGTTTAATAGGCATTCAAGAAAAGCAGTGTCACAAAGATGAATGGATACCAGCAATATTCCTTCCCAGAACATACCAGTGAGAGCTCTAAGTTTTACACAACAGGCAATGTAGTCATCAAAGGTAATCTTTCCATTGGTGCTATATCGCTTTGCAATTGAAGTCACTGCTTGGGGGCTCAATCTAAATCCTAAATGGAAGAAAAAGAAAAGATGACAATGGTTGAAAATTGATTAGGGATATGAGGAGACACCTATGACTTTTCCTTTGGTGTTGGGTGGGAACAAGGATCCACTGATATTGTCAGATGATGTTTTGCTGCTTTTTTCCCTTTTTTAAACAAGATATTTTTAAAATTATGAGGGATGCCTCTCTTTTGTTGTGAGGTACATGACTGATTTAGTTGCACATGAAGGTTTAATCTTCATAGGGGACAGAAGGAAGGATATGGCAGAAACAAGCTACAACATTATTTTTAAATGTATTTTTAAGTCTCAAAGTCTTTTTGAAGTAAGTACTTCAAATAAATTCTATGAACCAGAACCTGTTCTAATTAGTAACATCACATTATTTTCTAGAAAATCTAGAAAAAGAAAACTATCTATGTTTCGGTCTGGATAAACTATGATTTCTAGCAACTAGGAAACTTTCATTATAACTACTTACCCATGGTCCCCAGGGCTTTCTGCAGCTCTTGTGGGTCCACAGTCCCACTTCGGTCACTGTCAAAGCTTATGAAGTGTTGTCTCCAGCCATTCAACACAGCCCAAAGTTCCTTAAATTCACTAAAGCCCATGGTGCCAGACATGTCCCTCTGATTGACAATTAAGGAACATGACAGGTTTACTTCCAAAATAAATGCCATAAACAACAAAGGAACAATCTGAAAGTGAGGAAAATGTTATCATTTCCTGGTTGGGGGGAAGATAACTACTAACTATGTATTAAGCCACAATCCTGGTCTATAATGAGGTGGCTCCATAGGTTTATTTATGCTAGGCAAAATTTTATATTATTTCCAATTTTTTATAAACCACATTGTCTTGCATATGAGTTATGATCATAAAATTAGAATCATTCTATTAGCCAGGCCCAGAAATTAAGGCTTGCTAATAGAAATGCATTCACCAAATTACTAACAGAGAGGAGCTGGATAAATGACTTAGTAAATAATCTTGATTCAAGGTCTCCAATTCCCTAAACTACTACCCAAAGTTAGGCCTAAAGGAGGACCAACCTGGCTCTGCCGTCTCAGGTAACAGCTCAATTCTAATTGGTCTTTAACAGAGCAGGTGCTCTGCCCTTTGGATACCTAAGGGAGATTTGGAGATGGGCTTTTCCTCCCTAAGATTATTCCCCAAGGCTATTTACTAAACATACACAAAGACATCTACATTTGTGCACACACACATACAGACATATATATTCACGCATAAATACATATGAAGAGGAAGGAGGGTAAGCACAGAGAGAGAGATCATTTGACACTATGTATTAGACAGACTAAGTAATTACCTCCCTAAAGCTCCAGCAGGTTGGTGAGGAATGAGGGCTTTATTAAAGCTGCCCTTCTCTTAGAAGGCTGTCCTTCCTAAAGCATCCAATGGTCCTACTATGGAAGTAACCGCAAAATTGCCCGTTAAGGAAGTCAGGCTCATCAGAATGTAATTTCCAAGAATCTATAAGGAACCCTTATTGTCTATAGCAATGGCTCTGGAAATCTGCCAACTTTCCCTTAAGAGTAAATATTTTTAAGGTCAGGTTACCTACTCTGGACACTAATATAACAAGTAGTTGATTTTCTCCAAAATTCTGATGTCATATATCTCACACATACTTTAGATCTTATACACTCACTAGAATTTGATTTTATACCTCTGGCCTACTGCTCTCAAAATTAATTTTGAATTGGAATTTTTTCTGCCACAAACTGGGAATGACTATCATTTAATCCCCATGTATCTCAGCTTTCAGCCTACCATGTGCTAGACATAGGACTAGATACAAAAGTGCTGTAGATATGCAAAAACAAAAGGAAGATGTCGGACTAGGCCATTCAGGTTCTTTCCAGCTCAAAAATCCCTTGATTCCAGTCACATATATCAGAACTGGTTTGTTGTTCATTTTAGAAGATATCCATTGGGGAGGAGAAGGATCAGTAATCTGGTGTGCTACAGAACTTTCATTTATAACATAAAAGTTAGCACTGATAATCAGAAAATCTCCAAGTTAGAAGTCTTATCAATTGCAAAAGCCTTATCAGCCCAACCTAGTCCTGAACAATCGAAAGTTCTGTATTGTTCTGGCCACCTTCATCTTAAGCCCTCTGATGATGGGGAAAGCACCACTTTCTGAGTTAGCTCACTCTATTTTTGAACAGTTGTAATTTTTTTCCTTTTCACTGAACCAAAATCAGTCTTTCTGCAAATTTTGTGTCTTCTGGGGACAAGTCAAACAAACAATCTCCCATTCCTATGCCTTTGAAGACAGCTTTCTTGTCCTAACAAAGCCTTCTGTTTTCCAGGCTAAAAATCTGCAGTTCCCTCAGCCTATTGTCAGATGGCATGGTCTCCTCACTACACTACAGACCTACAGTTTACCAACATTCTTCCTAAAATATAATAGGTCAGTTTTAGACCTAACATGCCAGATACAGTATTATCAGGACAGAATAAAGTAGACTAGCAGCTCCTTTTTTCTGACATGATGCCTCCCCTAATACAATCTGAAGTCACATTTACTTTGTTGGCTAACATGTGAGAAGGTTGACTCATTCTGCATTTACAATCTACCAAAAACCTTGTATCTTTTCACAGGAAATATTATCTACCCATGTCTCTTTCACCACAATTATATGGTGGGAGTTTATTTTTTGAATCTGGTACTGAATATCACATTTTCCATATCAAATTAGCTTACTGCGATTCTTTTGAATCCTGATTTCATTATCTAACATGTTAGCTACTCTTTCCAGTTTCGTGTTATTTACAAATTTGACAAAGACACAGTGTTATCAATTAAAATGTTGACTAGCACAGGACCAAGAAAAAATCTCCAGTCTACTGGAGATCTCTTTCCATACTGACATTAATTCAATCAATATTATTCTTTGGGAATAGTCATTCAACCAATTCTAAATGCACTTGATACTATTCCAAGAGATCCATAAAGCTTGATGTACACAAAATGTAATTATCTGTATCTTTAAATCTAATAAAATAGATAGCATGATTCAGCATAATACATAAGCAAACATATCTTCTTCAGGCTGAAAAACATTTGTTATGACATCTGTCTCACACATACGGATTCTATTTTAAATGAATTTGGCTGTTGTGATAAATAAAATTCATTTAAAGGCATTACTGAACTTATGGAAGCTTCGTCATCCTCTATCTTCTCAATCAACAAATACCATTAATAGAAATTATTGTCATGTCTAAAACTTTCTTGCATTAAAATGGATACTCAAACTTTAAAAGTTTGTCCTAGTTTCAAACACACTAAATTCTCATTTCCACCCAAAATAAAACCTCATCAACAATATGCTACCTTCACTTCTCCACACATTTGTTAGTAAGTTTTTCCTACTGAAATAATTGTCACCTTCTACAATTTCTATCCCTTGGTCACTTGGTTCCAGTTTAAGGAGAAAAAGTTCAATCTCTCTCTACAAGGCAGTTTACAAATATTTGAAAAGTTATCATGACTTTTCTTTTCTAGGCTATCCTCAATTTCTTCAACCAATACTCATGCCCCACTTCTGGGTAGCTTCCAGTTGGTTGATTGGCCTTCTAAAGTGAAACTATCAAAATTGAACACAAAAAACTTAGCTCAGGAATGACTAGGAAACCATCACCTTCTTTGTTCAAGATCCAATTTTAAAACCTAGACTTCTACTTAAGCACTCCTAAAATCAAGATTTTCAATGATTGTAGTGCCACCCTCAGATTTTTATTCATTCTTTTAAGAAGTGGAAGTCATATATAAAATCTTAGGAAATTTTAATAAAACTAAAAATATTTTATCCATAATCAACATAATCCTTGTTTTTATCACCTGAATGATACTATGTATCACTAGTATGCCAAATAAATTGGTTATTTTTTCCCCCACCAAATGACCAGAGATACAAAAGTATTGTGACTGTTTAAAATCATCTTAGCCTTTGCAACCTCAAGAAAAATATTTTATTGGCAGGTCTGAACAGCTTTTGGGAGGACAATGTTTTTCATTCATAAAAAAAGAGTCTAATAAACTTCCTTTACAATCTCAAAATTAAATCAACATTTTAGACCAGCTTACTTCAATAAAAAAGTCATTGCTTATGCTAATAGTATTTTGTGTAGCACTGAACAATTACCTTTGGGTTAATCTGTTTATTACTCTAGGAAAATATCACTGTGTCACAATTATTGTAGTAATTTCAGCATTAAAAGGATACATCCAACATTGAGACCATAAGCCTGCAAGTCTCCAGGTTGAAAGCTGTCAAAGCAAAAAGAGCATAAATTCAATATAGTAATACCATCACATAGATTCCAATTATACTGCATACAGTCAATTTATCCACGCATTTATTAAGCACCTAAGCAGCAAAGGCATATCAAGAATGTGACAACTATTTCTTTCTGGAATTTATTTAATAAGAATAGAGTAATACATCATTTTTTCAGGATCCTTGGAGAGAAAAAAAATCATTCCTTTATGTAAATTTTATAGATAACTAAGGCATTGCCCTCCTTTAAGAGATAAAAGGGATTATGTTTACCACTCTGATGCACATCTTTCTAAAATGTATTATACGCTTCCCTACCTCCTGAAGTACAAGAAAGTCTAGATAGGAGAACTTTCTTCACCAATGAAGCACAAAGTGCCCAGAGTCCCACAGTTCTCAAGGACTACCTTCCAAGCTCGTCCTTCCTGATTCTAACTCCCATACACTGGCCATTTTGCCATGCTGCTGCTGTGTTAAAAATGAATGTAATGAAACCTTCTGCTAACTGAGGTTCATCATTGCAACATCAGGACCACTTTGGATTCGTCGGAAACTATAGCTTTGTGGAAGATGGATCCCTTATCCCCAAATTAAAAGATGGGAGGCTGTCACACGGGGCCATTACGATGTGGGTTTTCTTTCTTTGGCTGTTCCTCTCCCTCAATGTCTGGATAAGAGGAATATTTCTCAGCTTAGCTCACCCAAGCCAACCAGCACATTAGCACACACTCCCAGGGCCTAGCAGAGATGTCCAAGCCAAGGCAAACAGTGGCTTAAATGGAATAAAAAATAAACACACATACAGAAACTTATATGTCTAATGGGATTCAAAGTATGTGACAGACAGGGCAGAAAACAAAAGATTAATTTGGATAGAGCGAATGCTCTAATGTGAGCTCATGAAAATGTATTTGGGCCAGAAAATTCATCAAGAGAAGCTTACGAGACTTATACAGACTATTAAAGAGAAGCTTTCTTCCTACTTCCCAATAAAATTTAAATCAAGCTCCCATCTTTTATCAAACAAATAGCAGCAATTATAAAATAAGAGCAAATTGCTAGAAAGCAGATTTTCAATTTTTGAAAAAAATCTCTGAATGGATCATCTCCCACAACTATCCTGAGCGCAGGGGCTTTTTCTAGTCCAATTTTGTTCTTTCAAGTACTCATCTTATTCACAGATAAAGGAAACACAAGAGCAATGTCTCTAAAGACTATTATTTTTCCCCCAGATTTCATTTTGCTTCTTAAGCTTGCAGGGTTTCTACTATGAAGTCCCAAACTTCAAAGACCTTCACAATCCCCTTTCACAATCTATATGCACAAACTAAGATTTTCTCAAAATGTTTTTCTTATAAAGCCTGGAAACTGGGAGGTACTATATTTTACCTTCATTTTACAGAGGAAAAAATACAGGACCTGAAAAAGTAAGATAAATGCTGGGAATGAAAGACCTACTAAGTGTCTTTAGCTAGGTAGGAGACAAAACTTGGTTTATTGACTTCTGGCCAAGGTTTTGGAAACAGAGCTTTTCTAAGAGATGCCTGAAAATATAATGCCGTACAGGAAGAAGGTCAAAGAGTTCCTCAAAGTTCAAAGAGAAGAAGAAGAGGCAGAGATGGATTTTAAAGTACAAGTTTATGCCATGTGTCTCATTTTTAGGCCACAAATGGGCTCTTTAAAGCTGTGCTAACTCTGGCTCCTTTTCCTTCCACACAGCTCCTTGAGCCATCATCAAGAATGAAGGGAAATCTGAAGGGCTCAGACTCTCTGTGCCCCAAAAGGGCAGCTAGGAGAGCAGGCAAGTTACTTCCCTCTCTTACGGGCACTGTCCCTACCCAATCCCAACTTCTCCTCTAAGTCTAAATCTTCAAGGAAAATACGGGTAAGGGGTAGGCTGGGATGCCGCAGACAGGCCAGTCTCTTCCGTGTTTAGCTGGTTTTAATCAGGAGATGGTGCAAGGCCAAGGAGTGGCAGAACAATGTTCTCCTTCTAGGACTGACACAAGGAACTGACAAAAGAAGCATTTGATCCAGAAATGAGGTCTGGATGAATTCAGAAAGGCTATACTCCTGGACTGGGCTTTCTGTGTCTGCTGAAGCCTATGCATCCTTCTCAGAAGAATGTTTCAACTGGCAATAAAATAACAGGAGTATCAAGAAACCAATTATATAGAAATAAAGATGTAATTTTTTCTCCTTTCCAAGTTCACAGACTCCTACATGGTCCCTGCAGGAACTTTACACTGAGATGTGCCCCAAATGTCTTTCTTATCATGAGTATAATATTTTCAATAATATGTTAAGGAAAAACAGTAATAACACAATTTAATTCTCCTCATAACTTCCCCGTCTGTACTTATTTTCATAATGAGCTTAATGGTAGAAAAGATATACAATTTCTGTATTACAAAATGAGACACCATGTGTCATAATTACTATTGTTTTAAAGCTCAAGAGGGACTCTACTGTTCAATTGGGAAGAAATAATCCATGAAATAGCCAGAGTAGGCAAATTAATCCAATCATAAGGTCCAGACGAATGAATGGTATAGTTATTTAACTGAAGCAATCCCCAAAAGTAGCTTTCTCAAATTAAGACTTCAGAATCTAAACTAATCTGGCCTGGTCCAATAAGTATTTATTAAACATTTACTAGATGCAAGATGTGCTGTGGATAGGGATTATAAAGACACAAGGTACCTAGTCCCTCCCCTGGACAAGCACACATTCTACTCGGGGGTACAAATAATACGCCTACGTGTGGGTCTGGGGATGGAAGGCGCTCGGGAAGCTGCCTGTAGCCCAGGTCAGGTAAGCAGGGGCTTGGAGGCAGCTGCAGCAACCAGGGCCCGGGGCAGGCCGGGGATGCCTTGGTGAGAAAGCCGGAGGGCTGAGGGTGCAGCATGAGCTGGAGAAGGGGAGCTGGAGCCAGGCTGCAATGGGCTGGGGAGTCACAAAAGTCAGACTGCTTTACCCATAGCACAGCAGCGGCTCGGGGGCAGGAGGAACCAGAGGCCCGGAAGCTGGAGTTAGGGGAGGCTGCTGCAACAGCCTGGGCAAGAGACAGGCCTGATCCTGCGTCCCATTCTCGGTCGCACCAGCACAAAGGAGGGACAGATGAAGATGAGGGAGTAGGAACATGACTTGGTGAAGGGGTGGAAAAACCAAAAGGAGCAAGAAGGACTGGCTGGCTCTCCTTTGGTTGGATAACTACTCCCACATTTATGTATTTAACTAGCAATCATTCCTGAGGAAAAACATGGCCACGAATAAATGGAGAGCATGAAGATTTAGTACCGTCAAACACAATCTCCTGACATTTAAAATGACCAATCAAGCTTTTTTCAGATACACAAGCCAGGTACAGCTCAGCTGAAAACACTACAGCATTAAGTCTCAAGAAAAAAATACTGCTTAAGGCAAGCAAAGCTGTCTTACAAATTATCTACCTATAGGTGTGTCCAAATAATACAAGATAAGGTTCAAGAGGAAGATGAGACTTCAGGAGAGGAGAAAACTCGAAGGTGTAAATAATTTATATAACCAGTAACCCATCCGGCAGTCACTGAGTTAATTGTTAATAAAGACACAATTTAACAAATAGATGGTGTCATGGAAAACCAGAAATCGGAGGTTTTAGTTCTAGTTTTATTACTCAACAAGGACCTAGAGGATATCCCTATCAGTCCCCAAACTTTCAGTACAATGCAACAAATGCCTACTCGGCTAAATTCAGGGCTTACCTGTTGTGGACAATTTGAAAAGACCGAATTCCTGATGTCTGGAAGCTTACAACATTGCAGAAAGAAGTCATGTTTACAGATAACTAACATGATAAGGACCCTGGAAAGGTGCTGCATAATGCAATGTGAAGGTCCAAGAAAGCTAACAGGAATCAGGGAAGCCTTCATGGAGGAGATGGGCTTTTAAAGGTGAGGAAAAATTCAAAGGGTGTATGAAGAACTTCAAATCCAACCTCAGATACTTACTAACTAGCAAGTCACCTAATCCCCACGTGTCCTGGTTCCTCATCTGTAAAATGGGGACACAATGGAGAAGGAAATGGCAAGCCACTCCAGTATCTTTGCCAAGAAAATCACAAAGAGTCAGACACAACCGAATGACTGAACAAACCCAAGAAACTCAAAAGAAAAAAAGGTCATTATTCCAGGTCCAGAGAGAACAGTGTGGGTGGAGGAGGGAAGAAGCCCAAGGCATGACTAGGGAGTGTGGTTTATTCTGGCAGAGGAGATGGTGTCCTGAAAGGCAAATCTGAATGGGAGGGGTGTCCCAGGGTGGGGAAGGCCTGGAAGGAGTAAGCGTCTTTTTAGCCCAGGGCAACCCAGGGAGGCTGGAAGGACTTTAGGGGCCAGAAGGAAAGCAGGAAGGGTAGGTCAGCATGAGGGCCACAGAGAGGGATGGGGAGGGCAGCGGGGGGCAAAGGGATAAAGCTCTGCCAGAGCCCCGTCACGGGCATTTCAAGCCCCTTCCAAGCAGCCTCCCACCCACTTTCTCTGGGCTTACATGTCACTGTGAGCTCTCAGTTGGGACACACGGTTCTGGCTATTCTTCACATGTGACCGCCCATCTGTAGCAAGTCTCCAAGTATGGAATCTAGTCCTTCCTCCCCTTCACTCCCAGAATCCTTCAAGAAGCAGCTCACCCATCTTTCCTGATTTCCCCTCATCTCCTGCTACTAGACCATTACTCCACCCTGACCCAAACCAAACCTTTATCTGTTTTTATGCATTTTGTAGATATTCCTGCTGCCTAGATGGAATGTAAACTCTGTATCTCCAGGGCCTGGCATACAGCAGGTATTTAATAAGTGCTTATTGACTGACAGAGTGAAAGCAGTAGCAATAATGAGGAGAAAATTAGGAAAGGGCTGTTAGTTCTTTTTTTTGTTAATTTATCTTTAGCTTCTTTACCTACACAGCTGAGATAAGTCTGCTGGACCTTCAGGATTATAAAGAGAAGCAATGTGCTGAGTTTGAAACACTGAGTTCTTCAGAAGACACATTATTACATAGACAGAGGCCTTCATCTATTTAATTCAGGTAGTCACTGTTGAGGATACCAACTCCCAGGGACGCCTCTATCACAACAAAAGGGAAAAATTCCCAGCTGCATCAAAGGCTAAAATGCCCTAATTCCAACCCAAAAGAAAAGCCCTTGTCCACGGAGGCAGATGAGTGCTTAGAACTTCGTCCCTGCTGTCACCAGCACAGGATCAGAGGTTGGAAGGAGTCCTTAGAGACTGCACTGCCTCCTGCTCTAATGACAGGGAGGGGCAAGGAGTCTGCCTCAGGTATCACGGGCCAAAGTTCTCTGGGTGTTATGCCCAGAGCACCTCCCTATGAGAAAGCTGATCCCAAAAGGACTCTGAGAGGGTTCTTCATCCCAGTTTACAGGTATGGAAGCTGAGGCCTAGAGAAGGCAGGTGGCTTGTCCAATGGCACACAATCATCAAATGGCATTGCTGGGACTGGAACCCAAATCCCGAGACTCCAAGTCTAGTACCCTTTCATATGAACATGAAGAACAATGCTCGGTAAATGCCATTTCCTTCCCATCCCCATACTTTCACTTAAAAAATTAAAAATATGGGGCAGCTAGTTGGTGCAGTGGATAGAGTGCCGGCCCTGAAGTCAGGAGGAACCGAGTTTAAATCTGAGCTCAGACATTTAACACTTCCTATGTGACCCAGGGCAAGTCACAACCCCAATCGTATCAAAAAAAAAAAAAAAAAAACTTTATTCCATGCTATTGTGAAAAGAGCTGTGATTTTCATACTAATAGATAGGATCATTTAGATTTCTCAGAGGGCCCTTTTCTGGCTTGGGAATCAGAAATTCACAATGTGGCTGAATTTTACAATCATCCTGACAATGGCACTTCTCTTGGGCTGTCCTCTATGGTTGTATTTTAAGTGAAGAGACGCAAGGTCTATACAAACTGTTCCTGTCACACAATTCTGGTGATGTGCCCTGGGCAGGATTTGAAACAATAACCTAAGAATTGATGTATCAGCCTCCACTCCCGAGGCTGTGTTGAGAAGCCGCCCAACCCCTGGGAATGACTATCGCCATCCCTCTTCCCCCTCCCTCTCCACTTAGGATTTATGTATAAAATCTCTGCCTTCACAGCAGCAGGCAAAATCTACTTCCCAGAAAAGCTTCTAGTTTGCAAACTGCATCCTTCACTCTGAAATGGATGTTTTTTTGCAGATTGCTGTCAGGATGTGTCTTTTACAAATCCATGTGCAGCTGTGGATTGCTGCCAGTGTACATGGCTGGTTTTGTGTGTTTCTGAAATTCACTGATATTAACCTTTTAATTATGTGCTTGTTTTAGAGCTGCGGAGTGTTTATTTTGTGGACCACCAGCAGAGTCTGGATTACTTGTAATTGTGTTATTTTTCTTTACAGTGTATTTGTGTATTGTGTGTACTTTAATAATTAAACAATATTATTATATTTTTTCCTTTGAAATGAGACACGTATGTTTTAAAGGTAAAAGAGAAGGTTGAGGCAGTTTCGAACAGCTCTCCCCCGGGAGGAATGTGTGTCTTTCAAATGTGTTAAGAAGTATGGCTCTGACTGTCCCTCATTCGGCCAGGACTGTGTTGCTTTAACTAGTGACAACTCCAAATTTTGCTGGCCCTCTTGGGGAAGCTTTGGTAAGATCAATTTAGAGTATCTACAGTAGCAACTAATAAATAAGGAAACTCAGACTCTTGAATGAGAAAAATGGTATATTCAAAGGCAAAGGAGAGAGAGCATAGGTCTGAATTAGAATCAATGAAAGAAGGACTAAATCACTGAAAATGTTCTCCTTAACAGCCCCCTAATTACCCAACCACCTAAACTATACCCATCTTTACCAAAAGAATCCTCCAAGAATGTTTACATTCCCTTTCAAAGTTCAAGTCAAAATTTGCCCAGGAAAATCCCCAAGGGCAGTAGCTTGATCAGGATCTATGGTCTCAAAATCTGGCAGCATGGAGATGTCCAGGCTCTAGCCAAGGAGTTATCTCAGCGCCAGCGGGGACCCCATAAGCTTTGCTGAGCATTTCAATGCACCCCATATTCATATAGACCTGGGTATTCAGACCTGAACCAATTTACGGTTGCCTTGGTCCAGAAAGGGGGAGGCGAAGAATTGGTACCAAAAAGCTGGCTGGGAAGATCTGGATGAAGACCATAAGATAGACTGGGATTAAATGAACAAATTCAAAACCACACAAAATGTTCCCCAACATCTGGCCATCGTGTTTCTGTGACATGCAAGGTGGGCAACCCAAACCATGCTGATTGCTTGGAGGGGGACAAGACTCGCTGAGCACAGTAAAGAGACTTCCAGGAGAAGGCATGGAAATAGTTTATGGAAAATTATGAATTCAAATGAAATCTTAAATGTCAGCAATAAGCAGCAATTCAATAGAGCTGTTAAGATTCCTAATACTGCTGACCAGAACAAAAGCCTTCAGCTTTCTTAATACACAGACATTAATACATAGTCTTAATAACAGTCAAAATACAAAAAAATAAGAGTATTTGAATTATGGACTTACGTTTATATCCTCCAGCAATGCCTGATTGTGTCAGACATCTCTGCAACTCATCAGCATCTATCTGCCCATCCTTTTGAAAAACAAATAAACAGGAAAAAAGGTCACAATAATTTCCTTTTCTTGTTCTAGTTTCACTTTCAGTATTCGATTCCCCATGCTGTGGCTTAACAACAGGAGCCTAAGAAAGCAAGGGATCACCTATTCATTCTACTAAAGTGTCCCAGAGAACTGTGTAAATGGGAAGTTTCCTTAAGCTTCTTCTATTTCTATAAAGCAAGGGGATAAGGGGGGAGATGCAGTACTGTCAGAAACAAGCAGGGGTCTCAACCTTTCTATGAATGAACTACAGACAGGTGACCTCATCCCCATCTCTTCTGACTTCCAAAGGAAAAGAAGCAAGTGGAAAGTGATTGGAAACCATCCCACTTACCTGAAAAGCTGAGTCGGATCAGAGCAAACCCCTCCTCCCTGCTCCAATTTCCCCAAGAGATAACATGGTGTCACAGACAGGAATTTGAAGCAAAGTTTCTAAGAATTTGGTTAGTGTCAAATACTACAGTAGGGGAAGAATAATGAGGACTGGGGGGAAAAACCACTGGAAGAAGCAGCGGGCGGTGGAAAGGACCTGAGAATGTGGTAACTCATTCCGATGTGGCTAGTGAGCAGCTCACTGGCTTTGGGGAAGCCAGGATCAAACCAACAAGTTGAGCTAGATCCTCAACTCATTCCCAGATCTCAAATACTATGATTCAGTGACTGAGAGGTTTATTAGGAAGCTTGCATTAAATTTCTGTCTGATTTTCACATAAAAGAAAAGGATTATTTGCGCCTACAGAAGACTTTAGCATTCTGAATTAAAAATAATTCTAACAAAAGGGAAGATCACATATCTCTTTTTAAAAAAAGTGTATTTGAAGACCTCTATTTTAGTATTCCCCTTTTACTGTATGATTTAATTGGAAACGGTATATATTTTCATCTTGAAGCATAAATGCACGCATGCATACACACACACATACAAAATCTACTTCATTTTCAAAGTTAACCCAACCTTCAAGTTTAGGTTACTTAAATATACTTATACATGGTGATGCACAAAAATTACTCTACTAAGAATATTTATATTAAAGTTGAAGTCTTTAAGTACCTTAACAGGGTTCAAATCCTACTTCTAACCTTGCTATCTAGATGATGAGAGCGATCAGGAACTCTCTCCAGATCTGTTTCTTCATTTGGAAGGGGAAAAGTCTGAGCCAGGCTTCTGAGGTCCTGCTGCATTCAGATGGAAGACCTTAAGGCCTCTGAATAATTCCGGATACATCCCCTAATTTGATTTGGCATGAATATTTTCATGTACATAAGCTTCTGTCCTAATCAAAAATCTCCCAATGATATCTGATATGTATGGAATAAGGCTATTACTGCTTCAGTCACTAATGCTCTCATGGCAGTTGCTGGGAAAAGCTGCCAAAGTCAAGTGTTTTAGACATAAATTATTTATGCAGATGATCAGAAATCTTTTTACCTTTCATCCTACTACACAGGAGAAAAAACCCAAATGATCTTAGTAAACAAACAAAGTGCTTCATCCAAGTAGAGCCAAAAGCTTAATTTCCTTTTCACAGAATTGGGCAAATTATTTCTTTAATACTTTACAGTTACCTGCCACCTACTTAGTTGCTTCTCTGTGCATGGCAGGACAAGAATAAAGAATAAGAGTTGCATGTTAAACATTCTGAGTTTCTTCAACCTCACCCCCATAAAAAAATCTTCACAACCTAAAGCTCCCAAAGGCAAAAGCACCAGAGACTGGTCCTGTTACCGGGTTCAATAAGTTACAAAGGAAGAGGCGGGCTGGTGGCGAGGTGGATGAAAGGTAAGCAGGCTGGAGTCACTTACAGGGCTGGGTAACAGGCCACCTAAAAATACTCCTGTTTTAGCTTACCTCAGCATGGGGTGTCACAGATCCTTATCACCAGAGGATTAAGTAGACGCTCAGTGGGTGCTCATCTCTCTAGCCCTATTTTCCAGCCCATCTCTCCCACAGCTACTTTAAGTGCTTTCCCAAGACATCTCCCCTCTAGGTGTGAGGAAAAACAGAACTACACAGGCTAGAAAGCCTAATCACCTTAAGCCATGGCCACATGGCCTTATTTACTAAATAACAGCCAGGGCCTCAAAGTGACTTACTTCCAGAGTGGGACCCTCTACATCCTGGTACTTGGGTCTTGGTCCACAACCCCAATAGGGCACGGAGGCCCAAAGGACCCCAGAGTTCCTTTAGGCATTAAGCCTGGGAGGGGAAGACAAAGCCTGGTGAACTGCTGTCCAGACATCTCAGTTTCAACTAAGCCCCATCTGGGATTGTCTTGCCAAAGATACTGAAGTGGCCGGCCATTTTCTTCTCCAGCTCCTTTTTACAGGTGAGGAAACTGAGGCACACAGAGTGAAGGGATTTGGCCAGGGTCACACAGATTACAACTCAGGAAGAGGAGTCCTCCTGCCCTAACTCTGGCAAGGGTAGAACAACCCGAATTCAAATTCAGCTCCAAACTCTTACTCCCTGGGTGACTCTGGGCAAAGCACTTAACCTCTGCCTGCCGCTGTTCTTCAATTATAAAATAGGAATTATGACGGTACCTACCTCCTAGGGTTGTTGAACAAAGCTCACCCAAGTGCCTGGTACAGAATAAGTAATTAATAAATGCTTATTCCTTACTCCTTTCTATACTTTAACCTCCTCCCCAAACTGATCACCCACCATCTTCTTGAACACCTCCAAAGAGTTAAGAAACTCATTACCTAAAGGTTAAGTACATTTCAACTTTGGGCTGCCAGGCTAGGAAATCCTTTATTATGCTGGACCTTTCTATTTCATTACTCTGCATTAATTGTGTCCTCAGAGTCAGCACAAAACAAGCATTCACCAATAAAGAATTCCTTAATAATAACATCATTCTTCTATCACAAACAACTGTGAAGACCTCTGGAAGGCAGCTCCCTGTGCCACCTGCGGGGTCTTTCCCCTCTAAGTATCTGATCCCTCGCTGCTCCTCAGGATGAGAGTTCCTAGTCACCCGTGTCCATCCTACAACAAACTCAACACGCAACCGTAGACCAGGGCTGGTCACGGAACCGCCCTGTAAAAACCAGGCTTCCATTAACAAAGTCCAGAACGGTGTCAGTCCTGTGTCAGGAGGCCACATCATGCTGCTGACTCCCTCAGTCTCTCGGTCTTTTCTGCAGGATCAGCCGCTGAGCCAAAGCAATCTCTCCCCTCCTTAATTCAATGAACCTAAATGGAAATTTTCTCATTCAATGTCACCTGATTAGACTAGGCTCATTATGTCAGTTCTGAATCTTTCTGTATCTTGTATGTCAATCAGGGAAACAGCTTTCCTTCTGAAGTTCCTGTCATCCCTGAACCTGAAGCCTGAGGGCGAGGAACTGAGTGTGGACAAATCGTCAGGACCCAGTCCTAACTCAGATCAGGTCTGGGATTCTGCACAAGTCACTTACCTTCTCAGCCTCCTGTTTTCCTCTGCAAAAGAGGGATAATAAAAGCACCTCCTTCACTCAGCCCAGGCTTATTTAAAGCACTGTGTCAAGGACTATTACTATTATCCTTCTGTACCAGTCACATTTCAACAATTATAAAGCACTGGTTATTTACAAGGATCTGTGCCCAGTACTTGGGTCACAAAGGGAAAGAACAAGAAACAGCCCCTTCCCTCCAAGAGCGGAACTCTGCTCACGCAGGCAAGTACAAAGTGAAGGGACAGCCTGGCCTGAAGAGCTGGGATTCTGGGGGACATTCTCAGAGATTTCCTGAAGACATTTTCATCCTGCTCTGGGGAAGCCCTGATGAAGCCTCAGTCTGTCCCAGCTTGTCCCTCACTGTACCTCTCAGGGACCCGGGAAGCTCAGGAAGGACATCCAATGACATCCCCATCCTAGACCCCAGACAAAGTCACACCCAATGAGGGGAGCGCCCTGAGTACAGAGGGATGGGGAGAAGCCAGGATGGGAAGTCCTGAAGAAGGGGGCTCTCAGAAAAGGCCTTTTAGAGGTCTCCAGGGGAGAGGGGGCTCTCCATTTCACAAAGGCAGAGAGATAGTCAGGGGAGCCGCTGGCTGTGAGGGAGTGAAAGGGAATGATGGGAAACAAGAATGCAAAGGGGGCAAGAAACATCCTGTTAAACATCAAATATGAAGAGTCTGCATTTTCCCCTAAAAGCAATCTGCCTACTCTTTTTTGGGAATATCAAGGCGGCAGCTGGGCAGAGAATGGAATGGAGAGCAGAGAGGCGATCAGGAGCTACCGCCATGGTCCCAAGTGAAAAGTGATAAAGGCCCCCCATTCTGTCCCCTTCCCACCCCATGCTGATGTCTTTCTTCTGAGACTACCTTCCATCTACTTGGGATGGATCTTTTATATATAATATTATATGTGTAAAATTGTACATATTATATATTATACACATACATAAATTATACATATATAATTACACACATGTTATATGTGTGTGTTATATATCATAATATGTTTTATATATATATATGTATGTATATATCATTCATACAGTGCCCTCTCCTTGGAATGTAAACTCTGGGAAGATCCTGGAGACAGCAGGTTTTTGGCTTTCTTTTTAGAGCAGTAACTTAGCAAGGTGCCAGGCACACAGGAAGAGGCTCTCCAGCTGATTCCAAGGATGTGGGGAAAATACAAGAGAAGAACTCCTGCTACTCAAATTCATCCTCTTAGAGTAGTCAGAGAAAGAACTGAAGTTCTAGTCTTTTAGCCTGAATATATTTCTCAACAATCCATAAAATAGGGGGGAAAAATACCAAATGGCCTCCAGTCCTGGAGAAAAGTAGGCTGACCATATTTATGGTAAGATGCAAGTGATGCAGTAGGAAGAACACAAGCTTTGTAGCTGGATTCAAATTCCACTCAACCACTTGAGGCTGTGTCTAAGTCGACCTCGGGTTCCCCATTTGTAGAAGAGGAGTGGGATTAAATGGCATTAAGATGGTCCCTAAAAAGTCCTTCCAACTTTAAATCCATTGTCTTAAAGTACAAGAATAGGAAAAGGAATGAGGGGCTTCTGATTTACATTAGTAGGAAAAGCAGCTATAGAAATTCTAAAATAAGTCTCTGACAAGTTCTCCAAGTAGGAGTTACAGCTTCTCAGTTTCTTCTCTTAAAACTACACACTCACCAACCTTTCAAAATAACTTTTAGCTATTGTCTATGATATCTGCACAAATCTTCAAACACTGAAGGGATGGGTTTTATGTGCAATCAGTTGAGCTCAGTTTTGACCCAAGCCAAAATAAATGATGAGTAATACATTTCTTACAATTTCTGAGAATGGAAAATACTTGGATGTCTCAATCTTTTTTTTTTTTTTAACATGAATCATTATTCATGTAAAGGGCATAGAGAATCATGTGGATTTTTTTAATATTTAAATTGATGGATTTTAAGAGAAAAAAGCTGATATAGGGGCTAAAAGAAAAGAGAAAATAATAATGAAAGACTAAGCATAGGGATCTATGCAAGATCAAGCCTAAAAAGGAAGCAAACAGGGTCCCCATCTCCAGGACAAAGAGGTAATGTGAACTCAAGATAGAAAATTGGCCATTTTTTTTTTTTTAAAAGATCTGGCTCATTCGGGAATTTGTTTTGCTTTCCTATGCAAATTTGATAGAAGAGTTTTGTTTTGTTTTTCTTCTCTCCACTTGAGAGAGAAAAATAAATGCTCGTTAAAAGAGGAACTAAATTAAGGAAAGAGAAAGCAACGTAGAAGTGAAAGAGCTAAGCCACAGGTAGGTTGGAAAAGAATGTTTGCAAAGCTGCAATTTACGGTTTTGTTTTGTTTTGTTTTTTTAAGGAGGGTTCGAGGTGCAGCTGCATCCCCATAAGTTACACAATAAGAACAGGCTGGCCAGTCTTTTAAAAAAAGATAAAAATGGAAAACTAACCTGTCCAGCAACAGCAGCAAAGTATCCGTATAATGGATCCTGAGTTTGTCCCGGAAAAGCTGGGCCTCCGGGGGCACCTCCGTACTGTGGACCAGGAAACACAAGCACATATTTAGCCGCCCTGAGCTAGGAGACAACGGAAGGTGTTTCCCACTGCCCCGGCGCTTCAGGAGGTGGCGCGCAGCCCGGGATGCTCTCCCACGGACGTGGGCGGTTCCCGCGGGACCCCTCGCTGCGCAGCATTGGCTCCCAAAGGGGGACAAATAACTTCTGCTGGGGCGATCCCGGGGCTAGCCTAGAGGCCCGCCCCGGGCTCCTCCCCTCGGGCTCGGGAGCTCTAGTCCTTCGGGGCTCCCTACTGCCCAAAGCTGTTTTCCGGTGGGGTGGAAGTTCCCTTTATCCAGGCTCCCGGGCCTCCCAGAACTCCCAAGCCCGGTCCCGGGGCAGAGGGCACCTGAGGCTTCCGCCGCGAGCCAGACCCTCCCCCTCGAAGGGCAGGCGGCCGGGAGCTGGGCTAGGACCCATCCCCGGGAACTCACCCCGCCTTGGAAGTAACCGCCTCCGCCAGCGCCAGGATGCCCTGGATACGCCATGACCGCGACAGTGACCGTGGCAGTCCCAAGTCCCCGCAGCCACCTCCTTCAGGCCCAGCCCTAGCCCCCGCCGGAGCTCTCCGGGCAGTCGGGACCCGCCCTCAGGATGTACCACTCAGAGCCTTTGGGTGTGGGGGAGACTGACTGGAGCATCGCCCCTCCCCTGGGCCACCGCCTCCTCGGGTTCCCCGCGGCCCTGCATCTCTCTCAACAGTCTTTCTCCCTCTTTCATTCCAAGTCTTTCCGTAGTTAAGGCAGCTAGGGGCTTGCACCCATACACGCACTTCTCTCGATCCCCTTTCTTCGAACAGAATGGTACATCCCAGCACACCAGCCTCCCTCCCGCATTCAAGCCCCAGATGCGTTCCCTTAATCCCCCCTCTTCTCCCAAACCTTTTTTGCTCCCTTTCCAGTTTTCTCTCAAGGTTATTTAAAAAAAACAAACACAAAAACATAAAAAAACTCTGCCAGGCTGGGGAGGCTGCACTCGCGGAGGAAACGGTGCCGACGCAGTGCGGGGGATGGGGAGGACCACAGGTCTGGCCTGGAGCTCTGCGGGAAGGCGTGGCGGCGGTCCCCTGGCTGCTGGCTGCTGGCTGCGGCCGAGCCGCGTCCGGGCCGACGCCGCGGGGAGCCGGTCAGTGCGGGAATGGGCCGGCCCTGACTCTCCTGGCCAAGTGAGTAAATCCAGCTGATTGTCCTCATTCTCCCTAAAGGCTCTCTGTCCCCAAGTGTTGGTTACCTGCAGTCACCGCCCATCAGGGACCACCCGTGTGCAGCTCTGTGCCTTCCGGGGACCACCTGTGTCCCTCTCTGTGGCCCTGGACATTGCTTCGTGTCCCTGCTCCGCGGAGAGCGTGAGCTCCTTGGAGGCTGACACTGTTTCATGTTTGTCTTTGTAGTCTCAGTGCCTGGCACTTTGTGGGGAAGGGGTGTTTGGAAGAGCAGGACTTGCGTTTTCATCCTCTAAGGATCTCCTGGCAGAAATGAAGATCTTTATCTGTTAAATTTAGGGTTGCCCTAGAACCTCAGAGATTAAAATACGTGCCCTGGGAGTCACAGCAGCAATTAGCCCAAGGGAGGACTTTCTCCTTTTGTCCTATTTTTATTTTTATTTATATTATATTTTATTATTTTTATTTATATTATATTAATATATATTTAATATTATTATTTTTATATAATTATATATAGAGATGATTTTATCCTATTTTCCCAAACACTTTCAATGTTGATTTTTGTAAGACTTTTGTAAGACTTCATGTTCCAGATTTTTTCTCTTACTTACCCCCTCCCCAAAACAGCAAACAATGTGATACAGGTTAACCGTGTGCCAAGGGAGGAATTTCAAATGAAGGAGCTGCATTAGGTGAGCTCTGCAATTGTAATTATATGTCTGTATCGACAGCTATCTTTCCCTAACTCCAAGATCTCTCTAGAGACCAAGTACACCGTCCTGCTTCTTTGTCTAGTGATATGAAGGACTTAATATGTATTTGCTGAAATGAATGATTCAGACAAAAATGTTGTCTTTTCCAGAAATGCTCACCATGAAAATATATGCTGTACACAGCTTGGACTATATGTTGTTTAATGGAGAGATGATGGCTTTAAATCAATGGGCCTGATTTGGTATCCTGGACCTGAATAACTTTGGACAAGTTATAATAATAATAAATTCTGGGCCTTTCAGTTTCTTATGTTGTAAATTTGAAGTAGTTTACCTATTAAAAGAATCTAAAACTTACCTTCTAGCCTTTTTTGCTAGAAACAACAGTTTGAAAGTAAAAGTTGTTTTGGTTTTAACTTAAATTCTAGCCTTTCTTGCTAAAAACATCAAACAATTTAAAAGTAAAGGTTGTTTTAATTTTAACTTAAATTATTTAGGTGTATAAAGGGGAGGCCTAAACTCACTGTTTCTCTGGTCCTCCCTGTTAAAAAAAAAATTAGATTTCTGTGACAAGTTTTAAATGTACCAAGCTGTGGTGCTGGATTGAATATTACATTTGTTCCAAATCTCTCTCCCTGACATTTTAATAGAAAAACATACTTCTCTTTTCTTCCCCAACTCTATGGAGAGTACCAGAGTCCAAACTCAAACTTAGATTTTTACTGAATGTTCAAATATAGAGTAGCTTCCTCTGAAATCAATGAAGGTCATCATCTTTGCAATTTGTAATCTTTAAAACTTACTCGTAGTACTAAGAGATTAAATAATTTGCCCAGGTTTACACAATATCTTCAAGAATCAGAACTTGAACTTGAGAAAGTGAGACTGATGACTTTGTACAACCCACCCTCACTGTAATCCTATTCACTTGCATGTGGTTCTCTGAGAAGGAAGGACAAATAACAGCAATCTATCCACCTGACCATACCGCTTCTTTGTGCACTTTTTGGGGGATGTGCATACCTCTAAAACCTAGTAAGTTTTGTTTCAAAAGTCAATAAAAATTTGAGCTCACCATTTGTATTTTGTTAAGAAAATGTTTTTTTTTATTCCCTCAAACAATAATAATCTAAATGGAGTATCCCTTCTTCATCTCACCCATCCACTTTGTCTGGAACAGACTACCCTCTTCTTCCCTTCTCCATTTCTCTTGGCTGAAGGTCTTCCATTCCTTTAAGGGGCACTTAGGGCCCACCTTCTTTATGAGGTCTTTTGAAACCCATCACCTCTATGTCATCTCAGAAAGTGAAATTAGCCCCCTCCAGTTTCTCTCTCCTTAAACTTATCACACTCATTCTTCCTCATTTCCGGGTTGTTTGCATATAATTCGGTGACATAGAACCATAGATTTAGCTCTAGAAGGGACATTACATGTCTTTGAGGTCATGGTTATTATTTTTACAGATGAGCTTTTCTTTGGTGGGAATCTTGAATTTTCCCTCTCCCTCAGCCAAAGCTTCCAGAAAGTCCCTTTGCCTTCATCAAAAAGCAAAAATCCATCTTGGGCAATACTTTTTTTAACCTTTGTAGTTATATAAAATTATGAAATTGAATTTAACAAACATTTATTAATGTTTTAGTCCTAAGGACTACAAAGACAAAAAATGAGATAGCTGTCCAGGCGATTTAAAAGAAAGCATCATTAGTACCAGGCCAGAACATCCTCTTCCTTGGAAATGAAGCAATATTCTAACTGAACAGCTTAACAGTTATTACTTCACAGTTGTGACAGTGAGGTATTTGACAGCAAGCTAGCTCTCAGGAGCAGGGAACAAACAGGTGCCAATAGAAACTTCCTCTACATTCTTTGTGGCTTCCTTCTGGGTGCGGCTTTTAGACTTTTTCTTTTAGCAGAAACTCATGCCGGCCTCAGGGGGAGTTGTAGATGGAAGATGTTATTACAGGACAATTTGTTACTCATTTCACTTATCCATTTTGACATTCTCAAAGGAGGAAGAAACCTATTAACTCTAAATAGGAACTACAGAAACTTCACATACTTGGAGCAGAGGAGCAATTGTGGGGTTCCATGGGTGTTGACAAAGCTCAGAGCCTGCTTTATCTGGACTTCAGTGTTTGTCATAATAACTTGTCATATTATTAAACAAGTGAGAGGAAAGCAAATAAAGTCTTAGAATTGGGGAGAGCTGGGTTCAAGTCTCCCATTTACTGATTGTGACAAAGCAAATCAATGAAGCTGCCAGTTTCACTCTCTAAGGTATAATTTGCCAGCAAAAACAATAGCAATAATAATAGCATTTATGCTTTAAATTGTTTTAAAACATTTCATGAAAATATCATTTTATCCTCATCAGAGCTCTAGGAGATGTAGCGCTGTTATTGTCCCCATTTGACAAATGAGGAAACAGGCAAAATTAAGTGATGTTAGGGATCACAGCTAATTATGCATTTTAGCAGATGCTGATCCTAGGAATGGTACCAAGTTTGCCACTTCTGGCCTAGAGCTGTGTAAAATGGAGTGACTTGGTTCAAGTCACATAATATGTGTCAGAAACTGGATTTGAAACCAAGAAAGTATTCCATCCACCGTGTCACAAGCAGCAGGTATTAGTAGTAGAATAAGCTAGTCTGTGTAGCATGAACAGAATCAGAAGCTTGATAATTCCCTAAGCAACCCTAAGCAATCAATCTGTAATTCTGATGAGACACATTTCATGTTACATAAAATGCAGTTATTTCTGCTATTAGTTTCAGGACATAATATGCTGTGTAAAGTAGCTGTTAGTATTCTTAAGTTATGTGAAAAAAACAGAAATTCTCTGTTTGGTTTTCACTGTTCCTTTCATAATTCTACCTTGAAAACATTCAAACTAGAAGACATAAAATAGTTGACTGTCCCAAGAATAAAAATAAAAGCTTCCCTCTCCTTCTTGGAAGTGAGTAAAAAAAAAATAGGGATCTGAATTATTTGTATATATGAGCCTTTGGAGGTTGCTCAAAATTGGATGTAGAGAATTAATACAGCAAAGTGAGGCTTAGACCAAATATTGTAGATTTTTCTGAAAGCTCATTCAGAAGTCTTATCAGTTGAGAATATTAATTAGCTTCTATCCCATCTCTCTTCAGAATTGCCTTTACCATTTTCCCCTAGTTCCCATTTTAATTAAGTGCTCTCTTAATTTCTTCCAGTTCGGTTTTTCTCACAGTGAGAGAAGTAGAATTAATTTCTTGAGGCTCCTATTTCATCGTTTGATCAAAAATAACTTTGCAAAAAGGGATTGGCTTGTAGGATTTTGGATCAGAAGGATAAAAGGGAAAGGTAAGACCTAGTAACAAGGATTTCTTTAAAAATCTTAAAACCTGCTTAACATTAGAAACATGTCTTGAACCTACCTGTACCTTGAAGTTGGACATGGTGGGGCTCACCAATGATCCCTGAAGAAATGTTCTTTCAAAGGTTGGCAGGAAGGTAATCTAGAAAGCCAGACTGATCACAATTACTTCTTGATACCTGGGAAATCAGTAATCCACGGCAAAACTTCAGCCCTGCAAGATACTTTTCCTGTGGTATACTGTAGTCCCTGCCTGTGTTTATTTTTCAGACTCACCTTAACAACCAGTAATTCACATCTCCACCCTGAGCGGTAAGCAGATAAGGTGAGTCAGGGATATATAGCCCCTCCCTATCTCTCTACAGGAGAAACTTGGACCACGCTGGAGAAATGGGGCTTGTATTTCAGGCGACTTTGAGGGCTTCTTCTTCCAAAAGTAGCTGCGTACCATGGAAAGGATGGACCACTCCTGGTATTAACAAATGGTGACAACTAGCATCTGAGATTAGGTGCAAGTTTATCCTGAGTTTGCTGCTTCAAGAAGTCTCAGAAAAATTGCCCAATCTACATAAAAATCCAAGTTGTATGGTACAGTGGTGTCAACTCAGAAAAGAAAACCACAAATTAATACTGTCTTAAATTGTATTGTATTTTTATTTTTTTAAAAAAAATATTTCCTGGTTATATTTCTATCTGGTGTGGGCTATATTTGGTATGAGTAAGAGGCCCAGGAGCTGGACATTTGAGCAGAAACGCCCTTTTCAGAAAGCTTCTTGAACAAGTGGTTCGCTAGCTTCCAGTTGAAGATCTCTAGGGACAGTGTAGTCTACTCCTAGACAGCTTGTTTCATAAGTGGACAGGACTTACAGTTTAGAAATTTCCCCCCTGAAGTCAGGAGGACCTGAGTTCAAATGTGACCCCAGGCACTTAACGCTTCCTAGCTGTGTGACCTGGGCAAGTCACTTAACCTCAATTGCCTCAGCAAAAAAGAAAAAAGAAATTTTCCTTACCTCAAGCTGAAATACCTCCTAGGATTTTGAATTCATGCTACATGGATACATGGAGATTGATTGAAAAAATTAGGGATCCTGACCCTAAACAAGAGTCATATTTTCCAGGATTTCAAAAACCATCCCATGGAAAAGACTTTTTCTCTGCTTAGAGAAACTGGTGTTCCCACCTTGGTACCCTCCCTTTTGAAAGGTTACTAACAATTAGTTGAAGACACCATTTTGTCATCTCTTTGTACTCATCCCAAGTCTCTTCTCCAATCTAATCTCTGATTTCTTCAGCCATTATTCTTTCTGTTTAACATGTTTTCAGTTTTCTTCTCTATAAACTCCTTTAGAGCAGGGACTGTTTCCTTTCTGACTTTGTATTCCCAGCATTTCTCATAATTCCTGGAAAATACTAGATGTTTAATAAATACTTGCTGACTGATAGATTCTTATTAAGATCATTGATTCATAGTTGGAGATGCAAAAATCATTGAATCCAACTTCCCTTCTTTCATTTTGTAAATGGAGAAACAGGATCCCAGAGTGGGCAAATCATTTGCTCTTGATCAATAATGGTAATAAGTACAGACCTTGGCTTTATGAATACACTCCTTAAAATTTGTCAGTTAGAACCAAATGCAATACCATCCAACCATTACAGAGTAATAGTGAACCTCCTAATGTTGAATACTATTCTTTTTATTTTTAAAGACTAAGACCATGTTCTTTATTGCAAAGATGGGCTCTTTAAATACAACTCTATAAAGCAGAGAATATTCACCTTTTTTATGTTATAAACCTAGGAACATCTAAAGCCTACTCAAGAAATCCAGAGAGGTGATTGTTAAATTTTCATAAAAGCATGAGCATTTATATCTTGTAAATGACAAATGCTATAAATCAGAACTTCATTTATTTGTTGTTGTTTTCTTTTCTTGACTTTTTGTCTAGTCCTAACAAAGTAGAGAATA
This sequence comes from Antechinus flavipes, assembly GCF_016432865.1. Classification (NCBI taxonomy): domain Eukaryota; kingdom Metazoa; phylum Chordata; class Mammalia; order Dasyuromorphia; family Dasyuridae; genus Antechinus; species Antechinus flavipes. The sequence continues at coordinate 49,964,660 of NC_067402.1, read as the reverse complement.
TGTTAATAATGGACATTAAATTTTAAAGTATGTAATTTCCTACCTCTCCCCTCCCCAGAAAGCTGATTGTTAAACATTTACTAGAATGCTCCCACATGCATCCCCTTGGCAATCTTGTGAAACCTATGGAACCTTTCTCAAAATGTTTTTAAATGTATAAAATAAAATATATAGGTTACAAGGGAAACCAAGGAAAATAAATATAAAAACACATTTTTTAAATTTCACAGGCTTAAGCTGAGGTCAAGAAGCCTTGCTTAAAGGAAATGAGAATATAAATGAAAGGACAAGAAATTAATTTTGTCATTGTGACCCATTCTGCCACCTGTTCTCTATTTCCCATAAATATTCTTTGGCTACCTTCAAAACATTTTCTACATGCCAGTATTATTTCCCCAAGAAAGATTTCACACAACATCTGTCTCAGCTAATTGTTGAGAAAACCAATCAGATTATATTATTAAAGTGATTCATGCCTTTAAGTGAAGGGCTTAACTGATATGCTTATAAGCTTAATTGTCCCAAGGCTTTGTAGGAGGGAATCATGGGCCTTCTTAATCCAGTGACTATTCAACTAAAAGCTCATAGGTCATTGATTTAGAGCTGCTAGAGACCTTAAGAGTTATTTGATCCCATGTGTTCATTTTATAGTCAAGGAAACAGCTCTAGAGAGCCTTGAATTCATGCTATACAGATATTGATTAGAAGATTAGAGACATTGAGTATTTCAGACGTCATCCCAAGGAAGAATTAGATTTGTTCCCTGCTTGGAGAAACAGAAACTACCACTTTAATATCTTCCATTTTTGAAAGATCACTGATGAATGATGAGGTTGAGAACTATAGATTCACAAAACTTGAAAAATAACAATTGATTAAAAGATCACATGGTACAGGGATCATTTTTATTTGTTTTATGGGCTGGGAAGCTAATTCCTCCTTTGAGAAAACCAGCAGTCTCAGAAAAAGTTAGAACAAATCCTAGGGTCAGGTGAAGAACAGGTATTTGTGAAGGTTACCACCTAATGGCTTCAATGCTAGAAAGACAATACAGGAGAGTTTAGTTGAAGGTTGCAGGGCAAGGTCCAAGATCATTAGGGTTCAGAGGAACAATGAATAGCAAAGCCTGAGATTCCAGGAGGTCAATGGCAAAATTTTGAGTTCGTAGTATTGCCCATCAGAAAGTGTACCTGATTTAGCAGTTCATGGACACTTATTTCAGTTATAACTTAAAAGGGTGGTGGGTGGGGGAAAAATTCTTTGAGCAAAAAGAGAAATTTATTTTTATGTACTAGAGATATGAAAGAATATGAGCTAGATTAGTCTCTTTTGTCCCATTTCTAAATGTTTAATTTCTTTTTTTTTTTAAAGATTTTATGAATCTTGTATACACATTTCATTTCAAAGATAGTGAAAGATTCAATACTGAAAACATAGGGATGCTAGGAAGAGAAGAGAAATAATAACATCTAACATTCATATTACATTTTAAAATTCACAAATTTCAATTTTTTCTTTACTAGTAATATTTCATTTTGTCTTTACAATTCTGGAAGAAAGGTATTATTATTATCTTCATAAATGCAGAAATTAAGACAGAGAGGTTGATTATTAAGTGATTTGCTCAGGCCTGAGATCCGATCCCAGCTTTGGTATTCACAGAATGTGAATGGCTCTGTTTATAATGAAATCATAGACTATTTTTTTTTTTTACTTTATTTCACTTATGGCTCTGTTTATAATGAAATCATAGACTTTTTTTTTTTTTTTACTTTATTTCATTTGTATAGGGAACCACCAATAAGGAAATTCCTTCTATCACTGTAGATATACCAGCAGCACTTTTGCTTAAAGAGTTATCTGTAAAAGGAGAAATTAATTGACTTTCCTTGGGCTGCTGGAGCCAATATGCATTATAAGCAAGAGAGTTAGACCTTGATCTGACTGCCATTAACAGTGGCGCTCTCTCCACTAATAGGGTCAGGGTTAAATTACCTTTATCAAATGTGGTGTGGTAGGGGGAAAAACCAACAGTCCTTAAACATAAGATTCTTTTGGTTTGGCAAGTTGGGTAAAAGCCTGGTCTTCAACCTAGTGATTAGTATATTTTCCATAAGACCAATTGTTGACAATTCATAGACCTTGGATTTAGTTTTTAGAAGTAAATTAAAGTAAGGTTTATTATAGGTAGCTAAATGACATATTATTCATGTGATTATCGTTGGGAAATTTGATCTGGGTTTGTCCTGGGATTTTTGTTTAACAAAGTTGCTTTTGGGAAAGAGGGTTTACATTATTTTTTTAAAAAATAAAATAAAACAATTTTCAGAAGGCTTAGGCCACTGCTTATACAAGTTGTAAAAAGAAAAAAAATTATAGGGACAGTGAAAGAAAGGTGTAATCTTGTTTTACTGTTGTTATTTATCCTTTATTCTGGAAGAGGACCATGATATCAGGAATGGGATGCCATGACATGCAAGTGAATTGGATTTAAGTGAGGGAGGGCTGTGCAAGGTCACCTGTTCTCACTAGCTCCTCCAGAGCCATCTGGGTCAGATATAGATCAGAATGACTGAACAAGGCCCTGATTGCAGGGAGACCTGGGCCTTTTAAGCTAAGGTCTTCAACAGGTCTCAATTTGACTGAGGCAACCTTTTGTGGGTAACATTAATGATGTTTTTGATTTGAAGGAGGAAAAAAGCCTGACTCTCCCCTTTCATTAGCAAAGATAAGTTCCTCATTGTCCCGACAATAAAAGCTCATTCTGTTGTGTTTGATTTAATCTTTGCTTTTGGTCAATAAATAAAGAAAATAACAGTTCTGATAAAGGCTTATTGTAGAAAAATTTGACCCAGTTTTTAATGAAAGCAGTTTTCCTCTTAATTAAATGCAGTTTCTTTTTAATTAACTTGCAATAGCTAGAAAGTATACTTATTTGTTCAAAAAAGTTATGTATCTAATAATAATTTTATAGTGTTAATACCAAAAAGAGACCTGGCTGTGAATTGTTATAGGGGAGAATTGCTATCAGGGTATCCTTTTCACTTTTCTCTGACCAACCAACCAGGGCCTTCTCATTTGGATAATCTAGAATAGGGGTTCTCTACTGGGTGTCCATGAATTTTTCTTTTAAAGAAATTTTGGTAATTGTATTTTAGCATTCTTGATTTTCTTTAGAATCCTATGGATTTTATTTTCTACATTTAAAACCATTCTGAGAAAGGGTCGAATATAGAAGAATGTGACGGGAGAAGTTAAGAACAAATTCCTCAGTAATATTACCAAGATTTTTGCTTTGTTTTGATTTTGGCTATTTGAGGAAATGGAGGTTGCTGGGAATATTTGCCTATGAGGTGTGGTCTGACAAGGAAGAGCTAATTTGGGTTTCTGGCCATTAGTCAAATGAGAGTTATAATTCAACAAAAGTTTCAGGAGAGAACAACATGGTGCCATATACAGTCTCTGCTTCTGATGCTCACCATTTTTGGCAAATCATTGGGACCTCAGTTTTCTCATCTGAAAAATAAGGAAGTTGGGTTAGCTATACTCTGAGGTATATAGTTGGGGGTCATATCAAATGATGAAGATGCAAATATTTAGAATTTAGTCAAGGAGAGCCACCTAATTATTTGCTGGACAAGTAGTATAGTAGATAAAATTCTGGGCCTGGAGCCAGGAAGACCTGAGCAATATGGCCTCAGATTAACTGTGTGAACTTGAGAAAGTCTTACCTATTCTCTCCCCCCCCCCCCTCCTCCCCCGTTTCCTTATCTGGAAAATGAGGGTATTAGACTTGCTAGTCTTTGAGATATGGCCATTTTAGCTCAAGATATGTGGTGCTAAGTGCTGGGGATGCAAATACCTTTACAAACTGGTGGAAAGAGGGGATAGGCTCACCAAGTGAGACAGCATACGGGCAAATGAACAAGGACAGAACGTTGGAAGATTCTGGGACTAGAGAGGAAGCAATGAAAAGGTACAGGGAAAATTCCAGGAGAAAGGAGAGAACCAAGGTGGGATAGCTTCATAGACTCGAGAAAGGAGAGGATATTTGGAAAGAATGGAGGCTGGTCCGCACTGTCAGATGCTCCAAGGTCAGGAAGGAAGACCACGAGAATGGGGAAGGGGGTGAGATATGAGGAAGCAGTGAGGAAGTAGAGAGAGATGGGGGTGGGTATTCTTTCCAGAAGCTGGATTGTGAGAAGGGAGAGAAACACAGATTCAGGGGAAGGTTATTTGGGGTTATTTCTCCCATCACATTCTTCTATATTTGACCCTTTCTCAGAATGGTTTTAAATGTAGAAAATAAAATCCATAAGATTCTAAAGAAAATCAAGAATGCTAAAATACAATTACCAAAATTTCTTTAAAAGAAAAATTCATGGACACCCAGTAGAGAGCCCCTATTCTAGATTATCCAAATGAGAAGGCCCTGGTTGGTTGGTCTGAGAAAAGTGAAAAGGATACCCTGATAGCAATTCTCAAGGATACCCTGATAGCAAGACTCAAAGATGAAGGAAGTACAGGAGACAGATGAGGAGCTAAGACAGCATGTGGAGGGGTGACATCAGGACACAGGTAGAGGATTAGCTTTAGGGTGCAGAAGGTCCACTTCTTCTAAAACCAGAAATAAAGGGAGCTAAGTTAACATAGAGTGGTGAGAAGGTAGGGGTTACAGGTCCTTTCATCGATGACTTTCATCTTCTTAACAAAGTGGGAAACAGAGAGAGGTGGGTTGAGGGTTGAATTAAATATTTTAAAAGAGTTCAGAAGGTTTGTGTCAAGTGAAATATGACTCTACAAAGGAGTCAGTAACAGGGAGGGGCTGGACCTTATGAATGCACTGGTATGTGACACTCCCAGGTGAGTGTCTACCCATTTCTATGAACACCTTCCTTAAAAATTCTTTGAAGAATCAGAGGTGCTCCCTTAGCCAGTATCTATCAGAGGAATGGCCTGGGGACCCCTGCCTCCCTCTATCCAAGGATCCTTCATGTGATTAAAATGTCCCTGACTCTGCCTGCCTTTAAGGTTAGCCGTCTACTGTATCACACTGACTTTCACGGAGCCAATAAAATATTAATTTAAAAAACCAAACATGATGAGATCTAGTCAGACATCGCTTCTAGAATGCCCCTAAGAAATTCCCCAGTGCACTTTCTCCTTGAGCATCTGAAAAGTAATTGATGCCATGTGGATTCCCAGCACATGTGGCGTAATGGCAAGAAGGCAACGAAGGTAGGTTACTTACTTCCCCCTGCCAGAGACATCTGCCCAATTCTTAGAACCCCTGACTGTGCCCGAGGTAGTGCAGGAAATCCTGAACAACAGCAAGCTATTGATTCACCCTAGTTCATTTAGTCAGGGTTTTGGAGCCAGCCTGCTTCCCAGTGTGACCCATCTTTCATGTCACAACAGAAGTGAGATACGAAGGACTGTCACCTCCATAATAAGGTCCCGGACCAAAAGCCCTCTTCTTAGCTTCCATCTCAGAGAGGGCTCATTTTGGGAATGGCCGGGGTTATATGAGTGAAGATTGTATGTCATTCGCTGGACACAACCTTCACCCCACAGTTATAACTGATGTTACACCTTGATTCTAGTAATGAAAGCACTGTTATCTTTCTACTTTCTCTGCCACAAAATCAGGAAGCAAACAGTATGGACATCAACCAGTCAGCTTATCGGTCAATCAGCCAACACTTTTGTAAATCTTAGAATGCTATGTAATCATTAGCTATTATTTTTCTTATTTATAATCCCTCCCTTCCTCCCTCCCTTCTTTCTTCCCTTTCTCCCTCTCTCCTTCCCTCCTTTCCTTCCTTCCCTCCTTCATTTATTTAGTAAGGTAATTGGGGTTAGTTCACTTGCCAAGAATCTTACAACTAATAGTAGATTTGAACTCCAGTCCTCTTCACTCCAGGGCTAGTGCTCTCTCCACTTAGCTACCCCATTATCATTATTTATTAAGCCCATTCTATGGGCTCCTGTTCTAATGGTGTCCTTCTAACACCCCTTTCTATCCTTGGTCAGGTTCTGCATGGATGGTTGAGGTGTTCAGGTCTTGCTCGTCATTCAAAACCATGGGTAAGTCCTTTCCACTTGTGTCAGTTTATCCTGGGGGGAGGGGGAGAAAGGAAGGGGAGGTGCTATTGAGCTCTGGGGTTTAAGTTTTACACATCAAAGGGAAGCTGAAAAAGAGGAAGAGAAGATTAGGTGATTTCCAAGGTTCTTTCCAATTCTAAACCTGTGATACAAAATAGTGTACTAAAAAGAGTACTGGGACTTGAAATCAGGAAAAACTTGAATTCAGGTCTCCCCTCTAGCCATCATTTATCTCATTTCATCTTGTTACTTCATTTCTAAGGTCAGATGGTACCTGTAGTGCCTATCTCAAGATAATTTTTGGAAGAACAAAAGGATAATGGATGTTAAAGTGCTTTGTAGTGCTTTAATTGCTATAAAGTAGGAACTCTGAGAATTGTGGATTGAATGTAGGAATACACTTTAGAAGTTGTCTAGATCTCTTACGACTTACCCGGAGGATCCCACTGAGTCTAACTGATTCTAAGGGAGCATGGAGCTCATAACCTTTGATCACAAGACTGAAGTGCTGGAAGAGAGCTTGGAAAATCCATGCAGACCAACCCCTTTCATTTTGTAGCAGGGCCACAATTCTAGCAAGTTATAGAGGCAGGATTTAAACTTAAGTCTACTGGATCCCAATCTTGTATTCCTCCCACTGCACAATGATAATCAATGGAACTGAATATTATTATTTAGTCACTCCAGTTGTGTTCATCTCTCCATGACCTCATAGGGGGTTTTCTGGGCAAAGTTACTAGAGTGATTTATCATTTCCTTCTCGGGGTCAAGTGATTTGCCTGGAGTCACGCCATCAGGTGTCCAAGGTCAAATTTAAACTTCTTGATCTGTCCATTGGGTGATCTATATCCACTATGCTACCCCGTTGCTCCCACAAACACCCAAGCAAATGGATTTTCATTCATTGTGACATCCTGTTATATTGACTTCCTTGTGATTTTTAGTAACTCCTTTCCCTTCTCTGGGACTATTTCCCAATCTATAAAACTAAGAATTTAGTCCCAGAGGTTCCCTTCCAGCTCAATACTATAAATGTAGTATTTGGCTCAGAGACATTGTTGAATAGGGGGTATGAAAACCAGAAGATTCCATTTAGAAAATAAAGTAGCATTCATAATGCAGAGGATTACAAGGCGGTACTTAACTGGGCCTGAAATCTACTTTAGAGCTTTCAGAGGATATTATGAAGAGCCAGCTGCTACAAATGCAGAAGACAGAGTCTCAAATGACGTCTCTCTGTCTCTGTCCTTCTCTTGATGTCTGTCCCTCTTTTTCCTTCACTCCGTCTTTATGACATACACTATAACTTATTCCACACATAAACACACGTTCTGTCTCTATCCACAGTTACACGTATGTGCACATGTATGGCTCATCTGGTTTAAATACTCTTGTGCCAGGGAAGGATCAGGTATGTCCTGCTTTTGGCTCATAGACAGCTCCTGGGTGGCCCCTGACAGTGCACGAGTGCCCCTCTTGCAGATACGTACAATAGTACAGAATAAATTATATTAAAAAGAAGGCAACGGGCAGAGACCCAGTGGCTTGTGGGCCCAGCTCCTCAGAGGTGCTTCCTGTCTTGAGTGCAGGCCCTGTGTGGCAAGTCCTATTCTAGCCCCTTGATTTCTGCTGATGCAAAGGGATCCATTTGAGGACACTTCTCCACTTTCTCCCAGTCTTCAATACTTCTTAGCCCAAACTTTGCCACTTTCTTAGTTTGGGCTGTCTATAGTCCCCAACAGTACAATAACACCTTCTTACACTGTCGTCATCATTGTCGTAGTTATTGTTGTGATAAAAGCTAACATCTACATGTTACCTTAAGGTTTGTTTTACATATTACCCTTAAGGTTTATGAAATATGTGTGTGTGCATGTATTATATATTCACACACAAATACATGTATTTATGTATGTGTATATATCTATACATATGTATGTGTGTATATGTAAATATATTTATAACATCTCATGTGATTCTAATGACAACTCTTAAGTTGGTGGTGTTATACCCATTTTATAGATGAAGTTAAGTAATTTGTTCAGGATTACAGTTGATAGAATAGTATCTAAAGAGGTAGGTTTTGAAGTCAGGTCTTTTCCACTACAAAACCAATGTTCAATGCAAAAAAACTTTTAGTCAATCAGTCACCTTTATTAAATACCTACTATGTACCAGGCACGTTGCTAAGTTTATTCCCTTCTGGTGGGCTCTTCTGGAACTCTTTCTTCTCTCTCTGGGAGGAGGGGGGAGCTGTGGCTGCTTTCTCTCAGAGAACATTGCTCCCTCGGAATTGGGGATAGGGAGAAGAGACTCCCCAGAAATTAGGACGCCTCCTTTTGAGATGAACCAGTTAAGTAATTTCACAATTTATCCAAAGCAATCCTTTCCTTTGTGTCTCAGAATTAGAGTTAGTGCTCCTAAGAAATTGTTACAGACCTCCTCCCCCACATCCCCACTCGCAATGGGTTTATCAGCTGTAAGTGTCTTTTAGAGTTAGGAGGGAAGAAAAGACTCATGAAAATAACTAGGTTCAGGGGCCAGGAAAGTCATTGTCTTCTCCTTGTGGCAAACCTTCCTGGATGTTGGTCCTCCCTAAAAAAAAATAAAATAAAATAAAAAATTTTAAAAAAGGAATAAAACTCCTGAAGAAAATGAATGGGAGTGAGGTACAAGTCATAATTTAGTCTTGGTAGAGAGAAACAGAAGCAGAGGAGAAAGGGATAGGTAAGGATGCAGATGGGGTTTTGTTGAGTAGAAGATAAGAAGGGAGTCACAAAGAGAGACCAACTTAAAAAAGAAAGAGAAAAGAAAAGCCTCTTTAGCTGGGGTGGCTATGCTCTGTGTCCTAAAAAGCTTGGCTCCTGAGAAGGAATCTCCTTTTGGAAATGAAATGCCCATTTTAGCTGCAGTCAAGGAAACATGCAGAACCTGTTACAGGAGAGAAGCCAGGAAAGGCTTTTCTCTAGTTTGATGACCTGTTGCAATGGGGCTCTTTCCTTTTTTAGAAAAGATTAAGCCAGTGTCTACTCCTCCTGGGTAGAATAGGAGCCAGATACTAGAAATTGAAGCTTGCCAATCATGGAGCAAGAAATCATGTTAATCAGCAGCTTCCCTGACCCCATAGCTCTAATGAAACTGCTCTCTCCAACTTACTCATAATTTGGGGGGGAGGGGTAAATAATATATTTTCCAATTATATATAAAGTAGTTTTTAACATTCATTTTTATAAGATTTTGAGCATCAAAATTTTCTCTTTCACTCCCTGCCCCCTAACACAACAACTAACTTGATATAAGTTATACATGTAAGTCATAATTTTTTAAAATTTATTTATCATAACTTTTTACTGACAGAGTCCATGCCAGGATAATTTTTTTTTTACAACATTATCCCTTGCACTCGCTTCTGTTCTGATTTTTCCCCTCCCCTAGATGGCAAGCAGTCCTATATATGTTAAATATGTTGCAGTATATCCTAGATACAATATATGTTTGCAGAACCGAATACATGTAAGTCATATTAAACCTATTTCTGATGTTACTCATGTTATGAAAGAAGCAACAGAACAAAAGGGAAAAAACCACAAAAATTTTTTTAAAGTGAAAATAGTATGTTTCCATCTGCATTCAGACTCTGTGGTTCTTTCTCTAGATGTGGATAGCATTTTCTGTCCTAAATCTTTTGGAATTATCTTGGATTATTGTATTGATGAGAAGAGCTAAGTCTCTCAACGTTGATCACCCCACAGAGTTCAGTCCATTGCCTCTTCCTGGTGTGGAAATGGTGCTAAGTCTTCAGAAGTTCTGCCTGTGGAAGACAGAGACATTACTATGTGCAATGTTCTCCTGGTTCTTCACTTTGCATCAGTTTATGTAAATTTTTCCAGGTGTTTCAGAAATCAAACTGCTCAGCATTTGTTATAGCACAATAATATTCCATTATATTCATATGCCACGGCTTGAGCTAATGGGGAGAATCATTTTTTAAAAGAAATAATTTTACTCGTAATCTATCGTAATACCAGTGAACTTTTCCTCAGTCCATTTTCTTTTTGACCTCTCCATCTTTTGATATTACTGACTGCCCCCTCTTCCCTCACCTTTGAATAATTTTCCTTTGACTATGTTTTCTGTTTCTTCTCTTATTTGTATCATTGTACCTTATCAATCTCAGTTTTCTTTACTGTTTCATCATTAATCTACTCTTCCCTAGCATGGGTTGTTCTGTAAACTTCTACCATGAATCATCTTCTATATTTATACTCTCTCTTAATGATGTTATATCTTACCATATCAGACATCTGCTTAAAAGTCTTCAATGCCTTCTTATTACCTCCAAGATCAAAACTTCCCATCCTGGGATTTTAAGCACTTCACAACTTGGCTTTAGCCCAACTCTCTTAATTTTTTTAAAATAAGTTTTTATTTGTTATCTTTTTGTTTTTAGAGCTTGGGTTTTCCTTGTATTTTTCTCTTCCCACTTTCTAACAGAAAACTCTCTTATCTATCAAAAAACTTTTTTAAGAGGTGAAAATCAACCTCTTCACAAAACTCCCAATACAGGCAAAATTCCTCACTTCTCCACTCCATACCAATTCAGAATAGTGGGAGGAGATGTTTTCTTATTTGTCTTCTTTGGGGCAGAGCTTGTACTTTATCATTTTCCAACATTCATGGTGGCAATTCTTTACATTTAGTATACTGTTTTTTTGTTTTGTTGGCTCACTGGATGTCACTTTTCATCAGTTTGTCCAAGTCTTTTTAAGCTCCTCTGACTATTCCTCATGTTGGTCATTTCTCACGGCACAGTAATACATTACACTCACACCCCATGATTTATTGAGCCGTTCCACAATTTCTGTCTAGCCCACCTCTCTGTTTTTACACTCTACATTCCAGCCTAACTATTTATGCAGGTTCTTTGATCGTTCAGATTTATTTTCACAGCGTCACTTGTTGTCCTGAAGTCCCAGCCTAATGCCTTATCCTGGTGTGGAAATGGCTCTGAGCCTTCAGAAGTTCTGCCTGTGGAGGACGAAGACCTGGCATGTATTGGCCAGGTATGGATTCTGGCCTCTCGGTATGGATGGGACGAGGGACGCTTTGTCATCCAGTAAATAGAATAGCTAATTTTGGAGGGGCTCATCACCCATTTGGTCACAAACAGATGAATTTATAGCCATGGGAATTCAGAGAGGTGATCTGCTAAGGTGTTGAAGGGTTACAGTCTGTGTCAGTGAAAATAGTGCTTATACCATGACAAAAATATAGTGTTTATGTCATAGGACTATGTAGAAGTCAACTGTAGCTCATTAACAAGGATGATTTAGGTATGAAACGTTGTATTAAAGGTATCTTCAGATACCTGTATGTGTCTATGTATTCATGTATTTTTGACAATAAAAGGAGGTGGGTAAATCATGTAATGAGAAGGTGGACTAATAAGTGAACAGGTGATGGTGATCTGTTGTATGGCATCCATCATATGTAGCCCAAAAGGATAGGCTTCCTGAAAAAAAAGGTTCCTTTATGGAGGATTTAAGGAAAGGTTCAGGCAAGAATTGCACAAGATGAGAAGTATAGGTCTGAGCCACAATGGAGGTACCAATATTCATGAAAAGCTTCTCTTTGTATCCATTTTCTATGGTTGGTTCAATCTTTGTACAGATGCTAAGCTTAGAGTCCACTAGATGGCACTGTAAGATTGCATTTGTTTTTAACTATGGGCTCTGGTGCTTTTGGGGAAAAAAAAAGTTTTTTAAACTTTAAAAATCAGAGTCAGAGCTAGAAGGAACCTTCGGTCCCTTCATATTACACTTCAACGCCTTCATATTGCACTTGGGGAAACTGAGGCCCCATGCTAAGTTTCTAAGTTTCATGATTGGAACTAGAACATAAGGATTAAACTCCTCAATAGTGGGAAAGGTATATAGTGCAGTAATAGGTCATCAAATAAGGAAGTACCTGCTTATCTCCTCTTCATCCTTAGAGATAGCCTGAGGGATCACTTACAAGGCCCCAGAACCTTTTCTTTGTTACAGCTTATAAATCCTTTCAGATCATGATTTTAAATACATAAAGTAAAATACATGAAAAGCCATCATATTGAAATACAGTTATTGAAATATTTTAAAATAAATTCACAGATCCCAGGCTAAGAGTTCCTGGTTATAGAATACAGTCACATCTCACAGATGAGGAAAAGGAGCCACAGAGCAGTTAAATAAATTTTTTTTGTTTTTATAATTAATTTATTTATATAAATTCATAATTTATTTATTCATTTATTTATTTATTTTAATTTTTATTTAATAATTACCTTATATTGACAGAATCCATGCCAGGGTAATTTTTTTTACAACATTATCCCTTGCACTCGTTTCTGTTCTGATTTTTCCCCTCCCTCCCTTTACCCCCTCCCCTAGATGGCAAGCAGTCCTATATATGTTAGATATGTTGCAGTATATCCTAGATACAATATATGTTTGCAGAACCAAACAGTTCTCTTGTTGCACAGGGAGAATTGGATTCAGAAGGTAAAAATAACCCGGGAAGAAAAACAAAAATGCAGATAGTTCACATTCGTTTCCCAGTGTTCTTTCTTTGGGTGTAGCTGCTTCTGTCTGTCATTTATCAATTGAAACTCAGTTAGTCTCTTTGTCAAAGAAATCCACTTCCATCAAAATATGTCCTCATACAATATCGTTGTCGAAGTGTATAATGATCTCCTGGTTCTGCTCATTTCACTTAGCATCAGTTTGTGTATATCTCGCCAGTCCTCTCTGTATTCATCCTGCTGGTCATTTCTTACAGAACAATATTCCATAACATCCATATACCACAATTTTCCCAGCCATTCTCCAATTGATGGACATCCTTTCATTTTCCAGTTTCTGGCCACTACAAACAATGCTACAAACATTTTGGCACATACAGGTCCCTTTCCCTTCTTTAGTATCTCTTTGGGATATAAGCCCAATAGAAACACTAGAGCAGTTAAATAATTCAAGGTTATAGAGATAATAAGCAAAAGAAACAATATTTGATTATTTTACTTTAAATTCAATATTCTTTCCATATTCCTCACCTCTATTTACTTTCCCTATTCTTGGGTGCAGAGAAAAATAGCCCTCCCTTTCTTATAGACACTTGCATAATATTTTGAACCATGGACTCAAGGATTTACCCAGATACTGGCAAAGCAGCTATAAAACCGTTGGGGGCACTTGACTAGGACTTGGGTTGCCATCATATATGATAAAATATGTGGTCACCCACATGGTGTTGTTTGAGGAATTATTGAGAATGCACACTCAATGGAAGCTGTCTCTCCTTGGATCTGAGATTATGAATTCTCATTAACCCCCTACATTTTCCAATGAGATGGTGCCTAGAGCACTGAGCCCAGAGCCAGGAAGACCTCAGACACTTTGGTCTCAGACACTTACTATGTGCCCCAGGCAAGTCTCTTAACTTTGTTTGCCTCAGTTTCCTTATCTGTAAAAGGAGCTGGAAAAGGAATGGTCAACCCTGTGAGTATCTCTACTAAGAAATCCTAAGTGAGGTCACTTAGAAATGGGTACAAGTGAAATGACTCAACAACAATAACACAAGATTGTTGAGGTTTAAATGAAATAATAATGCACACAGTAAGTTCTCTATAAGTGTTAGTCATTTCCTCCTCATCATCATCAACATCATCATCATATTCACTGTTATCATCATCATCATCTTATTCATTGTTATCATTGTCATTATCATCATCATATTCGTTGCTGTCAATATCATGTTCATTGTTGTCATCATATTTATCATCATGTTCACTGTCATCATCATGTTCATTATCATCATTATATTCATTATCATCATCATCATCATGTTCATTATTATCATCATATTCATCATTATCATATTCATTATTATTTTCATTATCATGTTTATTATTATCATCATATTCATTATTGTCATCATCATCATATTCATTGTTATCATTATATTAATTGTTGTCATCATCATATTCATCATCATCATCATCATTGTCATCATCATAATCATATTCATTGTTATCATCATCATCATCATCATTACCATGTTCATTGTTATCATCATAGTCATTGTTGTCGTCATCATATTCTTCATCATCATCATATTCATTATTATCATTTTCCTTATCATGTTCATTATCATCATCATATTCATTATTATCATTTTCCTTATGTTCATTATTATCATCATATTCATTATCATCATCATCATCATCACATATTCATTGTTGTCATCATCATCATCACATTATCATCATCATTACCATGTTCATTGTTATCATCATAGTCACTGTTGTCGTCATCATATTCATTATCATCATTCTATTCATTATCATCATTATCATATTCATTTCATCATCATATTCATTATCATATGATTGTTATCATTATATGCATTATCACATAATCATATTAATCGTTCTCATCATCATATTCATTGTTATCATCATTATCAGTCTGGTCATTCAGTTGCTCAGACTGAGCATTAAGGGTTCCCAGGATGGATCATAATTGATTTAGAACTGGGAGGGACCTTAGTTTAGAGGTCGCCTGGCACAGACATCTTAGAGAGATGAGGAAATTGAGACTCTGTTACTGGTGCAAGGATACATAGTGGTTTATATCAGTTTGAGCAGGTTGCAAACCTCTGTCTGGGTACAGGAGGGAAGGTTCTAACTTCAAGTGTTACTTTGAAGCTTATGTGAAGTAATGATATAAACAACTAAAGAAATGTTCCCTGTTGTTATTCTTTCCTCCTTTTTTACCTTCACTCTTTAACTATCCACTTAGTAGCAAAAGATCTGGTTTTCCCCTTTTACAAATGAAGAAAACTGAGGCTCTGACGTCAAAGGGGTGACTTGTACAGGGTCACCCAGGGCTAGAGACAAACCAGTTCTTCTGACTGCAAGAATGATGCTCTTTCCATATTAGGGCATTGAAGACAATTCAGTTATTTCCTTATTTGCTGACCTATTACTCCACTACATGTCTTTCCCACTAATCAGGACAGTTTGAGATTTTATTCCTCATTTTACTGTTGATCTTATAGTGTGATCACAATATAAAATGAGCAAATGTTTGTAAAACCTTTAGGACAGGGTCTGGCAGATGCTTCTGAAATTTCTGGGGCTTTCCTTTTTACTAGGACCACAGATATTGGGAACTCTGAGAAAAGCATACTTGGAGCAGTGATATCTACAGTAGGGTGTTAACTCAAAGTGATTGGTGAGAGATGATGGTTCTCTAGTTCCCATATACTTAGTACTTAGTATGGTGATGTCATGGTTCTACAGTTCGCACATGCTTAGTAAGCTGTAGTGATGTAATTGTACTAAGGTATATAAGGGCTGGGAGAACTTGAAATAAGCAGATTCGAGAGAGATTCCAGTGAGAGTGTGCTCAAGCTTGATCTCAGACTCCAGACTCCAGAGAATGCTAGCCCGGACATTATATACTCCCTCCTAAATTGGTCTTGTTCTCTAACACATCTGATAGGGACAGCTTTCAGACTAGTATGCAGTCTCCTGTAACTCAGGGCTCAAGCCCTGGATGTGCATGAGAGATATCTGAGCCCTGAGTTATAAGAATAAAATGCTCTTTGAGTCTTTTCTGACCTTTCTTTTCCTCAAACCCTCAAACAGTGCTGGTGATAATAAGTTTCAGTGGGGTAATATTTTCTGTTTTTGGAGTGAATGAGACAGAAAACATTTCACTTCTGAAGTGAATGGAGTAGCTCAACCCCTCCACCCTCCCCCAAACACACATGCGCGCGCGCGCGCACACACACACACATACACACACACACACTCTGTTTTTAGGCATGTCTGATTCATGTGGGGTTTTATTGGCAAAGATAGTGAAGTGGTTTGGCATTTCCTTTTCCGGATTGTTTTACAAATGAGGAAACTGATTCATCTCAATGCTTCTTTGGGCTCTGGGATCTCCTCTATGTGAATATCACCCTTCCTACCAGATTGGATTGTAGACCCTCCACGTTGCTCATCCCATGTGTCTTTTGAGTTCAATAAAGATAGTCTTTCTGGGGCTTTAGTTGTGCCCTTTGGACACCATGATCATACCAATAGAACATGTCAGCTATCACTTATGCTTTCCTCCTCTTGCTGTCTGGCCAGCCCATGTAGTTTTTGTTGTTGTTGTTTGTTTGTTTGTTTTTAATTCAGACATTTCTTTGATGGTCTCCCATAGAAAGACCTTTTGTCTTGTGACATTCTCTTGCAATTGTGTTAACATCTTGCTCATCTCCATTACTGTTTTGGTGATACTTAACTTCAGTTCTTCAAAGAATGTGGAATTCCACAAACAGCAATCTTGCTGTGACATCATTGGACCAAAATATTGATGCTAAAAATATAGAACTTTTGTTTCGATATCATTTAAAGAATTTTGCAATATAAACGCTATTCAGCCAATTTCTTCCATCTGTTCAGTTTTGATCTTGCCTCATTGTCCTTTTGCAATGTCTAAGATAGATAATGGGAGAAAAACTTGATGGGAAAACTTAGTGAGGTTAATGCACACAATGAGGGCTTTAAGGTTTACAAAATGTTTTTCCCAGAACAACACTGCCAGTGGGTTATATAGCATGACATGTCTGTTTTCCAGGTGAGCAAACTGAAACTCTAACATATGGCCATCATCAGAGAGAAGATTCAAACTCAGTTCTTATGGCTCCAAATCCAATAGTCTTTTCTCCTACAGTAAATATTTATACTTTGGACTTTCTTCACAAAGTATTTAGTGAGAAGAGAGGTTTCCTGGTGCAAGGGAAAGAGGACAGAACCTGGAATCAGGAGACCTGGTTATAATCTTTTATTGAATTTAAATCTTCCCTCAGAATTATATGCTATAAAACCATGTCATAACATTTTAGTGTCTTCTATTCATGGAACAAAATCTAGATACAAACTGAGGAACACTAGAAATTTAAAAGCTTATAAATTAAGCTCAACTAAATTAAAACCTAGAACTAATATGGGAAAGTAACTCCACTCCTACTTAGGCAAATCCTAGTAAATTATACCCTGAAATCTTTGATTGTTAGTCATATGAACTGTAGAATCTGGATATTATTCCTTTGTTATTGGTCTTTTAGGATGTAGTGTTTTAAATTTATCTTATATGTAGCCTTTCTTCCCCCATACCATGCCTCGTGAGCATTGATGTTTTTGAAGTAAAATTGTTTTATGTAAATTAGGATCAGAGCTTTAATGTCACATGGCAATTTGTTCTATATTAAGAGTTTCACTTGTTTTGAAGAAAGGGTAGGGTATGACATATAGTTGCTGTCTTGGGTCAGGTTAAGGCAGTTGTGGAAGAATATGTTATCTATGATACTAATCTCATAATGAATACTTCGTTCTTTTGGGATCTGCAATCTTATAGATGAGAAAGGGGGCATCTTCTCCATTGGTGCAAATAATTACCTTCTCATTTCATGCCTTTTTGTTCTCTGTGACTGGAGGTCATAGAGAAAATTAATGTGTTCCTCTTGGGTATTTAATATTTAGTGAATATCCCAGAAATGTTGATTGATCCAGCTTCCTTTCATTTCCTTGATGTCCTTATATATCCCTTCCTGTACACAAGTCAATATTGAAAATAAGCTACAGACTCTTATATGACTTTTTCTTGCTTTTTTGGTCATTTGTAATTTTGATCGTTTTGAAGTCACAGTGTTGCATAATTTATAACCATGTGGTATCAAGAGAGAAGTCGTGGTAAAAGATGGAAATTAATACCATGGAGAAACTTGGAATCATTGAGAGTACTGGGCAGTGTCCCAAATGCAGTATAGTCCATTTTCTTCATTTGCCCAATTCTGAGCCTGTCATTATTTTTTAATAAATTCTGTTTATAATATGTACACATATGGATATAAACACTATGTGTATTTGTATTCACAGACACAAGTATATAATTATATACATTCATCTATACATAGATGAATACAGGTATATATATATATATATACATACACACACACATAGGTATATATATACATTCGTCTATATAGAGAGAAAATATTTAAATATATATGCATGTGTATATACATATATATACACATTTATAATGTTTACACATATGTATATGACTTTATATATGACTCAAATGTATGACTTTAACTGCTCTAAGACTTTTGGAACTCTGTGTGTGTGTGTGTGTGTGTGTGTGTGTGTGTTTGTGTGTGTATACCCATATAATGATGTGCTAACCTATGGACAAGCTCTCCAGCATCCTGTAATAAATAATCTGGACAGTAGGTACTAGGTTTTCCCTAGTGATTGTGAAGTAGGATGATTTCTTTTGCGTGATTGTGGATATCATTGAAATAATTGTATAGTAATAGTGTAGAAATAATTGTATCCCATTAGCATAGTCAAGTAAAAACGTCTAGAGAATCTTATCACCTAAGGAATCTTCTTTTCTTTTCCTTTTGGACTTTCATCATCCTCCATGGCATTAGGGAATGTCTTTGGTGAGCGTAATTATCTCTTATTTTTACACCTCACTTGATATTCATATTCAGATTATTGAGTGGTTATATTTGTAGTTTCATCTATCAAAGAATTCTTTATCATCCTAATTTTTAAAGTCTTGTAAAATCTTGAATGAATGATACTTGTTGGATAATCTTTCAAATTATGCTTTGTGTTTCTGAGTCCATTTTTAAAATAATAACAAATTGTATGGGCTTTTAAATTTTCTATATCTCTAAGTGAGCCGAGACTGTGAAGATTCTTTTTGATGGAGGAAAGCTTGTCCATTTTTTCTCATATTTTCATTGTGATTACTTTTGCTAACATGTAAACTTTTCTCATAAAGACTTTGACATGGCAGAGAAAATATATTGAGTAGATGCTAGAGTCTTTTTGGTTACTTTGACAGAAGAAGGGGTTTGGTTAAATCCTAATATTTGGTACTTTTGGAAATTTTTCCCTTTTGATAGATCTTACAGAATGCTCCCTCAATCTCAATCAAATCTTAATCAAAGTGTCTTTGAGACTGTAGCCCCTCCAGAGTTTATATTTGGTTACATTCCACCTTTCTTCCTGATCTGATTATCTTAAATTCCTTTTGTCTTCTGACTGGGATACTGAGATAGTGGGGAGTGGGGGTGGGAGGTTAGGTGGGTAGTGGAGAAGATTTTATATTGACCCTACTATGTGCTAAGTATTATGCTAAGTGCTTTCCCATATTATCTCCTTGGAAACCCATAATTACCTGGTGAGGTAAGTGCTGTTATTATTCCTACCCAGCTCTCTATCCACCTACCTCTTCTTATTGATGATGCAATGAGATTATTATAGAAATACTGACAAACCCAGGCTATTTTTGGATGATATTTTACCTTCCATTCTTTTTGTGATGTCTCTCACTGTAATCTTTCTGCAATTTCCATTGTTTCTTGAGATAATATTTTTTTGTAATCTTGCGTTTATTTTCTTCTGTTGTCTTGCAAAGGAACCACTGTTCTTGGAATTGGCAAGGTGATTAATTATTTGCTATTAGGAGAAATTGCTGGGCTTTTGGCCTTCCACTTGTGATGCTTGTTTTTGATCTGTTCAACTTCTATAAGAAATAGTGGTAACTTTTCCCCGGTGATACCATCATCAAAATTGACAAAAATAAATGTTTTCTTCTTGTATGGGCTCATGAGTTAAACTGTTCTGTTTGTCTAAGCTAATTGTGTAAAGCAATATAATTGTAAAGTTTTAAAAGAAATTGATACCTTCAAGATTGATATTGCACTCTGCTATGTGCTTCCTGATGGATTTAAAATATAGTATGAGGTATAACTTCTTGGGACATAAACAACATGGGAAATTGTTTACTTGGCTCTGAATATTTATTGCAGGGATATTTGTTTTAAAAACTAAATTAAATTTAAATTTAAAAATTAAATTAAAATTAAAATTAAATTCAAAAATTAAAATTAAATGGAGGTAGGGATAGAAGAAATAAAATGGAAATTGTAAATTAAATTAAAAATACACAAAATAATTTAATGCTTCAGCATAACAATGCTTTAAGGGATAATTGTTACTTTTAGTGTAGCTATATCCTGAATGATATTTCCCCATGAACTTGTTTTATAATACATGAATACATTATAACCAAACTATTATATAATATTTTAGATTATTGTTGTCTTTTCTTCCTGCTGTGTTCCCTTTTTTCCTTTGTTTCCTTCATTCTTCACTGTCATTTTGTCTCTTTTCTCCTTTTCCCTAATATTTTCTATCTTCAACTCTTACTTTCTCCCTCTGACATTTCTATTCATCCCTTTCTCTATCAAAAACTGGATACCTTTTTCTCTCATCTCTTTTCTACTGTTCTCTTTCTTTCCTATTTTCATTTTGTTATTCCCTTCTTTTCCTTGATATTTTTTCATTTTTCAGTTGTGTCCAACTCTTTGTGATCCCATTTGAAGTTTTCTTGGCAGAGATATTGGAGTGTTTTTGCCATTTCCTTCTCCAGCTCATTTGACAGATGAGGAAACTGAGGCAGACAGGGTGAAGTGATTTGACCAGGGTCACTCAGCTAGTTAGTGTCTGAAGCCAGATTTGATCTCTGGAATATAGTCCAGAATTCTACTGAGACCCCTACAGCTCACTCTTTGATATTGTTCTTTTTAATCACTCAATAAGCATTTATTAAGTCCCTACCACATGCCAGGTAATATATACTAGATTCTCCTTGGGGACAGGGAACATTTTTCCTTTTTTCTTTGCATCCCCAGTGTCCAGTAAAGTGTCTGGCAATTAAGAAGAATTTAGTAAATCACTTATGAATCGAATCCTTTATATCATTCTTGTAAAATTATCATATCTTTCCTGTAAAATTATTCTTGTGAAACTAAATGTTTCCTATAATTTTTTCTTAACAATGTTCTTGTGGAACCAGCTGTATTAGGAAGAGTATGTCTGAATTCTCAAAATGTTGCTCAAGTTTGTTTCATGTTCTGCAGATCATCTTTGCTGTGATTTAATGCAGTAGTCTTCAAAGTGTGGTCCTCTAGAATTGTCAAAATCCATTAAAAGGGTCCAAGAGGTCAAAACATTTTTAATAATAATACTAAAATGTTTTGATTTCCATTATGCTAAACATTAGTAAATATATCCTGTATAAACAGAGGTTTTTGGTGTCCTCAATAATTTTGAGGTATATAAAATGATTGAGACTACAAAGTTTGAGAACCACTGATTCATTTTCTTTTCTTTGTCTTTGTCAAGCAGGGATCTAACTTTTTAAATTGGTTTAGGTTGTTTTTCCTTTTTTTTTTTTTTTTAGTACTTTATACATTTTGACAGAGTAATATTATTTTTATTTATTGCTAATGAAAAGAAATTAACTAATTAATTTAAAGCTTAAATGCAAAACAAAACAAAAATAGAAAAATATAAGACACTGCCATGTGCACAGCAGAATAGGAGAGGATCCAAAATATGAAACAAGATTTGCATTTATTTTAACAAAATATTTCCATCAGTTGACTATCCAACTTATATTTTTACTTTCAAAAATGACAATAGGATAACTTCTCTATTCAAGCCTCATAGTATTTATTAAGCCTTCTTCATCTACAGGTGAAGGTATCTATATTAGCTTGGAAAACAAATGCTAGACTTGGTGTTAGAGTAACTAAATTGAAGTGGAGTTTGTGCTGTTGCTCCTTGTGTGACCTTGGCAAGTCATTTTATTTTCCTCTCTCAGCTCTAAATTCTGTGATCCTGGCATAAAATGTTCTAACACTCTAGATTGTCTCTTAGCAGCCACCAATACAGCAAACACAGTTAGGCAAAGATCAAGACTGGCAGGGTGTGTTGTAGAATGAAAAGAAATAGAGACTTGTATATTTCAAGTAAAATAAAGTTTGTTTGGATAATTCAAGATAGTTTTTTTTTATTGGTTTTGCTTAAATATTTGAATAATTAAACATTTCAATTCTCCAGTTTCATAAAATAGATTTAGATCTAGAAAGGACCCAAAGTAAAGTCAACTCATTTACAAATGAGGGGACGGTTTAGTAGATGAGGGATGAGCTCCAGATTTTGCAAATTATGTGTTCTGGCAAATGACATTGGAGTGGAGACCCTCTCACCCTAGATCCACCTTCATCGGCCATCTCTCTTCCAGAATAAGTAAATAACTGATAAATAAAGAGAAGGAAAATGTCGCATGAATACTCCATTCTTCTTCTCTACAGTGTCTACAAATGCATCGGTTCCATAGTTTTCTTCCTAGGAATTCAGTCATTGGGATGTATGGTTTGGGGAGTTCTCGTGTTATTCCTAACGCGAACCACAAGAAGGCAGCATCTTACCAGGGTCTGCACAGCTAGGCTGGAGGTGTTCTTGTGTGGTCAAACACCATTTACTGGGCGCACTGCACGTTTTTAAAAATATCAAAACAATTAAATGTGATAAAATCAGAGAATCAGCAGTATTCGACTAAAGCTGTTCCCTTCACGGTTTTCTTCTTTGCTCTTTTATGATATCATGCTCATCACCAAATCAGTGCTTAAATATGAAATATTTCCTCTCATTTTTCCTCCCTTCCTCTCTCTCTCTCTCTCTCTCTCTCTCTCTCTCTCTCTCTCTCTCTCTCTCTCTCTCTCTCTCTCTCTCTCTCTCCTACTTCCTTTCCTTCCTCTCTTCCTCCCTCCCTCCCCCCTTAGGGCCATCAGTTGTCTATGGAAGGGAGAAGTCCTTGATCTGAAAAGCAGAGCCTATTACCTATAACTCCCATGCTTTAATCAGTCTGTGACGGACAGCTTCACTTCCAGCCTAGGTGAGAGAGGGAAACCCAGTCTCAGGAGTAAACAAAACTAGAATCCTACATTATTTTGAGAAAGAGTCTATAATCTTCTTTAGATTGTCAGAAGTATCCACAACAGAAAAAATAAATGTTAAGAACCCTAATCTAGAACAAGATTCTGAACATTTTTTTGATAATCCATTCTAATAAGAAACAGCCCTTAATGTCTGTAAATTCTTTCTTTAATCCAGCCGAAATCCCAATTTAAATCCATTTTCTCTCTGGTAACTAGTGAAGAAATAAAACATCTGCTCATCATTTTTTGCGTGACAGTTTTTCATTTGCTTAGGGATTTTTACAAATCTTTCCTTTTTCAGTTTATATAATTTTACTTCTTTTAAAACTTCATAGGCCTTACTTTTGCTTCCTCAATTACTTCCCTGGTTCTTTTCCTAACCCAAGAATCTCTTTAGTTGTGGGCTCTAGAATTGGAACTTAAGTGGCTAACCTGCATTAGTTTTGTTTCAGTTCTGTCTAACTTTTTGTGACCTCATTTGGAGTTTTCCTAGCAAAGATATTAGAGTAATTTGCCCTTTGCTTCTCCAGTTCATTTTACAGATGAGGAAACTGAGGCAAAACAGGGTTAACGTCTTGCGTAGGGTCATACAGCTAAGAAGTATCTGCGTCTGGAACTGAATGCATAATATTGAATCTTCCTGACTCCAAGCCCAGTGCCTTATTCATTGTGCCACCTCCCTGCCCCAATACTACCCTTATACTATATTCAAACTTCTTTTGAAGCAGTATGGCCTTAATACCCAGAAAGTTGGACTTGGAGTCAGAAAAACTCTCCCACTGCTGAAGTATTTTCCAGCTAACATGTGATTATGAACAACTCACTTGACCTCTCCCTCAGACTTAGTTTCCCCATCTGCAAAGTGAGAATAATAATGTTTATAGTATCCATCTATTATTGTAAAGCTCAAGTGAGAAACCATATGAAGCTTTAATACTTTTAAACTCTACATCAATGCCATTTATTATTAGTAGTAAAGTTTTGATTAGTGCCGAGTTTAAGGGTAACATTCAACAATTTTGAGATAGTGATCTTCTCCAATGTCGCTTTTTTGAGGGGATGAGAACTGTGATTTTATTGATAGGGAGCCATTGGTGAGTGAGTGAAAGAGACACACGGAGACATAAAAACAAGGAGAGAGAGAAGAAGAGAGAGAAATACAGAGAGACCCACACACAAAGTTACAGAGAGAGGGAGACAGACACAAACACACACACACACACACACAGAAAGAGAGAGAGAAACATACATACACAGATACAGGAAGAGAAAGACAGAGGGATAGTGGTGGGGGAGAGGAGAGGAGAGAGAGAGAAACAGAGACAGACATAGACACAGGGAGACAGGGAAAGAGAGGGACAGACAGAAACAGAAACACAGAGCAAGAGAGACAGCGGCCAAATATACATACACAGTGATGACACATGTGTGTATATATATGGATATATGTATATGCATATTTATTTGGAGAAATAAACTACCTTTAACAGTGTGACTGGCCATGTTCCTGCCATTTATGGTCTGAAAGAGTAAGTTGCCTTGGGCACTGATGGAATGAGTGGCCCGTCTAGGATTCCATAGCCAGAATGTGTCACAGATGAGAATGGACTCCATGTCTTCATTATTTCCAAGGTGAGCTTGCTGTACATTCTACCATACTGCCTCTTGTGTAGCTTTTTACCTAAGTATAAACAGATTTTTATCACCTTTACGTAGCCAATCATTTCCCATCTTCTGGTTGAGTGTCCTTTTGGACATTAAATGCCCTCATCCTTTCAAAAGGTCATTCTGTGCACCTTTGACCACTTTATTTTCTAAAATAGTTTTAGATGAGTGTCCTTTCTTTCAAGATTTTTCCTCTTGATATCAGTTGCAAATTCATTGAATTCTTTTTTATTCTTAAAAATAAAAACTTGGGATTTTGTGACCCTTTATCTTTATAATTTACAAAGCCTTTTCAGATTTATTATCCCATTTGAGCCTCCCAGCCACTTTCAAAGATAGGCAGGGAAGGTATTATTATCACTCATTTATAGATAAGGAAACTGAAAATCAGAGGAAGATAAGTCAGTGATTTCCCTGGAGTCAAATCATCTATCTAATCCAATGCCCATCTATCTAATCCAATGCCCCATACTGCCTAGTCTAAGCGGGGAAAATGTCATTGAACCAAAAATTGATCTTATGTAGAACACAGAGAAGTTAACTAGTGGAAAGGCTGCAGGGTGTCAGCATCTTGGGAGGGGTGGACACTCCTTTCCTTCAGGAATCACAGCCCTCATTCTTCATCTCTGTTCTTTCCTGGCTTGTCCTCCATACTGTGGGCTTCCCACACTGGAGCCTAAGAAACTCTTCCCTCTTCCAGGACCACTGCACCCCAAAACTTTGGGGCAGGTGACTTCTCTGTGGAAGGACTGAACAGATGGTCCTTCCCCCCAGTCAAATGAAAGAATCCATACTCCTATTTCTGTTTTTGCCCCAGGTGAAAAATTCCTTTTATGATGCAATCATACTCATAATATCTTTCCAAGCCAACAGCTTGGATACACTCATTTGTGAATTATCAAATCAGAGTACCCTCCAGATCAATCTGTTTTTGAAGTAGAAATCAAATTGGCATTTAAAGCTTTTTGCAATCTAGCCCTATTCTCCCTTTCCACCTTTATTATACATCCCCCCCAAAGTGATCTGGCTTACTAGAGCTGATTGTTAAATATTTATCGGGAGCATTCATATCTCAGAAATCAGTAGGCCACAAATCAGGGCTGGACTTTTTTTCCACTGGTCATCTAGTAATGTAGAAATATTAATAACAAGATAATGGAGAAAATGATAATAACTCAGATTAAGTTTAGCACACTTTTTATGGAGAGTATATTGTTACACAGTATACTACTGGCTTTAACCCAGTTCAATTACTTTTTTTTAAAAATAAAAGTATTCTTTCTATATAGGGTCCTGTTTCCAGACTCTTTGTTTTTGCCCTGGTTGTTCTCATTCTTAGGATATATTTTTTCCCTTACCTTCATTTTTTAGAATCCCTAGTCTCCTCAAGGGGCAGCTGAATATCATAGTGGATAGGGCACCAGCTTGGAGTCAGGAGGATCTGAGTTTAAGTCTGGCCTCAGACACTTAATTAGTTGTGTGACCCGCCTGATTGCCTCCAAAAAATGGGCACTCCACAAGTTCTTTCCTGCTTATAGTTGATAATGTCATCCCTCAGACTCCCTTGTGTCTATTTTGTAGATAGCCAACTCTGGATTAGGGTGAATAGTGGAGTCTGTAGAGTAGGGGAATTATTCAAATTCATGCAGTTTGAAGTTATAATTATAAGTAAAATATAATATATATAATAGAAATCTGCCATAAAAATTCAAGTAATGCGACCACTGCATGGGATTCATTGTTTGCATTCAAAGAGATCCAACTGTGTATTGCATCTATCCATACATGAATGCATCTTCTCCCTGGTGGAATATCAGCAGCTCCCCAAGAGCAGAGGCTCCTTTGTCTCTTCTCTATCTTGTTTTGTATTTACCATGTCTAGTACATAGTAGTTATCTAATTAGTGCTTGTTGATTGATTCAGGGAACTTGCCCAGCAAACTTGAGACTCCATCATGAAAAATAAACCTGGCCATAGTGAACCATATTTCAATTGTCTGATCTTCATCATTCACACAGGCTTCTCTACAGATGAAGAGCAATAGGGGTGTTCCATTCACCCTAAGCGGATTTTTAAAACACAGTAGTTTTATTCGAAAGTTCTTTGATTGATGGAACACATGCATTATGCCAAAAAGAACAGAAGCAGATGCCTCAAAAAAAAAAAAAAAAATCATGATGGTTAAAGCTTGTCACTGTAATACGATGTGCCCAAATAGCACTCCAAGGGCACTATTCCAATCAGCTGATCCAATTTTTTTCCATCTATGCCTCCGAATGCTGCTCATCTTCCCAAGTCTTGTATTTTGTTCCACTTTCCAGGTGACTGGAGGTGAAGATAAGAACATTTGCCTACCTGCTATGAAAAAAATTCAGGGGAAATGGAATGAGAGAAAGCTGCAGGCAAATGTAAATATCTAAAATGCCTGATGCTAGAGGGGAAAACTGCATTGTATTTATTCTATGGAGATGGAACTGTTACAAAAATCATTAGGAAGTATTTTAGAAAGGAATAAATTAACAAGGATTGGAATAAGTAGTGATTATAACCATATCCAATTAATCAATTAATAAATCAACAAGCATGTATTAAGGACCTACTGTGTTCCAGGCACACCAGGCATTCAGATTAAAATAATTCCTGCCCTCAAGGAGTTTATAACAGACAAGATCTCTCTCTCTCTCTCTCTCTCACACACACACACACACACACATGCACACACACAGAGCTATATATAAAACACATCTAAAGTAGATACTGTACAGGGCAGCTTTGGAAGGAACTGAAAGAGACCATTCTACAGGTGATACTTCAACTGAGTTTTGAAAAGATCGAGAGGTTCTAAGGGGCAGAAGTAAAGAAAGAATTCACTTCATGCATGTGCAGGAGGACAGTTAGTGCAAAGGCATGGAGATGGGAAATCAAATATCATTAGTGGACAAGATTGTCCACTTCATGTGCTTCACGAAGAGGGGAAAGTCAAACAGTAGGATGGGGCTAGTTTGTGAAAAACCTTAAATGCCAAGCAGAGGAGGGAATATTTGATCTTATAGCTAATAAGAAAGCATTTGAAAATAAAAAGCTTTAATAAGAAAAAAAAAAGAATACATTTGAGATTCTTGAACAGGAAAG
Organism: Antechinus flavipes; assembly: GCF_016432865.1. Taxonomy (NCBI): domain Eukaryota; kingdom Metazoa; phylum Chordata; class Mammalia; order Dasyuromorphia; family Dasyuridae; genus Antechinus; species Antechinus flavipes. The sequence continues at coordinate 49,936,856 of NC_067402.1, read as the reverse complement.
CATGACAGTTAGCCCAAGACTTTCTCAATTTGGCTCTTTGGAGGGTAGATTAAAGTAGAAAGAGATTTGAAGAAAAGACTACTTAGGAACTCACTGCCAGAGACAAGGTAAGTGATGATGGGACCCTGAACTAATGAGTAAGGGGAGAAACAAAGGGACAATCAACAGATATTATGGGGGGCAGCTAGGTGGCCCAGTGGATAGAGCACCAGCCCTGAAGTCAGGAGGACCCGAGTTCAAATCTGACCTCAGACACTTAATACTTCCTAGTTGAGTGACTCTGAGCAAGTCACTTAACCCCAATTGCCTGAGCAAAATATTTATAGTTGAAAAAGAAAGCACAAGATATGGTGGGCAATTGGATAGGTAGAGTGAGGGAGAACAAGAAGTTGAGGATGACACCAAAGTTGCAACTGTGAGTGACTGGAAGGATGGGGATCTTCTTGGTAGAAATAGCCAAGTTAGATGTTGCTTACTAGACATCTAGATGGATATTTTTTCCTCAATAGAATTTTAGTTTTCAAAATATACATATAGTTTTCAACATTTTTCTATAAGACTTTGTTACAAATTTTTTCCTCCCTCCCTTCCTCCTCCCCAAAATAGCAAGCAATCTAACATAGATTAAATATGTGGAATTCTTTTAAACATATATATAAGTTGCACAAAAAATGAGACCAAAAGGGGGGAGGGAGAGGAACAGAGGAAAAAAAGAAAACAAACAGACCAAAGGTGAAAATAGTTCTCTTTCTGGATGCAGATGGCATTTTCCATCCTAAGTCTGTTGGAATTGTCTTGAATCACCACATTGCTGAGAAGAGCCAAGTCAGATGGAAATTTTTAGTAGGTGGTTTTTGGTGGACTGGAATTCAGGAAAGGATGAGGGCTAGTTACATCAATCTGGAAGTCATTATCATGAAGATAATAATTGAGTTTATATGAATTGACAAAATTAACACATGAGAGTGGGTAAAGGAAAAAAAAACATATACACACACAAGAAGGTTTGGGCCAGAACAATATCACATTTCCTGTGAAGTTTTTTTTTTTTCTTTTAAACAACACTTTCTTTTTCCTCCATTACATGTAAAAAATAATTTTTAACATTTAAAAAAAAATTTTTTCCAGAACCTTTACCTTCCTTTCTCCTTTTTTCCTCCCTGAGATGTACATTATGTATGTACCATCTTGTAAAACATTTTCATATTAATCATTTTGTGAAAGAAAAAGTGAACCAAAAATAGAAAGTGAAAGGTAGAATGCTTTGGTCTGTATTCAAATGACATTAGTTCTTTCTCTGGGGGCAGGTAAGATTTTTCATCATGAATCCTTTGGGATTGTCTTAGATCAGTGTATTATTGAGAATAGCAAGTCATTCATAGTTATTCTTTGTACAATGTTGTTGTTACTGCGTATAGTGTTCTCTTGGTTCTGTTCACTTCACTCTGCATTAATTTATATATCTGAAATGTCTGCTTATCATTTCTTATAACACATTGTGTGATCAGCTAAACTATTCTCACAAGACAATGATCTAAGACACTTCTGAAGAACTCATGATAGAAGATGATGTCCATATTCAGAGAAATAACTGAATGCAGAATCTGAATGCAGATTTTTTCCCCCTTTTTGGTCTGTTTCTTCTAAGATGACTAATATAGAACTTTTTTTTATAAGATTGCACTACACAACGTCTATCATATTGCTTACTGTCTTAGGGAGTGAAGAGAGTAGAAGGGAGGAGAAAATTTGGAACTCAAAATTAAAAAAAAAAAAATGTAGAGGAAGCAAGATAGTGCAATGAATAAAGTACCAGCCCTGGTCTCAGACACTTAACTCTAGCTGTTGACCTAGGTAAGTCACTTAGTCCCAATTGCCTCAGGGAAAAAAAAAAGAATATTTAAAATTGTCTTTTCATGTAATGGAAAGAACAAAATACTATCAAAAATTTTTTTAATGACTTGAAAAGTTAAGGTTCCCATACCTAGCACAATGCTTAATACACAATAGGAGTTTAATAAATGCTTATTGATTAATTGGTAGAGACAAAAAGAAGAGAGGAATGTTAAAGTTCTTTTCCACTATTTGGGGGGCAAATGTGTAGAAGAGTTGAAATGGGCGGGTGATTACCAGTTAATATAAGGAAGAATTTTTAATTTTTATTCATTCATTCCTTTACTTATTTAAGGAAGAATTTTTTTATCAATTAGAATTTTCCTCAAATGGCATGAGCTACTTTGTGAGCTAATGAGCTCATTGTTCCTAAAAAATATATAACCAATAAGTGGATTATGTTTGCTGTAAAAAAAAAAAAAAACCCGATTTTGCACAGGTGACTGGGTGAGGTGTTTATTATGTCCATTGAGATGCATTTTATCAAGTATAACATGCAAATTAAGGTAAGTAAAGAACCCAAAACACAAGCATTGGATGGACCCAAGACCTGGGTGAGATAAGAGCTTTCCCTATAATTTTCCCTGGAAGAGTCTCTGAGGTCTGCCAACCAGTCTAAGACTGGTTCATGATACTGTGAAAATGGTGGTTTGTAGAAGTGGCCACTTGGTATAGTAGGAAGTCTTGGATTTTGGGTCAGAGAGGCTCTGCATGAATCCTCGCTCCCTGTCTGACTTGGAAGTGAGTCTTTTACCTCTCTGGGCTTCAGTTTTCACATTTATAAAATGATCACTAAGGACCATTCCAGAGCTATATCCTCTAAAAGATGTAGTTTTCATTAACGTACTTTTAAAAAAACAAAACAAAACAAAAATTAGAAAATGTCAAAAGGAAAGAAAAAAAAAGATTAAGGGAGGGTAAATGTACTTTGTATGAAAACAACCCAAAATTATAAATAATTCATTCTAGAAAAATTCTGGCTCCTTTGACAAAGGACTTGGGTTCAAATTTTTCTTTAAATGTGTGCTACCTGGATGATGTTGGGCAAATCACTTAACTTACCTTGGCTCTTCTTCCACTGAGATTTCTGGTCTAGAGAACTTCTAAGGTACTGTTCTAACATAAATGTCTATCAGGCAGACAGAAAGAAAACTAGGTAGATGGAACATTTATTAAGTGTTTACTTAAATAAGTAAATAGAATATTTGCTAAGTGTCAAGTGCTATGGATACAAATTTAAAAAAACAAGCAAGGTACTAGCACCTGTCCTTAAGGAACTTGTACTCTAAAGGGGGAAGACAAAGTATGGGAGAGCTGGAAGGAAAGGGCAGATAGGGAGCATGGCCAGGCTTCAAGCCAGTGTGAGCATTGTGAGCAGTGTGTCCCTTGGTTTTACTTATGTTGTTTTTCCTTTTAAAGGGAGGGTTAAGTGGGAAGAAATTATTTTGGGAAGAGACTTGATTTTTAAAAAATAAACAAAATCATAGTATTATAAAAATGATTACTCTTCAAAACTTTTTTTTTCATAAGTACGTACAGATAACAACTTTCTATACTTCTTTCCAGCAGAAATTAATAAAAGAAATGATCCCTGTCCCAGTCCCTTAGTTTTGGTCTTATTTTTTGATACAGATAATTAGTCTTCAAACTTTCTTCTGAAGCGCTTAGTTCTGCTGCCTCTATAGCCTGAACTATTGGAATAGCCTGCTCAAAAATCTTTCTGCTTTTGCTCTTCCCTTTGTGTTGCCACTGGAATGATCAGAACTGATTCTTTCCTTTCTTTCTCCCTTCCTCTCTCCCTTCCTCTTTTCCTTCCTCTCTCCCTTCCTTCCTTCCTTCTCTCTCCTTTCCTTTTCCCCTTGTATCTTTTCTCCTTCCTTCCTTCTTCCTTTCTTTTTCTTCTATCTTTCTTTTTCTTTCTTTTCTCTTTCTCTTTGTTCCTTCATTCCTTCTTTGCTTTTTTTCTTCCTTTTTTTGAGGCAAACAGGGTTAAGTGACTTGCGCAAGGTCATAGATTCAGTAGGTGTCTAAGGCTGGATCTGAACTCACAAAGATAAAAATAAAAATAAAAGTCTTCTTCACCTTCACTTTAAACAACTCACATTCAAAAAACAAGTTCTACTTGATATAAATAATGTAATTAGATCCTTAAGTTTGACCTTCAAACTCATCCAGTCCAACTCTTTATTCTTAAGATGAGAAAGCAGATGTCCATAGCGCTGAATTGACTTGCCTTTGATTGTATAGAAAGTGGGAGAACTGGGATTTGAATCTAAAGTCTCTGAGATGCTTAATAAATGACTTTGTTTTTCTGTCTGTAACTAATGGAAGCCCCTCAGCCTAATTTGTGCTAGAATTTACAACATACAAGAAGTGGTATGGCTAAAACTATAACTAGGTTCAAGGGTTTAGATAAATTCAACTTGAGTGTGTTCCAAGAAATTTCATTTAGAGAGCCCTTACCCTTAGCAGTATGATAGGGATTTGAAAGCTGTTTCCACAAAAGAAGCACCTGAGAAAATTGAGAAATAGTGGAAGTAATCCTGGAGGGAAAAGATCACTGTATTACTTGGTAGTCTGTATGATGTCTGGTAAGTCATGGAAGAAAACTTACAGGACATTTAGTGAGTTTTTAAACTAATATCTAGAAAAGTAACCTGAACTGCCTCTAAGTCACATAGATAGGGAGTAGAAACCTTCAATTCTCTGACTCCCAATCCAATGTCCTTTCCATGGGATAGCTCTCCCTGGTGTCTGCCAGCTTCTCCCTATAAAAAGGGCATTTGTGTGTCTGTTTTATGGACCCTTTCTATAAATCCTTTTTTAAGAAAAAATTATTAAATGCATAAAATATATAAGATTGAATAAGAAACCAATTCTATATACTGATCAAAATATTTTTCCCATCCAAGTTTTGGACGCCCTGAACCTATTTATGGGCTACTTGAAGGTTATCTGTGAATCCCAGATTAAGTACCCCAATAATAAAGAGTTCTTCCTTTCTAGAGTAAACAGTTTCAAATTACTATTAACAATTGTGCTGAGCATATTTAACATATATAGGACTGCTTGCCATCTTAGGGAAGGGGGTGGAGGGAGGGAGGGGAAAAATCAGAACAGAAGCGAGTGTAAGGGATAATGTTGTTAAAAAAATTACCCTGGCATGGGTTCTGTCAATAAAAAGTTATTATAAAATAAAAAAGTAAATAAATAAAAAGTAAAAAAAAAAATGTGCAGAGTGTTATGGAGGTACCCAATTACCAATACTACTACAATGAGAAGAAATACTGTTAGGAGCATCTAGTGATACAGGGGATAGAGCACCTGAAGTCAAGAGGACCCGAGCTCAAATTTGGTCTTAAGAAACTTAACACTTACTGGCTGTGACCCTGGACAAGTTACTTAATCCCAATTGCCACAGGGAGAAAAAAAAAAAAGAAATCAATACTGTTACAGTACTGTAGTAGTATTGACCTACTATGTATCAGGCCAAAAGGCTCCAAGTTATACAGACAAAAATAAAGGAATCCCTGCTCAAGGAGTTTGGTAGAATAGGAAGGTGGGATGAAGGTTTCTTCCCCAATCTCAGAGATTTCTAGACTAGGTTTCAGAGAAGAATTTTTAAAATTATAATCCCTCTAGCACTTAAGATTTGGTTTTGTATAGTGGGCATCCATAGAGATGCATCATTAAAGTATGTGAAGAATCCAAAAGCACAGGCATTGGGTGGACCCAAGACCTGGGTGAGATAAGACCTTTCCCTTTAGTCTTCCCTGGAAGAGTCTCTGAAGTCTGCCAATTTCTAGCCCCATCAATCTAGGTTCAAATATTAATAAATCAGGTTTTCTGAACAATGTTTTCCTATAAAACCCAAGGTAGTTAAATGTAAGCTGGGTATGGAGAGAAAATTTAGAGAGCCCTAATCCCTAACAATATAAGAAATTTGAAAGCTGTTTCCACAAAAGGAGCACCTGAGAAAATTGAGAAATAGTGGAAGTAATACTGGAGGGGGAAGATCAATGTGTTAGCATTTGGGGGAACTCAGGAGAGGTTTCCTGTAGAAGGTCTTGCTTGAACTGAATCTTAAAAGAAAACCATGGGATAGAGGTGAGGAGTGAGTATCTCCGGGACCTAAAGCATGTCCATTTTCAAGTAAGACAGGAAATGGAGTGTTGTGGTGAGGAACAAAGAATTTTTTTATTTTGGGGGGGAGGGGGGAGGGAGGTTCTGGCCAGCAGAATCCAGAAAAGGGACTCTGCGATCCAGCAGGATATAATGTACAATTAATTTAGAAAGCTAGGTCGATTAGATCTGAACTTTATCCTCTTCCAGAGAGGCAAGAAATGTTAATTACAATTGACTACCTTGTGATTTTCCCTTTGCATTCTATGTATTCTGTCACAAATCACTTCTGGAGCTGACAGTCTGACAATGAGAGTTTTCCCACTGTTTTGAAGTGTTAAACCAACTGGGTGGTAACTGGGAGTGTACCTTGGGGAGGCATCAGGGAAGCACAGAAGGGCTTTCAGTGGCAATCAGGACAAAGAAAAGTAAACACTTTTTGAGTCCTCAACCTTCTTCCTCTTCCCTGTTGACGGAACTTCCTTGGAAATAGGATAGAGCCGATCAGACAAGAGTGGTGTGTGAAAGGAGTAAAATGATAAAGTTTCTATGGAATCAGATTTAACAGAAACCAATTTAGCTACTGGACTTGTGCTATTGGTTAATGCCCAAATGTTATAGAATATACTCAGGCAACAACTTATTTGCCAAGCACGATTATTATCCTCAAGACTCCCAAGCTTGAGCTTGGGACTTGGGAGCTTGAGCAGGAACCCCGAGGTGACACTCCCAGGCTATCTTCCACCACACAACTCCCAAAGAACTTTTCCTTTCTCTTAAAATTCGGAATTCCATGGAAAATAAGGCATCAATTTGCTTTAAAAGTTAATGCCGAGATAGAACTGTTTGATAGATTCCACCCACTCACTATAATTTATATTTTGAAGGAGGTATTTGCTAACCCAGATGGTTTTAATTTATTAGAATAACCAATTATTTCTGATACAATGTAACAGATCAGGGATCAGCAACTTGGGAGTCATCATCCTTTTGTATATTTCCTGAGCTAAGTGGGATAATGATCACCACTTTGACTGAACCAGCATAGGCTGTTACTATCACCTGCACACTATACAATGGGTGTGTGATGTGATCTGGGAGCCATAATGGTTGTCCCCTTAGTGTCAAAATGGCACAGCCTGCAGCCCAGCCAATATTTAACAAAAGAAAAAAGTAATGTTAGTTTGTGGTTTTCTAAATCAACAAGCACTGAGCAACAGAGTACCATTTCAGAGTTTCTGTTCCAGTTAGTACCACTGCTTGTAATCCATCAAGGATTCCAGAAAGGGTGGTTTGTGTTATTAGAAAAGGTTTAAGAAACTTTCTCACATATGCTCTCATTTGAGCCTCAAATTCAGCTCTGGTAAGTGGACTGGGCAGAATTCTCACTTTACAGATGAAGGAACTAAGGAGTCAAAGTCTAATGTTCTTTTAAAATTTTTATTTGCCATTGTAAACCATATTAAATAAGATACAAAAGATGTAAGTATTTGAATTTGTAAGATACAAATTTATCATGATACTCTTTTGTTTCTTTTTCATCTTTTTTCTGTTTCTTCTTCCAGTGTGTTCTTACTGACCATTACTATATCCAACTGCTTTGGAATCTTCCATAATCCTTAGTCATCCAGGATTTACAGAATATCAACACTTGAGTGGGAAAGGAGCTTGGTGGCTATCTAATCCAAATCAAACTTGAAAAAAATTCCCTCCATAGTCAATCAATAGGCAATCAACATTTATGTTGCTATTATGTGCTGTGTGCATAGTAGATATAGGGAAATCCAGCACAGCCTTCTTAACAAGCAGTTATCCAGCTTTTACAAGATGACTTCATTGGAGTAATAACTCACTTTAAGAAACCTCTTGACAACAATCAGTTTGCCCCTTTGCACATTCTACCCATTGTTCCAGAAATATGTTGGCTCAAACTTTTACTATTATTTTTAGTATTAAGCCCCTTTAGCAAAAATCACAAATGTACTCAATAATGTACTTCCCTTTGCCTCCCTAAAGATGGTTAACTTTTTTTTTAAACTGTTATATCCCTCTCTTCCTCCTACTTTTTTACTCTCTGCATTTGGAAGACAAGAACATATCTATTTTCTACATGCTAGCTCTTCAAAAACTTGGAAGGCTCATCTCCCACCTGTCTTTTCTTTTGTAGGCCTACTACAATACCTACTATTCCTTCAATCAGTCACCAGTTGTTAGGCTCACGAGTGTTTTAATTCTTATATTTCATCGTTTACAAAAAAGATGAACTAGCATCATGGTAGATAATATTACATGTAGTCAGCCCTGAATGATATTTGGACACATACAAAAAATGAAGCATACAGAAGTAATGAGTCCAATGTGATGCATGTAAGATTAGGTCTTGAATATGTTTCATTATTTGCATTTCTCAGTGGAAAACAAGTTTTGGCAGATTTTATCAAGTTTGCAGGGATTTAGTGAGTGTGCTATATAAGATTAGAGAAACAGTTTTTTTTTCCTGTAGAAATTTATGAAAGAGTAGAGGTCACTAAATAGCCCAATAAAAGGATGCCCCTTTTATTGTCCAGTGAAATTGTGGAATCTTTGAGGTAAGTAGGTTGGCTCTTGTCACAACTGGAGAGAGAGCAAGACAAGGAAGAGTGAGCAAGAGCATGAAAGAAGAGACAGAGAATAGAGTGCAAACTTCTTGCAAATCCCATCAAGAAAGTCAAACATGAAGTCCTCCCATATTGAGAGGAAGAGGAAGAGGAAGAGGAAGACTTAGGGAAGAAGTACATACTCTACTATAAAGATTATAGTATAATCATTCAAGTCCATTGCTGGGAGATGACATTAGCTCCATCACACCTCAGTATTGCTATTTCCTAACTGGATCTTCTTAGAGAGGGAGTTTCTTTCCCAGCCTTGCCGGATCCGTGTAAGGGGCCGATTAAAACATGGCATTATCAGGATGAACTTCAGGAGCAGCACCACAGAGGGAGCGATGAGGCTTATCACATAGGTTGGAGGAAGATACCATACGAGTGGTGGAGGTTTGAGGAATTTATTTGCACCAAACACAAGTGTGTGTACTGTACATAAGATCAGTGTCAGGTAACCAAGTTTGGACTGCAAGGAAGAAACACAGGATACATGTGAAATACCATTTACTTTTAAATGAGCAATAACAAGGCTATTTGTTCATAATTATCAACAAAAATGGTAGAATGATCAACAAATTCTTCTAAAAGAATTTTTTAAAAAGGCGGGGGAAGATATATCTGGAAGTTCTTACCTGGATAAATCGAAATTCTCTCCAGTTCACCATGTTGCTGACTGATGGCAAGGAAGTGATTCCCAATAAGACAAATAAAAAAAATCCCAGTATGCCCAGGGTTAAGCCACCATCATAGCGCCAGACATCAGATGCGAGAAAAGGATCAGTCTTGTTGGATTTTACCTAATAAAAAGTGAGAATATAGTTGTTTTTGCTTTTGATCATGGATAATTTAAGGTAATTACAAAGCCTTTCTACCTCATTAAAAACATTATTGGGTATTGATAGAGAAAGCATAATATCAAAAGTAGCTTCCACAGATAATATGAAAATGGTTTAAATGTTTTTATTGAGAGAAAGTCACAGAATCAAGCAGATTTTCCTCTGCAAAAGACCTTATCTCATAGGTGCAAGCTTCTTGATAGACTTTTTTGCCTTTCTTTATAGCCCCTGTACTTAGGATGGTACCTGGGACACAATAGGTGCCTAATAAGTACTTACTGACTTATTCTGTCCCTCTCTGCACTTATTCAGTGCCTCTGCTCAGCTTGGTAGTTCGTCCTCTCTGAAATTTGATCCTCTGGAGAAGAATTTGATATTTGCTCTGTGTTGCTTCTTTTTAAGGGGACTTATTTTTCCACAGATCAAAGCACTTTTTCAATGGGGATCACCAAGATAACCTCACAATTTGCAAGATCTCTGCTCTAGAGCTTGGACACCTAAGGTGTTAAAAAGGTAAACCAAGATCAAAAGGGGCCACAACTATAGAATCCTGCAGAAAAAAATTCATATATAATTGGGAAATACAATACAACATAGATAATGTTAATCTGAGGTTGTCCAAGTCACATTTCTATTTGAGTTTGATATCATTGATCTAGTCTGTCCCCCTCATGTTACAGAGATCCAGACTAGTTAAGTGACTTGCTGGAGGTCACCTAGATAGTAACTTAAAGATTTAAACCCAATGTCACTGAATCCAATTTTTAAATTACTTTCGAGTTACTTTTAAATTACTCTCTTATTTGCTACAACAGAATTTACAAATGTTATGCTCTCAATCAATTCATACCCAAGCATTTGTAAGTAGAGATTATTGTAGGATTTAATATGTTCCCTCACCCCACAAGTCACTCAGTGGAATGCTCAAGTGGTTGTCATTCCGGCAGGGGAAGGAAAGGCGAGTGAAACATGACCCAAGTTTTTTAAATAAATGACATATTACCTGTTTAATCACTCTGTTGGCCAATTTCCATTTTGCACTATAGCGGTTGGGTAGCCCAAGTGAGTACAGCACATGGAGAAAGGCAAAAGCCAGTGCCGCAAGTCCAAGTTGTTTTCTGCAAAGCATCCAGTGGTCAAGCCAGTTTGGGAAACGACGATATTTGGTGCCTTGGTACAACTGCAGAATGGCAGCAATGAGGCCAGGGAGATAAACCAGGGCAAGAAGAGTGACAGCCATTCCCGCGAAGGCATGATTTAGGATAGAAAAGGCCAAGGTAAAAGTTGTGTCTTTGTTTTGAGTAACGTAGGGGTGGATGACTGATCTTAAAGCATAGTAAATAAAATAGAAAATAAATAAGGCCCCAGAGAGGTATAGAGGGAACTTCCACATTGGAAAGAGCTGTAGAGGATAGTTTTCAATCTCTCTGGCTGTCACAAGACATCCGTGATCCAGTGGAGTAAGACCAAGAGTACGGCTGATGTTCATCACTCTCTGCTTAGATTCCTTGTCATCACCACATACAAATACCTGAATGAAATGATGTTCAGAATGTTTTCAGCTAGATATTAAGATCCTGTTATAAAAGTCATACTCTTTAAAAATTTAAAGTCCTTGGTAATTTCCCAAGAAGTTACTAGAATAACATTAATAATTAATTTTATGTAAATCCCTTTGACATATTTTGAAACAGTAATACAAGGACGTATGTGTATATATATATAAGGAAAGGAAGAATGAAATGGTTAGCCAAGTAATGCACCTGCAAAGTTCTGTGGTTCCCCCCATCTCTATTCCTGCCTTTTTATAATAATGACAACTGATACTATCTTGTACAACATGGGGTCCCATTTCACTGAAAGGCCAGTTTGAAGTGGGATTATTTGTACAAATGAGACGGTTATCCTTTGTATCTCTATATAATCTATCCTATTTAAAGATGTATCATCTTAGTCAATTTTCACTAGATATAATGTATTTCCTAAGCAGCCTGAAAAGTTATTATAACTTAAAGACAATCATTCTGGAGAGCCAAGTGTTTTGGATAGCTGGAGGTTTATTTCTTTAAAGAACTCAAATGTTTTAAACTACTTTCTGAAACCTTTCTGAAATGACTTATATTTTCCCTTATCTTCTTAAATGACACATTGTTTAACCTTTTCTTGACTACAAAGTAAAAACTGTTTTTACATGTAAATGTAAACAAAACAAAACAAAACAAAAAAAAAAACCTCTAGCTTCTAGATTAGAAGCAAGGTTTAGCTCTTGGGCCAGACAAAACCCCAAACTATATGGATTTGGCCTGGGGCTCTTAGTTTGTACTTAATCCTTGTTGGAATCACCTGAATTGATCTATACTGTAATGCCTCTAGAACTGCTGGAGTAGACCTACCTGTCTCTGTGAAATTGTTTTTTTGATTGCTATATTTATAAGCAGTGAGCTACAGTGGAGAAGTCCTGGATTTGGAAGGACGGAAATAAATATTAGGTGCCTACTATATGCTGGTCACTATACTAAGTGTTTGTCTCAATTGGATCTTCACAGAAACACTGGAAGAGAGATACTATTTATTATAATCTCCCTTTTATAACTGGGGCAAAGACATTAAATAATTGACCCAGGACGACACTTCTAGGAAGTGTCTTGAGGTTGGATTTAAACTCTTGGAGCTAGAAGACCCAGCTATGTTCAAATACCATTTATACTACTTATTATCTTTATGACCTCGGACAAATACTTCTCCCAGACCTCAGTTTGCTCACTTGAAAAATCTCCCAAGATCCTTTCTAGCTCAAAATTTTTGGTTTTATGAGGGCATCTAGTTTTTATAACCTTTCTGTCTCTTTCCTCAATATCAGGCTGTCAGTCTCTCTGCTTGAACAAAGCAAATCTAGCCTCAAGCAAATCTTTAACTTTGTGATCCTGGACAAGTCATTATTGTGTAAATTATCTGTAAAATGAGGATAATGATAGCACAAGGTGCTAAGCATCAGATGAGATGATATTTATCATGAACTTTGCAAAACTTAAAATTACATCATCATTATCTCTAGCAGTCTTTTTTGTCCCTTAAAATTTACTCCTTTTAATGTGCTGTGGGAAATGAAAGAGCCATTAAGCAAACTTCGTGAGTTTGAAGTTTAAATGGGTAGCACAAGACATGTTAAGGGGTTCTCCTAAGAGAAAAATGCACAAGCTTTAATGTTTATGAATTCTGTGGTTGCTATTTTGCCCATTCAGAAGCTTTTTTTTTATTTCCTTCTGGGACCCAGTTACATACTATAGATGCCAAGTTGATGAGTTTAAATTATAGTTATTTTATTTAAAAAATGCCACTCTATATATGGTAGCAGATTCATCATTTAATCTTACCTGCCTGCTTCCATCCAGGTGGCCTGATTGGAGAGCCCAGGCTGAGATTGTATTAAATGCTTTCACGACTTTGGCTCCTGGAACCAATTCAGCAAGATATTCTGCATTGGATTCAGGATACTGATTAATTTTAAGGTTGTTGCTGATGTCTACCAATATTTTTCCTTGGAGTTCCTCAGTTAACTTTCCAAGAAATTTGTAATGATCCCTATGGATTGCTATAATTATAATATCAGACCTCTGGGCAGCTTCTGCATGGCTCAAGACTTCAATTTCTTTGTGGTGCAAACTGGACAGCTCAGGATTTCGGCTTCCAAAGACCACAGAGTAGCCACATTGGAACATCTTAAGGCCTAGTGATCTTCCAAAGTCTCCTGTTCCAAACACACATACTGACTCTTGCTTGTCAGAAGAGTTCACTTTCATGGCAAAAGAAGTATGATTTTTCTCCATAACTGCAATATAAAAGCACAAATAACAAAATGTGAATTTTCTAACAAGAATTTATAAAAACTCTATAAATCTATAAACTCTATAAAACTCACCAATTCCTACCAGGAAATAATTTTACCAACATGTACATGGGTATGTATACATAAACTGGGTCTTTAAGACTTGGACATGATTAAAATGACTGAACAATAACAAAATACATGTAATACACACACACATATATATATGAATGAAGATTGACAGAACATGTGAAATGATATTAAGTTAAAAAATGTTACTATGTTCCCAAAAAATGTACTAGATCCTCAGTATCAGGATACTGAGAAAGGGAAAACCATGGTCCTATACCCTTGAGCTTTTATTTTAATGGGAGAGAGCATTTTCTTAAAAATATATATATACATAAAACATATATACATTGCAAATAGGAGTTGAATTAATGGGGCAGAGGAATCGAGTCCCAAATCTTAGTACAATTTCAAGCTATTTTAAGTTTAAAAGACTTTTGGATGTTCTATATCTCATGTGTATTTGCATGTGTATATATGCATGTTACAATATGTTCCAAAGTCTTTTCAAATCTGCTATAAATATTTAGATTGATAAAGCCAGTGGAATAGGTAAGCAGTGAACATGATCGAGCAGCCAAGCAGATAGAAAGTTTTCCTGGGAACGAGGAATATTGGGAATTCCAGTTAGCTTCTTGCCCCTTGTTCCCTTTTCCAGGCTTGTTGGGACTGGATTCCCTTCCAGGGCCCTTATGATCCACCTTCATTGACCAGTTTCATCACATAGAACACTCAAATCTTCAAGCTTTCACCTTTCCTTCTTAGATTCCCCAGTTTCCTTTAACAGTCAGTTCACTATTTAACATGTAAAGAACTGCTTGCCATCTGGGGGAGAGGGCGGACGGAGAGAGGGGAAAAATCGGAACAGAACTGAGTGCAAGGGATAATGTTGTAAAAAATTACCCTGGCATGGGTTCTGTCAATAAAAAGTTATTTAAAAAAAAAAGAGTCAGTTCAATTCTCGCCTTCTGCAAAACACCACTCTTGGTCTTCCCAGCTGCTAATGCCTTCCCCTTTCAGATTACCTTCCATGTGTAAAGTTATTTATATGTCACTCTCCCATAAGAAAACTCTTTGAGGTAGGGACTTTTTTTGCCCTTATAAACCCCTGGTGCACAGTGCCAGGAAAATATAAATGCAATTAATTTAACCTTTCTGTTCCTGAAGCAATCGGGTTGCAAAGAAGGTGCTGATCTGAGTGTGTCAAAAGTTCTTTCCACTGATGAATTCTATAAGCTGTATATTCTAAAATATTTATAGCAGCTCACTTTGTACTGGCAAAGAACTGGAAATTAAGGCGATATAAGATTGAGTCAAAAAATAATCATTCAAAGAGCTATGAATTTATCTCTATGCTGAAATTTCCCAGCAGACCTTTATGTTATTTGAGATGTTCATATGACTATATACCAGCCATCTAAGGAGTAGATTCCCCCTCACTGGGAGTCTTCAAGCAAAAATTAAAATGACCACTTCATGAATATGTTGTGAATTTTATTTTGTTTTGAAGAAACTTGAGGTCCAAAGAGATTCATAGACTCATAGAATCTCTGCAGGGAAAGGGCTACCTAGAGTCACCTAATCATTAGAGCCATTATAATTCTTACCTTAACAAGATTATTTCACAACATATTCATGAAGTGGTCATCTTAATCTTTGCTTGAAGACTCCCAGTGAGAGGGAATCTACTCCTTCTTGAGAGAGCCCATTCCACATTGGGGCAGCTCTAATTCTTGGGAAGTTCTTCCTTAAGTCAAGACTCCATTTTCCTCTTTATACACATGAAATACTTTAAAATAACTAACCTGTCTTCTTTAAGTTTAACATCTCCAAGCTACTAGGATAGATCATTTCTCAAATGGCATGGTCTAATTTCTAAGATCCCAATTTCTCTTCTTTCTCAAGCTTACCAATCAAGGGACTTTTGGGGTCACATAAGTAGGAATGTATATTCAGAATTCAGGAGACTTAAAGACTATTAGATGCCACTATCATTTTACACAAGAAGCAATGCTAAGTCGGCAGAAATGGGATTTACACAGAAGTCTAGTACTAGATCTGATATTCTTTTGATTTTTCTTCAAATTTTAAATCATATTGTTCCCTAATTGATTGATTGGTCAGGATATGAACAGGCAGTTTTGGGATGAAGAAATCAAAGGTATAAAAGAAATGCTCTAAATTATTGATTAGATGAATATAAATTAAAACTTTGAGATATCATCTCATAGAGATTGGCTAAAATGATAGGAAGGAAAAATGACAAATCTTGGAAGAGATATGGAAAAATGGTACCCTAATATGCTGTTGGGGAAACTGAACCAATTAAGCCAATTTGGAGAACAAGCTAGAATTTTGCCATAGAGTTAAAAAACAAAAACAAATAAAGATACTTTTCTCATTATGTTCAGGGAAAAAGGAAAATAACCTAAATATTCTGAAATATAATAGCTCATTTTGTACTAAAATATAATATGATTGTGATTATATGCTATGTGATTATATACTATTATGTTGTAAGAATATTACGAAGAGCTAGATTTTAGAAATAACAAGACTTGCATGAAACAATGTTAAAAAAGTGAAATGAGCAGAACCAAGAGAACTATGAGAAATTATTTCTGATATTTATAAAACAATAGCCAATTAATAACCAATTGTATTAGGACCAAGGTTTTCCCCTTTTCCACCAGAAACAAACCAGTATGGGAAATCTTTAACCTACACCAAATTTGGGCTAATGGATGCATTCCTATTCGTTGTGTTTGCCCAGACAGGTCTGGGAAGTGTCAGTTCTCCCTTTTGTTAGACAGATGTCAATTCTCATCAGTATAATATTCATTTTATCATCAATTATAAACCAATCAGACTTAATTGCCACCCTCAGAACACTATCCTTTGAAGGGAGAGTCCATTGCCATGAGCTGTTGAGAGATAGCCAATGACCATCCTTTTATTAAAATGCTGGCATTAACAAAACTGTTAAATTATTAGGTCTCGGAATCTTTTTAAACATTACAGAACATTGGATATAGAAACAGCAGTATTGTTCAAATAACCATCAACAACTAAGCTATTTTGAGTACTATAAACATTCAAATTAGCTTCAAATTTTAATTATGATAACCCTTTTATGTTCAGGTCTATAATTCAGGAATTTTGCCATTATTTTAGTTTTACATTATATTTATATTATATTTAAGTCAGGAGTTGAGTATAGTTTAGGGATCCGTAGAGTCTTCACTCTTTTAGATGGTCTCCAAGGTCAAAAATACTAATATAAAGGTACTATTTTATTTTACAGGATGGTTAATAGATAACCTGTATAAACAAATGAACCAACAAACAAAAAAACCACATTAAAAAAAAGCCCATATTAAAAAAAGCTCTTGGGTAGGAACCTTCAGAAACTGGAATCCTGAGATCAAATAATTTGATAACCTCTATGCTAAATAAATGTGAGCTAACTAGTAACCCATATCTTACTTGTTTCTTATATAAAAATCATATTTGAAAATACTTCAGGTATGTACTGTACTAAGGCTAGTATTACAAAGAAAAGCTAATGTAAATGCATCTTGTCAGGCAGAAGTAAAAAGTTTTTATGGGTGACTTTCATTTGTAATTTTTTCCACTTTTAAAAAAATCATTTTTCAAATAAAGTAACTCGAGGGTTTCGATGTAATAAAACTGAGCTGGGATATACACCATTATAATTTATTTTTGTTCAGGTTCAAAGAAATAATACTAAACAGAAGAGATAAAACACTAAGAATATTAAAAATGTTGATTCATTATATAGGAGTACAATCAATCAGTTTTTCTCAGGGGCATTATTTACTCTCTATGAAAGGTTTCTGAGTTCAGAGTTTCAGTAGGATATTTAATTGGTCCCTTTGTTGAAAAAATGCAATTTGCCCCCAAGACCACAAATCTAGAACTCAAAGAGACCTCAGAAGCTACCTAGTTCAACTTCTTAATTTATAGATGAAGAAACTGGGGGTCAGGCGAGGTTAAGAAAACATGCTCAAGGCCAAGGGATAATTAGAATCCAAGTCCTCCTGCCTCAGAGCCAATGAGCTTTCCATTGTGCCACATTACATCTAGGGTCATGCAAGAGTAAATGAGATTTTAAAATTGTGTGCACATATACATACATGTGAGTTTGTATGTAATTTTATGTATATATAATGTATTCTCTCTCTCTCTCTATATATATATATATAGCTTTACATATACAGACATACATTAGATCTATATGCATGAATTACAAGCTTGATTTTTTTACATCAAGTAAAACAGGAAACTTGAACTTCAAATAAAGAAATCTACAAATCGGGGAAGTATATAAACCTAGACTCACAATTATCATCACCACCACTCTGAGTTTTCCACACAGCACTCTTCAGAAAGGAAAAATTTGGCTAAAAAAAATCCCTGGTTCAGTATGACAGGATTGTGGGGGCTTTTCCAGGTACTAACTTGAGGCAGAACTAAGGTTCTCCTCGGCTGGGTCAGACAAAGACATTTCTTAAAAATGGGATCTCTTCCATTTCCCCAACCCTCAAATGCTTATATTCCAAATTTAGTCCTCAACCCTCATTGCTGTGTATGAGAAAAAAAGTAGTATCTGGAGAAGGAAATGGCAGTCCAATATCTTAGCCAAGAAAACTCCAAATGGACATGACATGGAAGAATGAGACAAGACTGAAATAATTCAACAAATTAAATAGCATCTCTCATTTTCCCATCAGCCTCATCAACCCAAGTTTTGTATTTTGCCAAGAAGTTTGCCTAACCCAATAATCTCTCCTCCCTTTTTCTTTAACAAAGGTCAATAGAAATAGCTCGAAACATATTGCTTGCCATCTTTTTATATCTTATATTGTGTAGAATTTTACACAGCTAAAGATTGCTTTTTTGTTGTTGAATATTATAAACTTGCCTTTGGTAGGTTCCCTGAAAATATATTTTAAAAATTCTCATAGTAGAGACTTGTGACAAGACGTTTTATTCTTTTGTATTTGTTCTTTCCAGTTTGAAGATTTTGAATATTTGATAGTGGTGTAAATAATATTATTCCTAACTTTTCGTTGATAAATATTGTGTCTGAGCCAGTTATGAGCCATACTAGTCGATGTTAAGTAGGATTTATTAGTTGAGTTCTTGAGGATATACTTTTGATTATATGTCTTTTTTTATAGTATGGGGGGGGGGGACATGGGGACAAATAACAATTTGTAAGCACAGGGACAGCTTGTTAAGATTAGGTAGCTGATCTCTTCTTTGTGTGCGTATAATTTCCATTGAGTGCTAAGATCTGAGAAAACCTTTTAATTTTTAATTTTTTTATTTTTAGTAGCAATGGCCTACTCCTAGATTTCTATCAAACAGATTTCCACAGACAACTCCAAATCTCAGTTATCACATGGATCCATTCCGATTCCATTCTGAGATATTTGCCTATGCAAGGCAAACCCCCTCGTTATTTAAAAAATTCAGTAGCTATTTTTAGCCTTTACTATTGTTCAATGAGTCACAGCATGTTTGTACCAGGTTTGCTTTGTAATTATTGTAATTTTAAAGAATGAATGTCTAATCCATCCCTTTCCTCTTTATTTCACAATTAATCTTGGCAGCTTTAAAGTTATGGCCCTGTGTTTCATTAATATTGTATAGATTTGTTAATCTGATTTCCATGTCTGTTATGTTCTGTTTTGCAATTCCAAAGTATATATTAAGGCTTATTACATAGTTGCTAATTGCTTTAAACATGTTATTCTCATTAAAAATTTCAGAATATATCTGTCTGATTGTATCGTGTGTGTGTGTGTGTGTGTGTGTGTGTGTGTGTGAGACATACATGCTTTATTATTTCTCAACATTGTGTTGGAAGCATATTTCAAAGAACAGTTTTCTAGGTGTACAGCTTTGTCAAAACAAGACCATTTTATATATGTCAACAACCATGAATTCAGAATTGAATCTGTATGGGCAATTGCAATAATTGTATTGTAATTATTGCAATAATTGAATTACAATAATCTGCATGGGCAATGTAAATGTTAATACATCTTGTTCAATAACACCTCTTTACACTTTACACTCTTGGGACATTTACACTTTTACACCCCCCTGGGACATTTTTCATAAATGTTTATTTCCCCATTACCATGTGTGTGTGAGAGACAAAGACAGAGAGAGATGGAGGTTGTATAAAGCACATAAAATATGTAATTAATTAGGCACATGTATTATGTGTATCTGTTTTTTTTTTTTTTTCTGAGGCAATTCGGGTTAAGTGACTTGCCTATATATGAACAGACAATTCTCAGACAAAGAAATTGAAACTATTTATGGACATATGAAAATATGCTCCAAATCATTATTAATAAGAGAAATGCAAATTAAGACAACTCTGAGATAACACTACATACCTGTCAGATTGGCTAGAGTGACAGGGAAAGATAATGATGAATGTTGGAGGGGATGTGGGAAACCTGGGACACTAATGCATTGTTGGTGGAATTGTGAACACATCCAGCTATTCTGGAGAGCAATGCGGAACTATGCTCAAAAAGTGATCAAACTGTGCATACCCTTTGATCCAGCAGTGTTTCTACTGGGCTTATATCCCAAAGAGATACTAAAGAAGGGAAAGGGACCTGTATGTGCCAAAATGTTTGTGGCAGCCCTGTCTGTAGTGGCTAGAAGCTGGAAAATGAAAGGATGTCCATCAATTGGAGAATGGCTGGGTAAATTGTGGTATATGAACATTATGGAATATTATTGTTCTGTAAGAAATGACCAGCAGGATGAATACAGAGAGGCTTGGAGAGACTTACATGAACTGGTGCTAAGTGAAACGAGCAGAACCAGGAGATCATTATATATCTCAACAATGATACTGTTTGAGGATGTATTCTGATGGAAGTGGATCTCTTCGATAGAGAGAGCTAATTCAGTTTCAATTGATCAAGAATGGGCAGAAGCAGCTACACCCAAAGAAAGAACACTGGGAAATGAATATAAACTGTTTACATTTTTGTTTTTCTTCCCGGGTTATTTTTACCTTCTGAATCCAATTCTCCCTGTGCAACAAGAGAACTGTTTGGTTCTGCAAATATATATTGTATCTAGGATATACTGTAACCTATTCAACACGTAAAGGACTGCTTGCCATCTGGGGGAGGGGGGGAAGGGAGGAAGTGAAAAATTGGAACAGAAGTGAATGCAAGGGATAATGCTGTAAAAAAGTACCCTGGCATGGGTTCTATCAATAAAAGTTATTTTAAAAAAATAAATAAATAAATAAGTGGCTTGCCTAGAGTCACACAGCTAGGAAGTAAGTTGTCAAGTGTCTGAGGCCAGATTTTGAACTCGGGTCCCCCTGACTTCAGGGCTGGTGCTCTAATCACTGCACACCTAGCTGCCCCATTAGGCCTGTATTTGGAGAGATCACTGATGTTCTATTTTATAATAGGTTTGTGATGTCACAAAAATGGATTTGTATGAGAGGAAACTCTTTTGCTAGCAATCCTTATGTCACTGTGCAACTCTGGATGTTGGGTTGGTCCTGTTGCTTGCCAGTTTTGGAAGGAAGCTAGAATTTCAATCTCTTCCCTTGGCATATATCTGCTACATAATTTGTCGTATTTATAACGTACAAGCTTTGTTTTTCATTTCACTAAACTTGTAGTTTCATTGTACCAGCCTTCTCGCTTTGGGGGTTTTCTCCTTTGATTTCTTTGCCCCAAGCTTTTGTAGCAAAGTTTTTAAGCTTCTGTAGCAAAGGTTTGATTTATTGTAGGGTATGATCCAAGAGCGCAGTTGCTTCTTGGCTCCACCCAGCTTTCGTTTCCATGGAAGCTGGGGTAGTTGCCACAACCCTGCTGAGACACAGATGCTTTAGTAGTCACCTGTTGAGATTCTGCCCTCTGCTATTCTCCTGGGTTTCTTAGCCATCATCTACTACAGGTCCATTCTGTTCCTGGCCAGGATTGCCTGAGGAAAGCATTATTACTCTTTTTGGAGGGAAGATGCCTTTGGCTACTTAATGTATTTTCAGCTTTAATTAAATAATCCCACAGTCCAGAAGGGTCCCTGAAGTAATTGTAGTACCTTCTGGCTCTTCCTCCTTTTTGAAAATTCTCTAGCCCCCACTCCTAACTGGTAGCGGAAGTGAATCCCTACCATTTTTCATCTCTTCTACATACTAGATGCAATACTTTCTGCCAGCTCTTTCTAAGGCCATATATACACACTTTCTCATTTCTATCCTATTAGCTTCTATCATCAACATCACCACAAAGCTCTTATTCTCCTTTGTAGGAACTCTTATGTTATAGGATTTTAGCATTACAAGGGATTTTAAAATAACTTAGTTCAGTAGTACCTCATTTTATAGAAATAGCTCTGAAAAAAATGGTTGTCTAACTTGTAAAAAAGGAAAAGAAAGGACTGCCACTGCATGTGGAAGACTGCTAATCAATGTTGGAGATGTAGTAGCTGATGCTATATTGTTTTGTCTGTTTTCTCTGGCAAGTCTTTTGACTAGAAAAAAGAAAACAGAAGTATCTGGGTTGACATTCAACTTATAGAGATTATAAGAAAGTGATAATGATAGCTAGAAATTACATAGAACTGATCCTTGCAACCACCCTGGGAAATAGATATGACCAAACAAGAACTAGAGATCACTATTGACCACAAAATAGATCAAATTGAAAAGTTTTCGTACAAACAAAACAAATGCAGACAAGATTAGAAGGGAAACAAACTGGGAAAATATTTTTATAGTCAAAGGTTCTGATAAAGGCCTCATTTCCAAAATAAGAAATCAAGCCATTCTCCAATTGATAAATGGTCAAAGGATATGAACAGACAATTTTCAGATGATGAAATTGAAAATATTACCACTCATATGAAAGTGTTCCAAATAACTATTGATCAGAGAAATGAAAATTAAGACATCTCTGAGATACCACTACACACCTGTCAAATTGGCTATGATGATGGGAGAAAATAATGATGTTGGAGGGGATGTGGGAAAACTGGGACACTGATACATTGTTGGTGGAATTGTAAACACATCCAGCCATTCTGGAGAGCAATTTGGAACTCTGCTCAAAAAAGTTATCAAACTGTGCATACCCTTTGATCCAGCAGTGTTTCTACTGGGCTTATACCCCAAAGAGATACTAAAGAAGGGAAAGGGACTTGTATGTGCCAAAATGTTTGTGGCAGCTCTGTTTGTAGTGGCCAGAAGCTGGAAAATGAATGGATGCCCATCAATCGGAGAATGGTTGAGTAAATTGTGGTCTATGAATGAGATGGAATATTATTGGTTCTGTAAGAAATGACCAGTAGGATGAATACAGAGAAGACTGGCGAGACTTACATGAACTGATGCTAAGTGAAATGAGCAGAACCAGTAGATCATTATATACCTCAACAATGATACTGTTTGAGGATGTATTCTGATGGAAGTGGATCTCTTCGATAAAGAGAGCTTTAATTGATCAAAGATGGACAGAAGCAGCTACACCCAAAGAAAGAACACTGGGAAATGAATATAAATTGCTCGCATTTGTTTTTCTTCCCAGGTTATTTATACCTTCTGAATCCAATTCTTCTGTGCAACAAGAAAACTGTTCGGTTCTGCACATATATATTGTATCTAGGATATACTGTAACCTATTTAACATGTAAAGGACTGCTTGCCATCTGGGGGAGGGGTTGGAGGGAGGGGAAAAAATCATAACAGAAGCGAGTGCAAGGGATAATGCTGTAAAAAAATTACCCAGGCATGGGGTCTGTCAATAAAAAGTTATTAAAAAAAAAAAAAAAGATTCTATTATCATTCCCATCTAGTTGCTTTGATGAGTTCAAGTCAGACCAGATGATTTCCTTAGTTACTGAAAGAACCAGATGTGGTTTGTCATCTTTGAAAGAATGAAAGACTGGGTAGGGGCACATAGTCTTGATTTTCATAAATGAAAAGGCAGGTGATCCTGTCAACTATAGACCAATTAATTCGATTGATTCCTGATCAAATGAAATCAATGTCAAATCAGATCAAAATAGCTGCACTTCTAAAAATTAAAGGATGATTAGTGAACACCCAGAAAAGGATACAGTGAACAAAATGCCAAATTAATTTCTTTCAGATCTTGTTTTGCCAAAACTAAATTTATTCCCCCATCTGACAAGGTTATGAAATTAGTAGATATGATGAATGCTATAGAAATGGTTTACCAATATGTGAACAAATTATCTGAAAGTCATTGATATGATTGTTGTGGAAAGAATGGGGAAATATGGTTTAAGGTAGCTAAATGGATTTGGAACTGGCCAAATAGCTGGATCTAAAGAGTAGGCAGATTTGATTTGGAGGGAGGTCTCTAGTATGATTCACCAATGATCTTTACTTAGCATTGTGGCATATAATACTTTTAAAAATCACTTTTGTTTGGCATTTTAAAAATTACACGATTCTTATCAAGATATCAGTTGGCAAACTTGATCAACTTGCTACAAAGCTAGAAGTGCTAATGGCTCCAAACCTCTGGAGTATTAGGTTGAATCTTATAAGATGAAATCTAGTAGTGATAAAGTCTTCAAAAATTCACTTCAAACACAGAGTAAGAAAGTAATGGTTTAGCAATGGTTTTTCCCGGAAAACTTTCTGGAGATGGATTCTCCAGTTCAAAGCAAAGAAATCTTAGGCTTTTCTTCCTTTTTTTCCTCCCTCCTTTAACTTCTTCCTCCCTCCATCTCTTCTTTCCTCTTTCCTTTCCCCCTTCTTTCTTTTCTCCTTCCCTGCCTCCTTTTTTATTTTCTTCCAAGAAATGGTCATACCATAGGAGTTACTAGTTGAAGGAATAAGGGCTTCTTCAGGAGGTAATGTTTTCCCTCTCCTGGACCAATTCAAGCAAAAGCTAGATGAACTCTTTGTTGGATGTGTTGTAGTATTCTTCTTCACTTATGATTTCAATTAAGATGATCTGAAGTGGCTCCCACTGAGATTCTGTGGGACCAAGAGAAGTAAAAAGACTTGTTCTTGGCATAAGCAGTAAATGGAAAAGGAAGTATTCAAATCCAGGCCGCCTTCTGGCTATAGAGCCAGTATTTTATACATTTAATTACACCACTTGTGCTTATCTCTCTCCATATTATCTTAAGATGATCTCTGCTTCAGAAGTTAGCCTTCAATTATGGAATATTTGCTCCTAGCACTACTTGTTTATCTTAGATTCCCCTCCCCCCAAAGTACATAAATTCCATAATTTAATTAGCCTCTTTTTGGGAAGCAAGGGCACAAAGCCTTAAAATTCTGAAATGGGACAGAACTACTGTTTATTCAATATTTGTAAAAAAAAGAATTCTTTATCCTTCCTTATGTTTTATTATTCCTTCTGGGACAGCTAAGTAGCACAAGCCTGTCCAAATGTGGCATTAGAACCTCACTAGCTGTGTGAGCCTGGGCCAGTCTTTAACCCGTTTGTTTCAATTTCCTCATGTGAAGGAACAACCGAGTTGAAGTGAGCTGAAGGAAATGGCAAACCCCTCCAGTGTCTTTGCTAAGAAAATCCGAAAGGGTCATGAAAAGTCGGCTACAACTGAAACAACTAAAGAACAAAAATTCCCTTTGAATCTAGACTGTAAAGTCCTTGATACCTCCCAGCCCCTTGTAATGTGTACATGCCATCAATTAAATGTTTCTTTTAATATAAGGAAAAGCAGATGAGAGTTTTGCATTCATGCAAAAAAAATCGAGGCAGTTTATGACAACCCATTTAAGTGATAGTGGGAAAAGCAGGGAAAAAAGAAATTCATTGTTTTTTAAACTTGAACATATGGTTCTTTGCAATTCATTAAGGACTGACTCCTGTATTCTTACTCTCCTAGGAAATGCAAAATTTGGCAAGTTTAAACACAAGACTTTCTGATAGGCACAAATGAGTGCAAGGGAGTTAATAGAGACTGGACTTCAGATACTGCTAACAGTTTACAACAGAAAATTAAAACATCCCAATTAATGAATATACCAATAGTACCTTTGTTTGGGGGCAGATCAGCGTTTACCTAAAATCAATAAATGTATTAACTGTCTGCTATGTACTGGACACTGTGCCAAGGAACATGGACACAAAAGTCAAAAAGCAGTCCCCATCTTCAAACAGCTTACATTCTGGGCATGAGAAAATGGGAAACAGATTAGAAGTTATGCATAACTTTCTAATTATTTCTGAAATCAGATGTGGCATGCATGATGCCTCATTTTAAGAAAATCCAATGGACAAAAAAAATTCCTGACATATATAGGCTAAATTAAATTCTGACTATGTTATCAAAGAAAGTTTACTTTAGAGGGAAAGAGACTTACAGCAGGATTTCTTTAATAAAGCTTCCTTAATGCATTTGGGTACTGTTTACAAATCACTTATTCCTTTTGAAGATCAAGCAGAAATGAGGTTAACACATGAAACTGAAAATGAAAATATAAAACTGAAATAATATAAGCCAATGGGAGAAAATAATTCTGATTATGCAGTTCCTTAAGAACGCATGTATTTTATAGGAGGAATTATACAGGTGCACAGGGAGATGGGAAAGCTAAGGCAAGGAGAGATTGCCCAAGGTCATATACCATTTTCTTTTCCAGACTTGTGTTACCTATGAATTCATACTGCTTCTCATTCCATTTAGTTTAAATAATTTAGAACAAGTCTGTAGCAAAGTATGATCCTGGTTTCCGATCTTTATTTTTATTTTTAAACAGGAAAAAAAAAAAAGCTACCAAGGTTACCGATGGCCATAAGACAAGAAATCCCATATATGGACCATAACCAACTCAATGAACTTGTGAGAAGCCCATGGCTAAGCAACTACTTAGTCATATCAGCTATCTGGTAAGCAAATTCTATGTCATGTGGCAGTCTAAATTATTTATAATTATTTTTAAGCTTCCTTTAAAAGAACATAAGGACACAAGGCAGTTTACTGAAGCCCTATGCACAGAGTTGGACATATCCTTCAAATGGGGTAAAACTTCCAAGTGACACATTGGTACTATGCCTATGGTATTCATCAGGCAGCTAGATAGCTCAGTAGATACAATGGTGAAGAGTAGAGTAAGGAAAACTCGATCTTCCCGAGTTTAAATCTGGCCTCAGACACTCAACTAGCTGTATAACCTTGGACAATTTTATCTCAGTTTCCTCATCTGTAAAATGAGCTAGAGAAGGAAATGATAAACCATTCCAGTATCTTTGTGAGGAAAACTGAAAATGGGGGTCATAGAATTGGACATGACTGAACAACAAAAATGCAGTGGGAGACTTTTCATTAATACTATCTGTCCCCCTTTAAGGATCTAAGTGAAGATCAATGATATAGGCTTCTTGTAGGTCATATTATTCATACTTGAGCCGATTCATGATTTATTTGTGGTATATCCCTTGAAATATAATATTCCTAGTTTCCCTTCAGATCTTGTGAATGTATGTTGCCACAGTTATTTAGATCTCAGCTACATTTGCCGAGATAAAATAAGACTGTCTTGTGATTCACTGACCAAGTTTTTAATCATATAATTTCATTTATTTACAGTCTAGGCTGGTTAGTTCAGTCATTTAGAGTATAATGTTAATGAGAGGGATGGTCATGGATTCTCTATCTATATATCTCAATTATCTTTGTATTGAGGGGGGAAAAATCCATTAATCACAGACACCATTCCTGATCACAACCAAACATCTTGGTAAGGTGAGCCTATGCAGAGTTTGCCTTTACAATTAATGAGTATGCTGATCGTACCCGTGTTTGGGGCCAGATCTACTTTTATCAAAAAAAAAAAAAAAATTAAAAGTATCTTAAATGCCCTCTATGTCCTAGGTACTGTGCCAAGGAACATGAACACAAAAGTCAAAAAGCAATCCCTATCTTCAAACAATTTATATTCTTCTGAGGGTATACAACATGCAAATAAATCTAGATAAAGCCAACTATACAATGGATAAATAGAGGAATTAACAGAGGGAAGGCACTGGAATTAAGTTTTTCTTTTTGTCATTCAACAAATATATTTTGTAAACATGCTTTCAGATCTATAATTGGAAGCCAGGTAATGTGGGGAAGGAACTGACAAGGGCATTCCCTCAGTTTTAAGGCATGTGCACTGATCTTGCTGTCTCCCTTTTCAGGTCTCTGTAAACATTCTGAATGTATGGGAGGCATGAGCTGTAAGCAGCCATAGGCAATTTCAGTGGGGCCAAAAAGCTCTAGAACATAGTCTTAAGTTTTGGTGTGACTCAGTAGGCTATTACTG
The DNA here is from genome assembly GCF_016432865.1 of Antechinus flavipes. Classification (NCBI taxonomy): domain Eukaryota; kingdom Metazoa; phylum Chordata; class Mammalia; order Dasyuromorphia; family Dasyuridae; genus Antechinus; species Antechinus flavipes. The sequence goes on along the minus strand of NC_067402.1, from coordinate 49,909,136 downwards.
TTATATCCCTTCAGATCAATCAGCTACTCTGTTAATTTATTAATTAATTAAGCATCAGGCACTGTGCCAAGATATAAAAATAAAAAATTGAAATAGCCTCTGAAGTTTATGTGCTATAACTAGATTATAACTGCTTCGTTTTCCCAAGGCTAGCTTCTAGTGCAGAACTGGTGACCCCCCCCCAACAAACTTCATATTAAAAATGGCCCAGAGATTAGATAAAGAACTGGAGAACAGAATATTTTCTCCAGCATAATTATCCCCATTTTTAAGTTGAGAAAATTGTAGCAAACTGGAAGTGACTTGCTCAGGGTTATATAAGCTAGTAAAACACATTTGAAGTCAGATCTTCCCGATTCTGGGTCCAGGGCTTCATCCTCTATGTCCCCAACTTTCTCTTGTGGGAAATGAAGCATTCTCAAACTACACAGATAAGAGAAGAAATAACTCAAGGAGACCATTGTATCTGATAACCATAACTCACAAAGACCATTGTATCTGATACCTCAGGGACCTTTTGGCGCCTTCATTAAGTTTAATCAATTATTCTATATATTCATCCTCTATGGATAGGAAAGCAGGATAAAATGAGTCTTTAAGTGAAATAAATGGCAGTAACAAGGCTCTGACCTTCAGGCCTCTTGACAACTTTTCACATCACATGTCAGTATGATTTAAAACGCAAGGAACATCATTGCCTTGAGCAAGTTTTTTTTAATCACAGACTTGCTAACAAGTAAGACTGGTTCCTTTCCATTTGTTTGCATGGTAATATTGCCTGCAGACACCTATTTTATATAATATAAAGCAATCACACTGTTCCTCCTTCCACCTGGCATATAGACTTATGGAATACAACTGCTGAATAGTGAACACACAGGCCTAGTCAATCCATACATACAGGTCAGGTAGGAATTACCTAGAGTTACTATTTATTTCATCTATATTGTTCATCATCTTTCAAAAGGCTTTCACAGAGTAAACAATTTCTCTAGATGGTTTTTCAGGCTTGTGCAAAATTTCAGATCCTACCAGACTTGGGCTGTGAACAGTTTTCATCTGTCAGTGAGTGACCTTTGATTTCTTCTTTGTAGAAACAATCACTACCAAATGATATATCCACTCAAAAATTGTAGTCTTATTGGGCACAAAGACATCAACTGCATGATACAAGAGCAGAGAAGCATACATAGAAAGCAAAGGATCTGTGGGGTTTAGATGGTAGCAGGCCCATTGTCAGTGAAAGCCAAACAAAGTAAATGGGTTTTGGATGCGTTCAGAGAGGTAAAGTTTCTAGGAAGAGAGGCAATAATCCCATTATATTCGGCCCTTTTCAGACTTCTGCAGTCCTATGTTAAGTCCCGAGTGCCATATTTAAGAAAGGCATCAATAGTCTGGAAAATGTCCAGAAGAGACCTGGTGAATAGCTACGAGTTTGTATGAGGATCATTAACACGTCATGTGGGAAGAGAGACTAGTTTTGTTGTATGTGGTTCCAGAGAAGTACCAAAAATAAGGGGGGAAGGGGAAGAGTTGGAAAGTAGCCAATTTAGAATTAATATCAGGCAAAACTTGCTAAAAATGTGAGCTGTCCAGCACTGGAAGGAATGGACTCAAGTGCCAAGTTCCTTCACCTTGGAATTTTTCAGGTCTCCCAGAACCCCCAGAAGCTACATTATAGTAGAAATTCCTTTCATGCCTGGGCTAGACTAGAGGTTCCCTCCTTAAGTCTCAAATTCTGTTAAAAATCTCACTACAGAGATATCTTTATATACTTCATATAATTTATGTCTATATGTAGATCAAATATGCACACATTAATTATTAATTATTCCTGGCTTTTAAAATTGAAATTCATTTTCTCCCAGGCCAAAACTATACTTAAAATGATACAAATCACATATAAAAAACATCCTAAATTAGTTGATTTAATACTCAGGGTGATTTTTCAGCAATAATTCATGCCTAATTAATTAAAAACCCTTCCTGAAACTCGAGAAAAGGAAATCAGGTAAGTAATTTCAAGAGGATTGAGGTCAGTGTACTTTTTCTCTTCATCTCCTCCCTCCAAGTATTTGCACAATCCTCCTGTACTGGTTGCATTGACCTTACAGACAGAATCCCTAATTTTTTTCAAAGCACAGTATAGTCCAGGAACTATCTCCTACCAGTAGCCTTTCTTGACTCTTGTTTTGAACTTATTTTGCACTGCTTTGTTCATGTTATGTAGATTCCATCCTCTCTTCCTCTCCCCTCAAAAAAAGAAAAGCAGATTACTAAAGGACAGGAATGGTTTCATTTGTCTTACATCCCCAGCACATTATATGCCTGGCACATTATAGAACCTTAATAAATGTATACTGAATTAAATCAAATCTAAGCTATTTAAAACATCTGTTTATTATCTATAGACACATTCTCAGCCTCTGAGGTAGGATAAAATAGTATGCAACAGTAATTGTTTAGCAAGCGATTTTACTCTGAACAATATAATCCAGGGCATAGAAACAGAATGGTTCCCAAGGAAGTCTTCAATAAAATAAAGGTTATTATTGTACAGATTGAGATGATGATGAAGATGCTACAATGTTATTCAGACCTCCAAATTCTGAACTGCCTCTTAGTGACCAGATTTGTATTCACCAACATGCGTGTATATGTATATATACATATGTATTTATACACACATGCACATATGTATTTGACTTTGTATTCATGCTGTTTTTTTAAAAAATGAAATATTTATAAAAAGTGCCGAGCACAGTACCTGGAACATAGTAGGTACTATTTAAATATATATTCCTTCCTCTCCTCCCATTTGTACTCGTTGAGGTCTCCCCAGGTGTAATCTCATTATATTTGTACTTGTACTTTCTGTGCCTAGCACTGGGCCTAAAACATAGTAGGCATTAATAAACATTTGTATGGAAGAGCAATAAAACAAGGATTAAGTAGTTTAGTTTGCTTCATTTTCCCAAAGATAATACAAAAGGGGAAATGATCTTAAACAACTAGTTAAAACTGAAATGAATGAAGGAGAATTTGATAATAAATTGCCACTTGTTCTTATAGGAGTTTTATGGATTTATATACTTAACAGATTTTTTAAAAAGGATTTGTTGACACTAATCCAGGATGGTTTTAAGTATAATCCTTTGGGAGATTCAAGGAATAGAATCAGTGACCCAGGTCTCTTTTCAACCCAGTGAAACTATAAAAAAGATGGCATTGCCTTCTAGCTTTTTTTCAGTGAGATACAAGATAAAAACCAGAGTAGAAAGAGAAATTCTAGAGGTAGAGACACTATTTTCAAATACTATCCTGACAGTTACACAGCCCGCTGAGGTCCAAGATGTTGGGAACTTCAAAGTCTCCTTGTCATTATCTGTAAAATGAGGGGACTGAGCTAGCCGACTTCTGAGGTACCTTCCAGCTCTAGACCTAGAATATTATGATCCCATAAAGAAAAACCTCATAAATTTCTGCTTCCAACTCACTAACTCCTGTTCACCAACCTCCGATTTTCCCAAAACAAACTTAAATACCATCTCTCATATACAAGCCATCCCATATACATACAATTTTTTTCTTCTTTGAATCTACTTGAATAAAGGTTGCATCTTCTTAGTACATCTACTTTCTCGGGGCAGAGAATGATGCCAAAAAAATCTCCATGGTGTTTTCCTTCCTCACCTCCCCACCCCCTGAGCAAACCAGTCATTTCATTGGTATGTGAGAAAACTCCCTCTTTCAAAGCTACGTGGTACCTGCTCTAAAGTTCATAATCTTAAGAATCATAATCTTAAGTCTTACCTGGGATGATGATCAATTCTGATGGACGTGGCCATCTCCAGCAATGAGATGAACCAAATCAGTTCCAATAGAGCAGTAATGAAATGAACCAGCTACTCCCAGCGAAAGAACTCTGGGAGACAACTAAGAACCACTACATAGAATTCCCAATCCTCTATTTTTGTCTGCCTGCATTTTTGATTTCCTTCACAGGCTAATTGTATACTATTTTTGTACAGCAAAATAACTGTTTGGACATGTATACTTATATTGTATTTAATTTATACTTTAACATATTTAACATGTATTGGTCAACCTGCCATGGCGGGAGGGGGGGAGGGGAGGGGTGGAAAACATGGGGGGAAGGAGGGGAAAAATTAGAACAAAAGGTTGGGCAATTATCAATGCTGTAAAATTACCCATGCATATAACTTATAAATAAAAAGCTCTAATAATAAAAAAAAAAGAAAAGAAAAGAAAAGAAAAAAGAATTTTACCTGGGACCAGGTAAGATCCTGAATGCCCAGGCCAAGGATGTAGATTGATATATTTCAAAAGTGGAACAAGAAATCCAACCAGATTTCCCTGACTTCATGGCTATCCACAAGGCCAAATTGCCTCTGACCTACATGCGGTGGACATCACAGGGTTTCAATGACTGTTAAGCTGAATAGTGTATCTAATTCATTTGAAGAATTTTAATTTTTCTTAATTTAGTTCCAAGCAGAAATCTAGAAGTTTGACGTCAGGCACTGAACATATACCTAGAGGTGACTACCTTCCTGATTGTCAATTTTGACTCATAGGAAAACCATAAGTTGGCAACCAGGGAAAATGCTATGTTCCATTACCTCTATGTTCCTGCCTTTGTTACACAGCCTAAAAGGCCTGGAGCCCTTTGTCCAAGTGTCCTAAGCATGCTCCCTGGGCAGGTGCTCTTCCTTATTAGAGACTGGCTTCCCACACTTCTAAATCACTGCTTTCAGGAAAACTTGGGAGCTTGTGAAAGGCCATATCTCAAAAAGTTACAGCTTCAAATAAATGTGCCATTTTGTAAAATTACATCGACTGTAAGAGGAAAAAAATGTCCTTTCATGTGAGTGACATTTATATCACTGCCATTTAGAAGGGCTTGGAAGCTCACATATCAAGGCTGAAGAATGGTTTTGAAAGCTAGAAGTATTCCTTGAATGATAAATGTGATACACCTCTAAGATACTTTTGCGGGAATGGGTCCCCCTTCCTCCCAGTCATATATAAATATCTCATATATTTATATAATACAAATCTCTTATAAAAGTGGAAGCTATTATGATGAGACTGTATTACTCATGCACAGACGTGTACTAAGTACATATGCAATATATTTTTACCTGCAAAGGGACTTGAGTCATATGCTTTTGTCAGAAAGCTCCTACTTTGCAAAGTAGAGAAAGTCTTACTTCTAAAGTCGATGTCATTTCTGACCCTGGATTAATAGAAAAATAAAACTACTACTTATCATACTAAAAATCTACCTCATTTCTCTGGAGAAAGGCATTGGAACAAATCAATTTAAATTAAGATCAAAGATAAAATAATCCTATGGCTGCAGCAGATCTTCAAAGATGTTCCGCTCTTGGTTGAGGTTACAACCAGGTCATACTCTAGGTTCTAAGACTAGTTTCCTAAACGTGAGTTTCCCCTTTCCCTTTCCCTTCGGATAAGATCAGTGAACTAGGTAAACTCGTAAAAGTCCAAATCCCTTTCCCGGCGTCCCCGTTTTATAGATGAGTGAATCGAGTACGATCCAAAATAATTTGTCCAAGATTACACAGCAAGGTCGTCCCTCCGGTCTCCACCTCCGAAATGCTGGTTTTCCTCAGATTTCATGTCAGACTCGAGAGACACTTGCCCCTAGCCGAGAATGTGCCGCACCTGGAAAGAGCTCGCTTCCCTACCGATCTATCTAGAAGCACGTAGTAGGGAGCCAGCGGGCCCTGGTGAGCCCGTGGTATGATGTGTCCGGCAGCGCTTCGCAGCCAGGAGAGGCGCGCAGATTCCCCGGTCAGCACATTTGCACACTCTATCCTTGAAGTGAAAGGAAACGGGAAACTTGGGAGATTCAGAAGAGGAAAAAAGTCCAGGGCGGCAGGAAGTGAGGGTTAGGGCGAGAGCAGCGAGAAGCGGCAGCCCCAACAGAGCTCGCTCCAGTGGTTTCCTTACCTGCGAGGAGCCGGGCTTCCAAGTTCCTAACTGGGTTGTAGCAGCAGCTCCTGCTACTACTGTTTGCTGCTGACTAGATCAGTCCTAGGTGGGGAGGGTCGGGAGCGTCTGCCAGAATCTAACTGCCCTCCTGCTTCTTATGCAGGGGAGGGAGGGCCGGGCTGCCTTTCGCAATTGCCTAAGGGGTGATTACTATAAAGAAAGAATTTCCAAAATGGCTTTCAGTGGGAAATCCCAGGCAGCGGGACCTGGCCGAACCAGGGCCAGAAGTGCTGTCCGGTGCTGCAATGGCCTCTGGGCTTGGGGGCCAGAACCGGGGCCAGAAGTGCTGTCCGGTGCTGCAGCGGCCTCTGGGCTTGGGGGCCAGAAGTGCTGTCCGGTGCTGCAGCGGCCTCTGGGCTTGGGGGCCAGAACCCGGGCCAGAAGTGCTGTCCGGTGCTGCAACGGCCTCTAGATTTGGGGGCTGCCAACGGGATTTTCCCCGGACCTTTGGGGACTCTGTATGTTCTGGGCTGCCAGTCAGTCAACAAGCATTTGCTGAAGCTTTCTCTGTGCAGGGTACCGGGCCAAGCGCTGGAGATGCAAACTAGTTCTCCCTCCCATTCTTCCCCTCTTCCTACCCCCTCCCCACTTTACAAAGGGAAGATGACAGGCAAACAATTATGTACTAACAAGACCTTAGTCCTTTATTGTGTGAATGGGATCCCAGAGGGAACATATGACTCTTCAGGGGTATGGGGGACATTTGAATTGGGCTTTCCTTAACTCAATACTTCTTTGCTTCACCCATTTCCCAAAGGCTTAGGACAATCAGGAAAAGTCTGGTTTTTGATGTTGCTGATCTAAATACTCCCCTCTTCCAGAATATTTTCTCCTCCTTTAGGATTTTGTGATTTGGTTTTTCCTAGTTGTCTGAAGATTTCTTTCTGACTTAGATTTCTCAGTTTAGTCCTAGGTCCTCTTCTCTTTTTTTTCTATACTATCAGAAATCTCAGCTCCTGGATTCCCTCATCTCCATGTAGATGACTCTGAGATACGCAGTCTGGTATCAGCAGTGGCCTGCTGGAAATCTTTTTACCTGGATATAAAGAACTCCCAGAAAGCTAGACACCTGGATAACTGGGATGTTCCCCTCCTCCAAAGATTAATCACAGGTGCTTTTAAACTTGAAAACATAAGGTCCTGGCATAATTACTGGGACATTGTGAACTTTACATAAGATTGAGTCTTAATAGATCTTCAGATCTAACTCTCCAGGGTTGATCACAGAACAATGCCTTTCATCATAACCTATGGTTTTAGAATATAGAAAGATAAGATCAGCATGATTTCTCTTAATAAACAGTTCTGTTAAATTATTAGCAATTCCATCTCCTTTTCAACTACCATTTGACCATTTCTTTTGTTTAGGTCGCAACACCTGGATATCTCATAGTGATCTCAGACTCAGACCATTGTTCCCTCAAACCCATTACCTTCCCAAACTTGCCTGTTTCTATAGAGGAAACTACCGTACTTCCTGTAGCTAAGTCTACAGATTTGGGGTCATCCCTGGTCACTCACTCATCTCCTCCCTTCTCGATCCACTTGTTATCAGCTGTGGTCCAATCTCACATCCTATCACTACATGTCTCTTGCACATCTGCTCTTTTTTCGACACTCCACCACCAAACTACTGCCTTCAATACCAGCTAAATGAGAATTGGACAGCACTGTGGTGCACTGGATAGTGCACTGGGCTTAGAGTCAACAAGACTCATATTGACTTCAATCTGGCTTCAGACACCTCCCAGCTGTGTGATCCTGGACAAGCCACTAAACTCTGTTTATCTCTGTTTGCTCATCTTTAAAATGACCTGGAAAAAGAAATGGCAACTAATCTGTGCAAAGAAAACCCTAAATAGGGTCACAGAGGGTCAGGACTGAAAAATGACCAAACAACTAGATGATAACAACAAAAATCTCCTAACTGATATGTTGGCTTCCTCTTACTCTTCTTTAATCTGTCCTTCCCAAAACTAGAAAAGATTATCTCTAAAGCACAGATTTCCTTGTTCAAGAAAATTCGATGTTTCCTATGGCTTCTAGGATAAAATACAACCTCCTACATTTGATATTTAAAACCCCTCACAGTCTGGCCCCAGCTTTTCTATCCAAGCTGATTTTATATTACTCCCCCTCAGATGTTCTATTTTTCATCTATACTGACCCACCAGTTATTCTCTGTCCATTGGCATAATATCTTTTCTATATAGTCTCCTTTTTGAGATCCCTAGCTCCCTAAAGGGCTCAGCTCAGGTGCTCTATGAAACCTGGTCTGATACCCTCCCCAATTACAAGTGCTCCTCCCCAGGACTTGTATTGATTTGTTTGTGTGCATGTTGGTTTTTTATGATAGATCAGAAGCTTCTTAAGGACAGGACTTTTCTTGTTTTTATCTTTATATCCTGGAATGCTACAAAATGTCCTTTTTAGTGTTACTCAGCAGCCTTTGGTTCTCTTCACCTGTTACTCAACTCTCACCTGTGGGCTCCAAGAAACTGTAGCATATACATCCCAGTAAAATCTTGACAGATGGGCAAAGCAAGGCTGATGGTAACCAGCAGCCTTCAAACTTGTAAGTGAGTTAGGTAAGTGTCTATCCCAACAATAGGAAGACCTTTCCAGGTAGAATGGGCAGATGAGAACAATTTGTTCCAAAGGCCATGAAGCAGGGAGTTTGGAGCACTCGGGGCTTGGTCAGACATCGCAGATGCCAGGGTCATTCACTTCAATTTCGGCCAGCACCAATGGTCTTAATTTTTGTCCTGCCACTAGTCTTGGATAACTTTGGCAGAGAGAGAAGGGTTGAAGACTGCACAATTCTGCCTCACTAAAATTCAATTCACATGCAAGTAAAGGATGCAGAAGAAGACATCCATTTTCAGAAGTGACTACTGTTGAAATGTCTTTTAATTGATTGGAGGTACAATGAGGAAGAAGGTAAAAGGAAGAGAAGGGAGTACCATAGAGATGTCACAAAGAAAAGAAAGAAAAAAGGGCTAGTGAAGAGAGCAGAAGGAAAGATAGAAAAGCACATCAGCTTTCAAAGTGTTATCTATTTGTGATAGAAAGTGAATGGCTTTCTCCAATTGATAGTCAAAGGATATGAACAGACAATTTTCAGATGATGAAATTGAAACTATTACCACTTATATGAAAGAGTGTTCCAAATCACTATTGATCAGAAAAATGCAAATTAAGACAACTCTGAGATACCACTACACACCTGTCAGATTGGCTAAGATGACAGGAAAAAAATAATGACGAATGTTGGAGGGGATGCGGGAAAACTGGGACACTGATGCATTGTTGGTGGAACTGTGAAGGAATCCAGCCATTCTGGAGAGAGATTTGGAACTATGCTCAAAAAGTTATCAAACTGTCCATACCCTTTGATCCAGCAGTGTTTCTACTGGACTTATATCCCAAAGAGATCTTAAAGAAGGGAAAGGGACCTGTATGTGCAAAAATGTTTGTGCCAGCCCTTTTTGTAGTGGCTAGAAACTGGAAACTGAGTAGATGCCCATTAATTGGAGAATGACTGAATAAGTTGTGGTATATGAATGTTATGGAATATTATTGTTCGGTAAAAAATGACCAGCAGGATGAATACAGAGAGGCTTGGAGAGACTTACACGAACTGATGCTGAGTGAAATGAGCAGAACCAGGAGATCATTATACACTTCAGCAATGATACTATATGAGGATATATTCTGATGGAAGTGGATTTCTTTGATAAAGAGAAGATCTAACTCAGTTTCAGTTAATCAGTTAATCAATTAATCTAATTCAATCAATCAATCAGCTACACCCAGAGAAGGAACACTGGGAAATGAGTGTAAACTATTTGCATTTTTTGTTTTTCTTCCGGGGTTATTTTTATCTTCTGAATCCAATTCTTCCTGTGCAACAAGAGAACTGTTCGGTTCTGCATACATATATTGTATCTAGGATATATTATAACATATTTAACATGTATAGGACTGCTTGCCATCTGGGGGAGGGGGTGGAGGGAAGGGAAAAATCGGAACGAGTGCAAGGGATAATGTTGTAAAAAATTTCCCATGCATATGTACTGTCAATAAAAGTTATATTTAAAAAAAGTGAATGGCTCATATTCTTGAAAAGAAAAACAAACTATACATAATGGAAACATGAAGTTTCACGTTCTTTTTTCCAGTTCTTTGTTTACTTATTTTATTGGGTGATTGTTGAGTTTAGAATAAAAAAAGTTTAAGTTAATTAAGAAAAATCACAGTGCTATACATAATACAAATATAAAATATGCATATATCGATATGTATATATGTAAATGCATGTATAATGTATTTTATAATGTGTATATACATGTATGCATATGCATATATGTTTTTATATTCACACACCTAATTTCAGATCAGGAACTAAAGCATCATTTGTTTATAGTAGGATCTTTAATTTCTCAAAATGTGAATACTATATTGAAGCACAGAAAGAAAGATAAGATTATTAGACTTGGAAGGGGTGAGAAAAACTGAACTTTGTTCTTAGTAAACTCTGAAGACATTTCCATTATTTGTAGTTGAAGAGTTTATCTGTTTTGGACCTTTGATCTCAGAAGGAAGCAGTATTCTGTTCTCCAAAGAATGGGGGAAAGTCAAGAGTTCTCTCTCATATTCTTACCTTAAAGTGAGGGCAATAAGTTCATGTTTCCAGTGACCTTGAAGATGGAGAATGTCAGTTGAGAGTTCAGTAAAGATGTGTCCTTTGAAGGAGAGAGATCAGTTAGAATGCTATTAGAACAGGTCAGCACCACTATTTAAAAAAAAAAAAAAATTCAACTATGAAAGATTTAGATATGGAAGCAGCTCCTAAAGTCATTTTGCCTAATTCACTCATCTCATTGATGAGGAAACTGAAGTTCAGTTAATATGCCTCTTGCTGAAAAGCCCCACAGTAATGATCTTTGCAGGTGGAAGTATTTTTTTGGTCTCCAGGGATGATACTCTTTCTACTGCACCTTAAATTTTTATAGTTGAAGTTTCTGGGTTACCAAATACTAATTCAAAAGAAGATATGGGATTTTAATTTTGTTTTTGTCCACTTCTGATTTTGCTCTACTTTTTGTACTTCCTTTGCTTGCTCTGCCCAGAAATGTGCCGAAGATAAAAACATTTTCCTTCTTCCATCAGATCTGAATGTTCTGACGTGAAGAAGTCTGTGTAGGACTTCCTCCATTCAGTTTCTGGAATTAAGCAATTCTAGGGATTGTTGCCAATACAGATCATGAAACAAACCCTAACAGCATTATGCCTCCTACCTGTACCCAAAAGGAGCCTTGCAAGGGAAACGCTGCAGACACTGGAAATAATGGAGCCTGTCCAGTCTTGGTGACCATTACCCACAAGGTGGTGATGGTGGGGGCGGAGACTTTAAAAATAGATATTGTCCCCAAGTGCCTCCACATTCCCACTGGTAATTCAAGACAAGGCTAAATGGAAGAGGTGGTGCATAAAACAACACATTAAGTCACTGCTAATTGTTTAAAGTGGTGTGTGTGGGGTGGTTGGGTAGAGACTGTTCTATTTGTAAAAATAAATAATGTAGAATTTTAACATTTTTTAGAAATGGTGAAGGACTTAATTTTGTGCTTAATTTTGTGGTCAGATCAATTCCTTAGTAATTTTACATCAGTAGTTTTTAGCCTACGTTTCACAGACCTCCCCTCTTCCACCTCTAAAAGATGAGTTGATAAATTTCTGGGAGTATCCATTGACTTGAATATGGAAAAAACAAAAATGTGGTGAGCTTCTTCTTCTCAAAACACCGCCAGGTGATAAAAGTTCAGATCTTTTATTATCCCAATATAGCCCGGTTAGCTTAGAGGCCTATCTCTCTGCTTGGTTCCAAGAGCTCCCTCCGAATGTCGTCAAATCCAAAGGTCTGGTCCTTCAGCCTCTGCCTCTGCTTTCTTCAGCCTCCAGCCAGCTCCAGTCTTCATGTCATTCCAGTGAAATCTCTCAAAGTGCTCTCTGTCTGCACCAGAGTGCTCCTCTCCAGTCCAGCTGAACTCTCTTCTGCCACCAGCCAGCCAAGTGGAAAATATATTCTCTCTTGCCTCGCCCCGGAGAGAGGGCTTCTGGCGTAATTCCGCTGAAATCTGACCGAGAGCCTCTGTCTCTTTCTTTTATACAAGAGGGATGAATTGTGGGAAAAGAGAGAGAGGGATTATGGGTTTTCTCCCATAGTGCTCTCTGGCCCAAAGAGCTTCAAGGGAGGTGTGAACTCACAAAGTTACAAAGTTTACTTTGTGAAGCTCCCATACTTGTGAACTCCAATGAATAAAGGTGCAAACACAAGCACTGTACTAATTAGTTCTACTTAGTACCTTGTTTCAGGTTCTGCCCAAAATATCTTCTTGTAAGATTAGATCAACACTAATGAGTTAGCAGTTTGTAAGGATTCCAACACAAAAACATCTTTATTTTCACCTTTAACTTAACCTTTAAATAAACTGTAACATTTCCTTTATTTCTGAATGTTGGCAATAAGGATTATTTTAAGGAGGAATCAATAGACCACCAAATTGCCAAATGGTATTCAACACGCAAAATGAGATCAAGAATCCTTGCCTTTCACTTTTACAAGTATCTTGCCTTTGGCCATGTATTCCTTTCAATACCCCACTCTCCTTTTCATTCAGATTATCTTATCTCTTTAAAATAATTCTCTATCCATTTTCAACTTCAATCTTTGTATCAATGCTTTCATTAACTTTTTGTATACACAAAGAAGCTTGCCTTCTTTAATTTAAAAAAAGAAAAAAAGACTCCATTGTAAAAAATCATTTATTACGCCTGAAAAAAACTCCTTTCTGTGTTCCTTTGGGAGACCAAAAGAAATGAAAACAACAACAACAACAACAAAAAAAAACAACAACCTCAAAACCAAACAACTTTATTTGTTGAAGGGGAAGCACTGTTTATTACATAATTCAGAATTAGTTAGATTTAATATCCAATGCACTATGCCAAAGAAATTATGGATCCCCGAACTTATCAATCAATTCATACTTATTACAGGCTTACTATATATTAATTACTATAGTAATTCTGGAGATATAAAATGATAAGTCCCTGCTTTGAAGAAGCTTATATTCTTTTTTTATTTTTAAAATTTCTTTATTGTATCTATAGTTTATGTTTTCTTTTGCAACATGGCTAAGATAGAAATATTCTGCATGAGTACAAAAATATAATCCCCTTCAAATTGCTTGCCTTGTCAAGGAATGGAGAGTAAGCGGAAGGAATTTGGAACTCAACATTTTAAAAAGTAAATGTTAGAAATTGTTTTTACATGTAATTGAAAAAAATTAAAATTTTAAAAAGTCCTCTTTCATTAATATCAATTTTCCGCTCTGTATAATAATACTCATTTTGCTGAGTAGATTATTCTAGGTTGTAGTCCTACTTTCTTAGCTTTGTAGAATATCATATTCCAAGAACTATGCCCCTTTATTTTGTGATATCTTGTGCATTTGTAACCTGAGAGGCCTGTAAAATTCCTGGGAGATTTTCATCCTTTGGATCTTTTTCAGGATATTATCAGTAGATTCTTTGCATTTCAAGTTTGTCTTCTGGTTCTAAAAGATCTAGTTTTCTTTTATAATCTCTTGAAATGTGATGCCGAGATGCTTTTCCTGATCATAGCTTTCAGGTAGTTTAATGATTCCTAAATGATATCTCTTTAGTCTATTTTATGTCAGTTTTTCTTTTCTATATTTTGCATTTCCTTTTATATTTTCAGTTATCTGACATTGTTTTGTTTGTTGAGATCTCATGGAGTCATTAGCTTCCAGTTGATCAATTCAGATTTTTAAGAAATTATTTTTTTCTGTGATGTTTTGTGCATTTTTTGTCATTTGGGCAATTTTTAAATGTTATTTTCCCCAGCATTTTTTTTGTTCCTTTTTTACAAAGTGGTTAATTCTCATTTTATAATTTTCTCATAGTACATTCCTTTCTCTCCAATTTTTGCTATAGACTCTTATTATTAAAAGCATTGTTTTGTTTTGATTTCTCCATTAGCTCTTCCAGGAATTCTTGTTAGTTCTATGTCCAATTGTATTTTTGAGGCTTTGTTTATATTTTAAAGTCATTTCCTTCTTCCTAGACTGTATCTTGAACTTCCATAGTCACTTTAGTACTTTTTGATGGCCAGATTCTTTTTTTATTTATTCATTTTTCCAGTCTATTTTCAACGGACTTTAATATTAGATTTGGGTTCTTCTCATCACTGGGTAGTGAGGGGAAGGCCAGTAGTATGAATAACTGATTTGGTCTTCATTTTTTTATGTTCTACTTTTTTCTGAGTTAGATCTAGAGGCCTTGAAGTTTTTAGTGCTTTCAAGATGGTGTAATGCAGGGAAAGGTTTGGTCAGATATGGGTCCTGCCCCTCCACCTTCAAAATGCAAACAGAACTGGCTAGTGGACAGTGAAGCTGCCAAATAACACTAGTTCTGGACCCAATGCTAGCACAGGAGACCCTTGGAAATCTTTCTAATTAGGTGTTCAGTTGTCTTAACTTCCCAGAGTGCTATGCTGCTCCCCACCCGCTGGGCTTATATGCTGCACTCCTGACCAACTGACACCCTAGTATCTAGAGATCTTTTTTTCTGAATTGCTCTGGTCTGCAAAAACAACTCACTATGATTTATTCATGATTTTTCCACTCTGAATTTGGTCTGGTGGGTTTTTTAAGTTGTAGAGTAGGTATCTTGGGAGAGTAAAAATGCTGGCCATATAATCTTGGCTGTACCCTATGTCCTCAATTTGAAAGCCTTCCTTTTTCTCTAGGAGGAATTCTTTTCTGATGAGTAAGAGTTGCCCCTGGTTTGAAAGGCTTCCCATATTTATTACATCGATCAAGTTTTTCTCCAATATGAATTCTCTAATGTCTAGCAAATACTGCTCTCAAGAAGAAGGCTTGCTTGTATTGTTATGCCACAGTTTTCTTTAACTGTCCTGACTCAGTTTCCCTGTCTCAGTTACCTTAACTGTTCTGTCTCTGACCCAGTAAAACTAAGGATTATTCGCTCTCGGGTTATAAATTAGCAAGATAAAAGAGTAGCTCTCCTGACTCTTTTATGGATTTACAATATTCCTTTAGAATATTCCAAGACCAACCCATGATATCTTTACTTCTTTGTCTCTGGAATTTTTAGGTTTTATGGCTTCCCCTCCCTGATAAAAAAAACTTTCCCTCCCTTTCTCTTCTTTGTCTCCAAAAATGTATTTAAGAAGTTGTTGTTCTTTCATTCATTGCTGGAGAATGGTGTCTGGCAGCTCTATGCTGGACGCTGGATTCTTTGGGTCCTCCAGCCCTGGGACCAATGTGGATTCCTTGGTCCCAGTATACTTATCTCTGTCTGACTGGATAATCTGAGACGAGAGTCCTGTCCAGTCAATCTTACTCTCCAATTAATAAAATATTAAATCTCTCTAATCTCTCTCCTGCCTCAGTTTCTCCGGCATTACAGTATAGATTATATTCATAAAGTTTTTTCTGCAGTATTGAATTCTGTATAAGTTTTGATTTCCTTCACACACACACACATATTCTATTCATAAAATTTGCTCAGTAAGTTGTATCCCAATTCTAATGCATTACACATATATTATATTCATAATGTTTCTCTTCAGTACAAATTTCCTGCTACTGACTAAATTTAGAGCTCTGAGAGAAGACTTTCTTATATGCATTACATTTATCTCTCCAGTATGAATTCTTTGATATATATATATATATATATCTTTTTATTGACAGAATGCATGCCAGGGTAATTTTTTACAGCATTATCCCTTGCACTCACTTCTGTTCCAATTTTTCCCCTCCCTCCCTCCCTTCACCCCCTCCCCCAGATGGCAAGCAGTCCTTTACATGTTGAATAGGTTACAGTACATCCTAGATACAATATATGTGTGCAGAACCGAACAGTTCTCTTGTTGCACAGGGAGAATTGGTGAATTCTTTGATATTGAATAAGTTCTGAGTTGTAATAGAACTTATACTCTTTCCATTCTTAAATATATCTCCAGTAAGTTGTATCTTCCTCTTGAAAGCCTCTCTACATTTATTATATTCTGTAAGGTTCTCTTTCATATGTATTCTCTGATATTGAATAACTTTTGAACTCAGAAGATCTTTCCAAACACATTACATTCAAATGCTTTTTTTCTAGTATCAATTCTCTGATGCACAGTAAGAATTGACCTCCTTGAGAAGTCCTTCCAACAAACAGTGCATTCAAAAGGTTTCTTACTATTCTGACTTATCTGATGTCAAATAAGTCCTGAGCTGCACTTGAAAGCTTTTCCATACTCTTTACATTAATAAAGTTTCTCTCCAGTCTGAACTCTGATGCACAGTAACAGGGGTCTCCTTCCTAAAGACTTTCTCACTTTTACTACATTCATAAGGTTTCTCTCCAATATGTACTCTCTGATACACAATAAGAAATGTCTTCTTACTCTGAGATACCACTACACACCTGTCAGATTGGCTAGAGTGACAGGGAAAGACAATGATGAATGTTGGAGGGATGTGGGAAAACTGGGGCACTGATACATTGTTGGTGGAATTGTGAACACATCCAGCCATTCTGAAGAGCAATTTGGAACTATGCTCAAAAAGTTATCCAACTGTGCATACCTTTTGATCCAGCTTATACCCCAAAGAGATACTAAAGAAGGGAAAGGGACCTGTATGTGCCAAAATGTTTGTGGCAGCCCTGTTTGTAGTGGCTAGAAACTGGAAAATGAAAGGATGCCCATCAATTGGAGAATGGTTGAGTAAATTGTTGTATATGAATGTCATGGAATATTATTGTTCTGTAAGGAATGACCAGCAGGATAAAGAGAGGATTGGCAAGACTTACATGAACTGATGCTAAGTGAAATGAGCAGAACCAGGAGATCATTATATACCTCTACAATGATACTGTATGAGGATATATTCTTATGGAAGTGGATTTCTTCAATAAAGAGATCTAACTCAGTTTCAATTGATCAAGGATGGACAGAAGCAGCTACACCAAAAGAAAGAACGGGTTATTTATACTTTCTGAATCCAATTCTCCCTGTGCAATAAGAGAACTGTTCGGTTCTGCACACATTTATTGTATCTAGAATATACTGTAACCTATTTAACATGTAAAGGACTGCTTACCATCTGGGGAGGGGGTGGAGGGAGGGAGGGGAAAAATTAGAACAGAAGTGAATGCAAGGGATAATGCTATTAAAAATTACCTTGGCATGGGTTCTGTCAATAAAAAATTATTTAAAAAAAAAGTCTTCTTTCTGAAGACCTTTCCACATTCATTATATTGATAAGATTTCTCTTCAGTATGAATTCTTTGATACACAAAAAGATGTCTTTTCATCCTGAAGGCTTTCCCATATTCACTATATTCGTAAGGATTATTTTCCATTTTGAGTTATTTGATGCTCCCAAACCTGTGCCTTTATGCTAAAGGTCTTTCTATATTCACCACATTTTAAGATCTTCCACCAGTATGAATTCTTACATGCTTATAAAGTAGTGACCTCTAACTGAAGGTACTCCCACATTCATTACATTGTTAAAAGACTCTCTCCACTATGAATAATCTGATGAATAGTAAGATATTCCTTTCACCTGAAGGCTTTCCCACATTCCTACATTTTTACGATTTCTCTCCAGTAGGAATTTTTTGATAGTGAATAAATACTGAGTTGTAGTAGAAATTCCTCCTACATGCATAAGATTTCTACTATATACTGATGTGCAGTAAGATTTAGATTTTTTCCCAAAGGTCTTTCTACCTTCACTAAATTTATAAGATTTTTTTCCAGTATGAAATCTTTTATTTTCTGTCTGAAAGGCCTTTCCACATTCATTTGTCCATAAGGTTTCACTCCAGTTAATTTTTTTTTTTTTTTTTTTGCTGTCTAAAGAGACCAAGTTACTATAATTCCCCAGCCACATCATTGTACAATTGTTTTTGGAGATGAGTTTAAATGTACCCATTCCTCCTGGGTGAATTCCACAGTCACATTCTTGTTTGCTACTGATTGATTCCTTGCAGGGCTTGGCTATCAGGAGTATGTATGCCATTTGTTTCTTCCATAGTGCTCCCATCTTTTGGAAAAGAGCAGAGACCACAAGAGACAGCAGTTCTCATTACTAATAGACTCAGGACAAGGAAGGGAAGGTTAGAGGGCAGAACAGAAATGTACAGCTTATATTTTATTTGGGGAGGAGATAATATATATGTTCACATACACACACAAATAGGAAGGGGAACAAACATTATTAAACATTTATTATATTCTAGGCACAGTACTAAGTACTTTATTTTTTTTTAATAGCTTTTTATTTACAAGATATATGCATGGGTAATTTTATAGCATTGACAATTGCCAAACCTTTTGTTCCAATTTTTCCCCTCCTTTTCCCTACCCCCTCCCTCAGATGGCAGGTTAACCAATACATGTTAAATTGTTATGCCACAGTTTTCTTTAATTGTCCTGACTCAATTTCCCTGTCTCAGTTACCTTAACTGTTCTGTCTCTGACCCAGTAAAACTAAGGATTATTCGCATGCCACAGTTTTCTTTAATTGTCCTGACTCAGTTTCCCTGTCTCAGTTACCTTAACTGTTCTGTCTCTGACCCAGTAAAACTAAGGATTATTCGCTCTCGGGTTGTAAATTAGCAAGATAAAAGAGTAGCTCTCCTGACTCTTTTATGGATTTACAATATTCCTTTAGAATATTCCAAGATTAACCCATGATATTTTTACTTCTTTGTCTCTGGAATTTTTAGGTTTTATGGCTTCCCCTCCCTGATAAAAAAACTTTCCCTCCCTTTCTCTTCTTTGTCTTCAAAAAGGTATTTAAGAAGTTGTTGTTCTTCCATTCATGGCTGGAGAATGGCGTCTGGCAGCTGTATGCTGGACGATGGATTCTTTGGGTCCTCCAACCCTGGGACCAATATGGATTCCTTGGTCCCAGTGTACTTATCTCTGTCTGACTGGATAATCTGAGACGAGAGTCCTGTCCAGTCAATCTTACTCTCCCATTAATAAAATATTAAAACTCTCTAATCTCTCTCCTGCCTCAGTTTCTCTGGCATTACAAAATATGTTAAAGTATAAAAAAAATACAATATAAATATACATGTCCAAACAGTTATTTTGCTGTACAAAAAGAATCGGACTGTGAAATAGTGTATAATTAACCTGTAAAGGAAATCAAAAATGCAGGCAGATAAAAATAGAGGGATTGAGAATTCTATGTAATGGCTCTTAGTCATCTCCTAGAGTTCTCTGGCTGGGTGTAGCTGGCTCGATTCATTACTGCTCCATTGGAACTGATTTAGTTCACTTCATTGCTGAGGATGGCCAAGTCCATCAGAATTGGTCATCATATAGTATTGTTGAAGTATATAATGATCTCCTAGTCCTGCTCATTTCACTCAGCATCGGTTCATGTAAGTCTCTCCAGTCTTCTCTGTATTCATCCTGCTGGTCAATCCTTACAGAACAATAATATTCCATAACATTCATATACCACAATTTACCCAGCCATTCTCCAATGGATGGGCATCCATTCATTTTCCAGCTTCTAGCCACTACAAACAGGGCTGCCACAAACATTTTGGCACATACAGATCCCTTTCCCTTTTTTAGTATTTCTTTGGGGTACAAGTCCAGTAGAAGCACTGCTGGATCAAAGAGTATGCACAGTTTGATAACTTTTTGAGCATAGTTCCAAATTGCTCTCCAGAATGGCTGGATGTGTTCACAATTCCACCAACAATGTGTCAGTGTCCCTGTTTTCCCACATCCCCTCCAACATTCTTCATTATCTTTCCCTGTCATTCTAGCCAGTCTGACAGGTGTATAGTGGTATCTCAGAGTTGTCTTTATTTGCACTTCTCTGATTAATAATTGTTGTATTCTCTTATTTTGTATAATATGATCTTTCTCTGTGGAGCAGGTTTCCTGAGGGAGCTTCTGGAGGCAGCCTTCATTTCAGTCCAAAGTAATAATCACCTCAAATGCAACCATCTCTTAAAGTAGTTCTTTATTGTCTCTTCCAAAATAGCCCGGTTAGTTTTCTTAGAGGCCTGTCTCCCTCCTTGGTTCCAAGAGCTCTTGCAACTTGTCTGCCAGCTCCAGCCTCCAGCTCTCTCTGAATCTTGGTTCTGAATCTCCCAACTGAATTCTGGCACTCATCTCCTCAACTGACTTCTCACTTGTGAATCTCCCAAAGTCTCTTGACTGAAGTTCTAAGGGCTTCTTATATATGATCTCTTAAAGGTGTGAACCCAAAGGTTGACTCCTCTCTGAGAGAGTGGGATTGTGGATTTCTGACTTGTGAATCTCCCAAACTTGTGAACTAATATGTGAGCTATTGTGTGAATTCTTAAAGGTGTAAACTTGAACATTATTTCTATCAATTCTAGTGACTTAACACCTTGTTTCAAGTCCTGGCTCATAACAACTAATGACTTGGAGCATCTTTTCATATGGTTAGAAATAGTTTCAATTTCTTCAACTGAGAATTGTCTGTTCATATCCTTTGACCATTTATCAATTGGAGAATTGCTTGATTTTAGTTTGGAAATGAGGCCTTTATCAGAACCTTTGACTGTAAAAATGTTTTCCCAATTTATTGCTTCCCTTCTAATCTTGTCTGCATTAGTTTTGTTTTGTACTAAGTACTTTACAAAGATCTTATTTGATCCTATGTATAAAATACACACAAAGGAAGTAAAAGATTTAAGAGATAAATGTGAAGAGAGAGTGGTCAGCATTGTCCAAAGCTGAAGAGAAGTCAAAGAACTGGAGAGGAAAAAAATTTAGATTAGAATTGATTGGTAACCTTGAAGAGAATGTTTCAGTAGAATGGAGGCCCATAAATCATTTGTAGCTGAGAACAAGGAAAGGGAGCAAAAAGTATCCAAGATAGGTCAACCTGCCATCTGAGGGAAGGGAGGAAGAAGGGAAGGAGGGAAAAAGTTGTAACAAAAGGATTTGCAACCATTAATGCTGAAAAATTACCTATGTATATATTTGTAAATAAAAAGCTATTTTAAAAAATAAATAGATAATAAAAGTATATGCATTTATCACAAAGGACAGCTTCTCTGGAGCTGGTACAGGTGACAATTTAGTGAGTAATGATATATGTGGGGGGAAAGGTCATTAATAGAACATTTTTCAAATGCATAGAAGAAAAATAAAGAAAAGCAGATAATGATATAGTACTTATGCTGCTACTGTATTAAATTTAATATATAGTTCTTTAAAAATAAACTGTTTAGAATTTTTTTAAAAAAGTATCCAAGATCCAGGTACTAAAACCCCTTCATTCTTTTTCTCAGACAAGAATCTTCATAGCTTTTTGTTCAAAGGTTCTGGATTTTTGGATATAGTTCTAGTGAATTTCTTTTTTTTAATTAAAAAATATTTTATTTCCCCCCAATTACATGTAAAAATAATTTTTAATATTCATTTTAAAATTTTTTTTGAGTTCTGGATTATTTTTTCCCTCCCTCCCATCCCCTTCGCTAAGACAGCAAGCAATTTGATATAGGTTATACATGTACTGCCGTGCAAAACATTTTCATATTAGTTATGTTGTGATAGAAAATACAGACTAAAACTTCCCCCATCCACCCACCCACCCAGGAAAGTGCCATTCACCCCCACAATAAAGTGTATCTTCAGTCAGACTCCACCTATTCTTTTTTCTGGAGGTGGAGAGGTCTTATTTACTTTGTATTGCTGAGAATAAATGATTCCCACTTGATCACTGTGTAATATTGCTGTAATTGTACACAATATTCTGGTTCTGCTCACTTTACTTTTTATCAGTTCATATGTCTTCTCAAGTTTTTTTCTGAAAGCATCCTACTCATCATGTCTTATAACACAATAAAAATTCCATCACATTAATATACCACAATTTGTTCAGCCATTCCCCAATTGATAAGCATCCCTTCAATTTCCAATTCTTTGCCACCACAGAAAGAGCTGTTATAAACATTTTTGTATATTTGGTTCTTTTTCCATTAAAAAATCTTTTTGGTATAACTATTAGTAGCATTTTGCTGGGTCAGATTGCTGCATAATTTTATAATCTTTTGGGCATTATTCCAAATAACTCTTCAGAAAGGTTGGATCAGTTTACAATTCAATGAACCATGCTTTAGTGTCCCAATTTTCCCACATGGCCTCCTACATTTGTCATTTTCCTCTTTTGTCATATTAATCTACTGAATAATAAAGCAAATATTTTCACATGAATATAGCTTTTATTTTTTCATCTGAAAATTTTTTGTTCATATTCCTTGATCATTTGTCAATAGGGGGATGACTTGTGTTTTCATAAATGTCATTTCTCTATATATTGAGAAGTGAAACTTTTTTTAGAGAAATTTGCTGTAAAATTTCCCCCACCCCAGTTTTCTGCTTTCCTTCTAATCTTATTTTGTTTGTTCCAAACCTTTTAAATTTAATGTCATCAGAATTTTTATTTTACCTCCCATATTGTTCTCTTTCTTGTTTGATCATAATTTTTTCTCTGTATTGTAGTTTTTCAAAATGGTAGACTGCAGAATGGCTCTCTGGAGTGTTTGACATGCACAGTGACAGAGGAATTGCATGCCATTTTGTTGATGTATATATTAGCTATGAACAAAGGATTCTGTTGATTTTATCTTTCCCATTAAGAATTCATGCCTATCTTGTGACTCATACCACCCTTCTTTCTCACCCATTTTAGCTTTTTTAAAGTATGTGTACATAGACATATACGTATGCATGCATGCCATATGAACATTTATAAGCAAACATACTAATCCTATTAGTATGTCACACTTGTACACATATATCATAAAGCGTATGTATCATGTGTGTTTACACATATGTATACTATATGACTAGAATCGTTAATAATAATAATAGTCAACATTTCATGATTTGACATTATAGTAGAAGTGGCAGCTAAATGGTGTTTATAGATAGAGTACTGAACCTTAAGTCAGGAAGATATGAATTCAAATGTAGCCTCAGGTAATTATTGATTATGTGACCCTAGGCAAATCTTTTAACTATTTCCTGCCTCATTTTTTCATTTGTAAAAGGGGTAAAAAGTAATAGTACATATGTTTTCTGGGTTGTTGTGAGAATAAAATGCAGTAATGTTTGTAAAGGACTTTATGAATTTTCAAATGTCATATAAATACTATTATGATGATGAAGATGACTATTAAATATGTTCATTATTGTTATTGTTTGTCCTTCCTTCTCAAAGAGGAGCAGGACATCAAAGAGGTGATGACATGGCAAGCAAGTGAGTTGGATTTAAGGGAGGGCATTTAGATAGTCCAATGGATAATAACGTGGTATAGTAGGAAGAATATTGGTCTTAGGGGCAGGACCCTAATGTCCTGACATGGTTTCAAATCCAGCCTTAGATACTTTTTAGCTCTGTGACCCTGCCAATGCCTGTGTCTCAGTCTCCATATTTGCTAATTTGTAAAATGAAGTGTCCAGATGCAATGCCTTCTAAGACTTTTTTTTTTTTTTTTTTTTTTTGCTGCTCTAAATCTATGCTCCTATGAGCTTTAGATTCTATGGGTAACAGCTTTATCAGAGGAAAGGTAGAAACTTGATTTAAAAAAGTATTAGGGGTTTCCTCCTACATGTCAGTTACCTTACTAGGCCTTGCGTGTAATAGTCAAAGGAGCCAGCCTTGGAGGTACTCCTCACTGAACCTCATCTGCAAAAGAGGAAGGAAGAGGAGCTTTGGACTTCATGGTCTTTTGGAGTCTTCCAACTATAAATCTAGGATCCTATAATTTGTTTTCACCTCCCTGTCTTAGGGAATGAAATCATAATTCATTTCAACAAAACTTTTAAAATATTTTCCATGCCTAAGTGATTAGGCTGGACTCTGGTAAATACAAAGACAGAGACAGAGTTGTCTCTTCCCTTGAGAAACATATATTTTGCTTGAATAAAATGAGTCCTTCTTCCAAAATGTAACTGTATTCTTGGTTCCTTTTCTTCCATTTTCTTTGGGATCTGATTTTGTTAATGATCCCTCTTCTTTCTTGCATTATCATTCTATTCCCTCTCCAGTGGTTCCATCCTATCATTCAACAAACAACTTGAAACTCTTCATATATTAATGGAAAACCCTCACCAAACCTACTCTCTACTCTATACTTCTGTCCAATATCTCTCCTTTCAATGATACATCTCTCAAAAGTCATCACTCTTTCACTTATATTCTTCTGGTTCAGTCATATTTTCCTCTTTAAGATCCCATTTGGGGCTTTCGGAGCAGTTTGCCATTTCCTTCTCCACCTCATTTTATATATGAGTAAAGTAAGGTAAATAGAGTTCAATGACTTGCCCAGAGTCACACAGCTTGTAAGTGTCTGAGGCCAGATTTGAATTCAGAAAAATGAGTTTTCCTGCCGCCAGTCCTGGCACTCTCAATAACCTAATAAAATTTTTTCTAAAACCATTTCAGGTTTTTGGGTTCTAACACACTAATATCCTTCTGCCTCATCCCTTTCAAGTACCACAACTCTGCGTGATATATGTATAAATGGATTACTAGAAATGCTATGCAAAGAGGACAGATGGGTTAAAATTATGAGTTCACTGGGAAGATTTCCTAGGGAAAAGAAGTTTCAAATGGAGTTTTACTGTAAAAGGAAAAAAAATATTGCTTAGCAAATGCATGAAAAACAGGTGTTACTTTTATAGTCACTTGCTATTTAATGTAAATGAAATCCCATTAACATTTGTATGAGGAATATTTCATCCTGTTTTAGTTCCAGGTCTTTAGGTTAGAGATTGTATTTGTGTATATGTACAAATGCATCATTTCTAGAATCACTAAGTCACTAAAAGTTTAGAGTTTAAAGGGTCATTAGTAGTTGTTTAATTCAACTGATGTCTTCATGACATGGTCATTTAGCTTCTGCTTGAAAAAAAAAACATGTTTTTCTTGAAAATGAGATTTCCAATGAGTTGAAACCCATTTCTTGGGGCATCTTTTTTTTTCCTCCTTTGAACAACTTTTATTGCTAAGAAGTTTTGTTTTCGTTTTATGTCCAACCTAAAATTTCTTCTGTGTAGCTTTGACCCTTTGCTTCTAGTTCCACCCTTTGGGGCCAATCAGAATAAATCTAATTTCTCTTCAAAAGTAGCAGCTCTTCCAGTTCTGAAGGAGCACCATTTTAAATGTTGCCAGTGAATCATTTCTTTTCCTATGCTAAACATTCCCATGTTTTCCAACCAGTTCTCATAGATAATGATCTGGATTTGTTTCTCATACTAAAAATTTGGGGAATATTTAATTGATGATTATTTACCATGTTAATCTTAGTGCTGCTGTAATTTGATCAGTAGTGGTTGGTTGAATGAATGGATAAACACTATGTACTGGTGTCCTCTGTCCATTCTTTCTTTTTCAGATTTTTGAATCTGTTTGTAATATTGCTATAAAGTATGTGTCTCTTATGTCCTTGAAGTTGTCTTTTATTTTAAAGTATTAATGAGGTTTAGATTTGGGGTACCCAAATGAAATCAGGGTTTCTGGTGGTCAGGAAGTTAAATGAGGTCTAGTAGCAATACAGGGTTTAGAGAGTCAAATGGAGCTCCCCTCCAATCCCTATGGATTCAGCACAAGGGTAGGGAGTTTTGGGGAACTCCCTTCTGGCGTTGCAGTTCTCTGTAAAGGAGTTTACAGACCCGAAAACCTAGATTGACAAAAGAAGTTTATTATGGGGATTGGAAGTAAAGTTAAAGTCTGGTTAAGGAAATAGGTGAGGATAAAGAGAAGAGGGCACTAGAGTATTCCAGTGGGCAGAAGCTCCTTGAGGTGTCAAGCATAGGGCTGGCATGTTTGGAACCTCTGCAAAGAGAGGGTTTTAGTTTGGCTCTTTTATAATAGGGAGTTTTGGCTACAAATTGAAGGGGCTCTTGGGTGGAGTCCCAAGTTGGCTCCTCTCTGGGTTTCAGCTAGGGCTAGAATTTGAGTTGAATTCAGTGGGTTTCAGGATTGAGCTGACCCCACCCAGATAACAAAAATAAAACTGTTTGTCCTTGGGGTGAAGTCCTTTGCTGAGGCACAGTTGAAGGAGATTTTCTCCTTTAAGGATTTTCAGAGTTTCAGGGTCCCCTCTTCAGTATATTTGACTTCCTTTTTTTAATTCATTTCATTTTTTTATGTTTATGTTACTTTTAAAAATTAAAATATTCCTTTTGTCTTTTTTTATACCAATTATTTTATTATGTCCTTAGCTCTAAAACAACTATCCTTGTTAACAAAGAAACCCAGTTAAGCAAAACTCAAAGACATAACTTTAGCTAACAGCATATATATGCATTATTGTTTTTCCATAATTCTTCATTCTTCTATGGGGCAGCTACATGGTATAGTGTACAGAGCACTCAAATCTTCTAGCTGTATGCCCCTGGACCATGACAAAGGGGAGGATTGAATGTTTCATCACAGGTTCTCTGAAACCTCAAGATTGACTAAAATTATGACCTTCTGGAGAGCCAAAGCCTTTCTTTGAATCCTCAGTATTTAGTATTGTTCTTAGCACATAGCAGGTAATTAATAAATGTGTGTTGACTGACTAAATTAATTAGTATCTGGTAGTTTTTTAGTGGTTTTTTTTTATATACTATTGTATATATTATGCTCTTGTATCTTCTTACTCTAGCCTCCATATTCCTTTACCTTTCCAGTGAAAGGAGGGAAGTACATTTCTTCATTTTTTTTCTTTGATCTCAATGTTGGTTATTATAATTATTCCGCACACTGCTTTGAATTTTTATTAGCCTTTTAATTTGTCTTTTTTGTAGTCATTATATTGCTGCCCAGATTTTACTTCATTCCATATCAGCTCACAGAATGCTTCCCATGTTTCTCTCCATTCCTTATAATTGCCATTTCTTATAGCCCACTAATATTCCATTAGATTTACGTACCGTGTTTGAGTAGCCATTCCCCAACTGACAGACACCAGCTATGTTTCCTGTTCTTTGTATCTATATATAATGCCACTATGAATATTGTTTATATTTGTCTTTAACTCATAGAATCACAGATTTAGGACTGGTAGGAATGTGAGAGATCATACAGTAAGATTTCCTTTTGATTTGAGACTATGTGGTTGGAGCACATTTCCAACAGTACAAGGTCTGATTCAGAAAGTATTTTTAAAACAAAATTCTGAATATTCTCAGAATAGTTGGATTAATTCATAGCTCTACTAATCAGTGTACTTGTCTTTCTGCATCCTCTCCACACCGCCTCTCTCTGTCTTTTGTCAGCTTTGCTGAGTATGAAGAAAATCCTTACAGTTATTTTATGTGATACTACTTTTTTGATCTATCTGACTATTTTTGGAAATCTATGTGAGATAGAGTGTCAGTCAAGCCCTTTTATTTGAATGAAGTAGAGTTCTAAGTGGAGTATTGTGACTTCTATTTGAAATTCTCCGTTTGTACATTGTAAAAAATTTTGCATAAAAAAGATTTCAAAATGAATCTTACTTAGGGTAAAGTCTTTCTAAATAAATAGAGCATTTGGTTTGAAAAATGAGCTTGAGAGAAAAAGTGTCTATTGTAGTAATTGGGAGTTATTACAAGACTGTCCACAAATGACTGAAAATAGATTTTGATGATATATTAACCACAAAGGTGAAGCTTGAGTAGTTTATAATCTCATCAAAATTCAGAGGTAAAAAAGATACTTAAGAGTATTTTTGTGCTTTAGATGCCAGAAGAATGCCCCCAAGGTCAATAAGAAGTATATTTTTTAAAACCATTTCTTTGCTACAAGGTCTTTGAAAAATTAGAATTCATTTATTAGAGAGGTTGAAGGAATTCTCCTGGTTTTCCTTTGAGTTTTAAAGCTTTTAAAAGGGTATATAATCTTCATAATAATATTTTCCTGCTTATCAGAACTGCTAGGTTCTTTGAAAGAATGTGCCACACATTTTGGCTGCTCAATGGCATTCATATTTAACCATTCAATTACAACTGCCAATATTAATGCTATTTCTCTTATAGAGAAGTAGCATAATTTGATGGATTAAAGACTTGGAATCATATCTTGCCCCAGATACTAAATTATCTGTGTGTCCCTAGAATCCACTTAACCTTTCAGTGCCTTAGTTTCCCTAAGGGGTAGAATTCAGTAGTATCAAAGGTTGTTTGCAACTCTAAATCCTACTTTGCTAGGAGAAAGGTAAGAAATATATATATATATATATTTAAGATTTGAGAGTTATCTGTATATTTCAGTTACTCCTGACTGTAAACTAATAGAGGTGTCAAAGTGCCAAATGAGATTCCAACTGGATTGTAATTGGGTAATTTTTAACAAAGTGAGGAAAAAAATAATAAATATATGTTATTAATTTGTGGTTTTCTGAGTCAATGTGACCAGCAGGGATGGGCTTAGATTTGAGTTTGACAGCACAGATGGAATAGAAAGTAATTAAATGCATTGATATCCCTATGAATAAAGAAGGTAACCTTGAAGTCAGGAAGATCTGCCTGCCTCTGGCATATACTAGCTGTGAGACTTCAGCCACTTACCATTTCTTGGCAAGCTGGACACTTTTCCAAGACTTTATGCTATGGACATATTACTAACCTGCTTAAGGGTGGCATGGTGGTGAGAAGGGATTTTTCGATACCTTGAATTTCCAAATTGTGGATGAGATCACAAGGCAGAAATTAAGAAAAACAAATTCCCCAAATAACAGATAGCTGAATTGCTAACATTAGCAGCTTTCAGATATAGAGCTCTGGGAATGTACATGAATAACTGGCCAAATATCACTTATTCAACAAAGTATAAAAATGTATCATGGCTCAGAGATTTTCTTTAATTTTATGTGTGGGAGTGGGGGTGGGCGGGGTAAATCAGAATAATGGTAGCAATAGCTGTGAATTCACATTGATTTATGAAATCAAATACCTGTCTTTAAAGTTCATACACACAATAGTGCGTGTTTAAATTAGGGAATGGAGATAACCTTTCAGAATCAAGGCATGTAAGGCTATTTACTTTTTAAAAATTATTATTATAGCTTTTTATTTTCAAGATATATGCATAGGTAATTTTTCAGCAATGACAATTGCAAAACCTTTTTTCCAATTTTTCCCCTCCTTCCCCTCTACCCCCTCCCCTAGATGGCAGGTAGACTAACACATGTTAAATATGTTAAAGTATATGTTGATTACAATATATGTATACATATCCATACAGTTATTTTGCTGCAAAAGAAGAATCGGACTTTGAAATAATGTACATTTAACCTGTGAAGGAAATCAAAAATGCAGATAGACAAAAAGAGAGGGATAGGGAATGCTATGTAATGATTCACACTCATTTCTCAGAGTTCTTTTGTTTGGTGTAGCTGGTTCTATTCATTACTGAACAAATGGAACTGATTAGGTTCATCTCATTATTGAATAGAACCATGTCCATTAGAATT
Source organism: Antechinus flavipes (assembly GCF_016432865.1). NCBI lineage: Eukaryota > Metazoa > Chordata > Mammalia > Dasyuromorphia > Dasyuridae > Antechinus > Antechinus flavipes. The sequence goes on along the minus strand of NC_067402.1, from coordinate 49,879,529 downwards.
GATCATCATGTAGTATTGTTGAAATATATAACGATCTCCTGGTCCTGCTTGTTTCATTCAGCATCAGTTCATGTAAGTCTCTCCAGGCCTTTCTGAAATCATCCTACTGGTCATTTCTTATAGAACAATAATATTCCATAATATTCATATACCACAATTTATTCAGCCATTCTCCAGTTGATGGGCATCCACTCAGTTTCCAGTTTCTGGCCACCACAAAGAGGGCTGTGTAAGGCTATTTACTAAAGGGATATCATCCAGCCCCTCTCCCCTCTGCTGCAGAATGGCTCACTTCCATTAGCTTTTCAGGTTAAGTCATTATTTCTGTTGCTGCATTGTCTCCAATGGTTCTTATTACAGCTGTTTGTAAACGTCCCACAAAATCTGCAAAAGTTTCATTGGGACCTTCTCTATTTTTGTGAAAGCATTATTTCCATCTTTCTGTCCAGGGAGAGAATTCCAAGCTTTTATTGCAGCCTTAGAAATTTGCTCATACACTGTTATGGGATAATAAATCTGTTCTGAACTCTCTGCATACTGACCTTCACCAGCTAGTTGGTCAAAAGTGATTTGTACAACAGCTCCTGTTTGCCTATTGTGTTGGGCTTGAACCTTACATAATTCATGAAACTCTGAAAGCCACAATAAATTTTGTCCCGGTTCTAGACAAGTTTTCACTATGGATTTCCAGTCATTCGGGGTTAGGATTTCATAAGACAAATTATCTAGTAACATCTTCACATAAGATGATGTAGCCCCATAAAGAGTGCAACCCTTTTTCAAATCTTTAATTTTTCCCAAATTAAAAGGAGTGTATCTTCTCTCTTTTTGACCTGAAGAGTTGAGCTCTTCAATCACAGGATATGCATTTATAAAATCAGATATATCTTCTCCTTCATTTTTTGCTTTAATTAATGCTTTTTCTAATCTTGTCAAATTCTGCTTTACAGGAGAAGCTGACTGTGTTTCTGTCTCTCTCCCTCCCCCTTGTTCCACCCATGAAGGGTTAATTGCGGGGGGAGGGTCATGAGATGTGGAATCACCTAATTCCTCCTGCTATGAAGTATCACACTCAGAATTGTAATTAACTCCATTCTCATCTGATTCATCCTCCTTTTCACCTAGTAAAGTTGGCACTTCCTCCTGTACTTTCCTTTTCATCATTCTATCACTTAAATAACTTCTTATAGCCAATTGTATTACATTATATGTATTAATTATTGAGTTAGGCCCATTTTTATCATAGAATGACAAAGATCCTCTCCAACCAATTTCCATTCATTTAGATCTAATTCCTTATCAAGAGAGAAACAAGGACATATGTCCTTTACAGTTTGTAAAAGTTCAGTGATTTGCTGTAAACTTATAATTAAACCTTGGCTTTCCATAATTTTGACAATGTTCTCTAAACATTTTCCTTGAACAGAAACAGGCTGTTTTCTAAATATCTGTCCCATCTTAGCTGAAATTCTACTTTAACTCTTCTAACAAAATTTCTTTGTTGCACTCACCCTAATTTCTGGGTTGAAGTCTTTTCCACTGGATCAGGATCAGAGGCTTTTCCACTTGAATCAGGATCGGAGCTTTTCCACTGAAATCCACTGAGGGTCTGTTTGTCCCACGTTCAGGGCGCCAAAATGTGGTGAGCTTTTTCTTCTCAAAACGCAGCCAGGTGATAAAAGTTCAGATCTTTTATTATCCCAATATAGCCCGGTTAGCTTAGAGGCCTATCTCTCTGCTTGGTTCCAAGAGCTCTCTCCAAATGTCTTTAAATCCAAAGGTCTGGTCCTTCAGCCTCTGCCTCTGCTTTCTTCAGCCTCCAGCCAGCTCCAGTCTTCATGTCATTCCGGTGAAATCTCGACTTGTAGCGTCTTCCTCTCTAGAACTCTCTGACTGGCCCATTGGCCTATTTATGCTCCTTCCAGAGAGAGGGATTATGGGTAGTTCTACTTAGTACCTTGTTTCAGGTTCTGCCCAAAACATCTTCTTGTAAGATTAGATCAACTCTAATTAGTTAGCAGTTAGTAAGGATTCCAACAACTCTCCTGACAGGGACCCACCCTTTGGGGCAGTTAAGTGGGTTCATTAAGATTGGCCCAGGACCACTCTCTATTTAACTCAAACTTAAGTTTTAACATTTAACATTTAAACATTAGCTGGAGATCTAGATTGGATATTTTTATAGACCTCTGTTGAGCTAAAAATTGGCTCAAGAACACTCCCAGTAAGTAGTCTCATTCAACCAGAGAAGTAGGCCTGGAGGCAATGACAGCATTGAAGTAATCTCATTCAATTGAAACTTCAGCCTCAGATTTTCTATTTAAAAGACAATTTGGGGCTCATTTCTTTGCAGAGGGCCAAAAGCGGGGCCATGCCAGGCCAAAGGGCTTCTCCTTGGCATAGCTGCCTGCGAGGATCCCTGCATGCTGAGAAGACACTCTTTTCTCAGCCTTAACCTCTCTTTATCTCTCTGCCAGGATTCCTCTGCTAGACCTTTACTTCTCTGTTAGGACCTTGCCACTTAGGAAGTCAGCCTCCTAGCAAAAGCTGACTTCTCAGTGCCAATAAATTTCTTTTTGCCAGTCTAACTTTTTGGGTTCGTGAATTCTTTCACATTGGACCTGCACTGACCAGAAGGGATTCCCTCAACTCTCTGTACTGCACCAAACCTCATCAAAGGGACAATGGCCCCCAGGCTATTTCTTGAACACTCCATCTTCTAACTCTAGACATTTTCAAAGGCTGCCCTCATGTCTGGAAATTTGGCTCATCTGTGTGACCCTGGGCAAGTCACTTAAACTGTTTGTCTCAGTTTCCTCATCTTCCAGTGAAAAATTGGCAAACCCTTTCAGTATCTTTGCCAAAAGAAAACCCAAATGGGATGGGACTGAAAATTATTGAACAACAATAACATTCCCTGGTTTCCTTCAAGTTCCAGTTAAAATATCACCATCTACACAAAGCCTTTTCCCCATCCCCTTAATGATCTTTGTGGATTATCTCCAATTCATCCTGTTTCTTGTTTGTAGTGTATTGCATGTTGTCTTCCCCATTAAACTGAATTATTTGCTATTGAGGGCTTTTTTTTTTTTTTTTTTTTTTTTTTTTTTTTTTTTGTAGCTTAGCACAGTTCCTTACACATAGTAGGTACTTACTAAATATTTGTTGACTTGCCTTTCATATTAGGATCCTATTTAATTTAAGGTCCTGTAAACGTAATTCCTTAAATGTAAGATAATTAAGTGCTATTTCTCTCAATTCTTACTATGTTTACTTATATTACTGGCAGTTTAGCTGGCAAAAAAAAACATGTATGTATTGTACCCAACTGTTATTGGTCCCTTCAATAATTAATTTGTTAGTGTTGTTAGCCCCCTCCTCACCACATCCCTTCCTGACATTTTGTTCTGTGACATATTACAGAAATGCTTTCTGATGGAGGAGGCAGAGGAGGGAGAGAATGTGATAGTAATTGGATGTATTAAGTAGTGATTATTTAATAAGCCATTTTTTTTTTCTGTTCCATATTCTCAATTAGAAATTCCAGAATAATACAGGTAGTAGGAGGCTGGTTGCTTTATGGGTCATAGAAAGTGTTAATGATTCTATTTCTAATCTGGGACTATGTGCTGGTGTTCTGAAATGCTGTCATAACCTGAACTAATTCTATATTGCTATAACTGATATTTAGACTTATTTGGCTTTTGATTGGAAATTTTTTTTAACAGTGAAAACTAGAAATTGACTAACTCCTACTCCCTGAGGCCTTGAGGAAAGTTAGTTTGAATTACCTTGAAAGAGATTATAATGTGGTATTTAATCGATATCAATATCTGTATGGCTTTTCCTTGAGGATTCTGTATAGGTGTAATACCTGCTACAAAGAAATAAATACATTGCAAAGAAAAGAAAAAGAAAGGAATTGGTCTATAAGAACATGTCGTGGATTGAGGGCCTAAAGCCTTGGATTAGAAGCCTGGCTCTGTGATTTTTATTATCTCTGTGAATTTAGACAAATCACTTAATCACTCTGAGCCTCAATGTATTCATTTATAAAATGAGCAAATTATATTTTTTGAGCTCAAAGGTCCTTTCAAAGTCTAAACTCTGTGATCTCTAGAAATGCTCTATAGTTCTTCTTTCAAAAGTCTTCAGTACTGACCAGGCACAGAACACCAGGACATTCTTTTATCATATCCAAAATATGACCTTCTCCATCCTTTGCGGTTCTTCAGTCTGTTTTCAGTTACTTCTGGCTCTTCATCACCCCACTTGGGTTTTTCTTGGCAGAGATACTGGACTGGATGGCCATTTCCTTCTCTGGTTCATTTTATAGATAAGGAAATTGAGGCAAACAGGGTTAAGTGACTTGCCCAGAGTCACACAGCCAGTAAGTGTCTGAGACTGGATTTGCATTCAGGGAGATGAGTTTTCCTGACTCTTGGCCACTGAGTCATCTAGCTGCTCACTACTCTACAATACCCAATAAAAAACAAAAAAAACTGAATATATTTTATCCTCATTCATCCTTGTAAATGCTGAAAGGATTTATAATTTCTCCAATGTTAGTACGTCCTTCACTGATATAAATTGCAACCCTTCTATCCTTCAGTAGAATTGTCTTGCCTTCTCTGACAGCGTCAAATACTTAATAAAGATCAGATCTGGATGCCTAACTTTCCAATGATGAGATTCTCTGGATTTAGCCAGGCTGGTCCTCAGGTGAGCGGCACATAGTACATCCCTAAGGAGTAGTAGACATTTTTCCAGCTAAAGGAATCCAGGGATACTTACTTTTCATGATGAGGTTTGAGAGTAGACTTGAATTTGAAATCAGATAATCTCGTCATGTCCTGACTGGGACTCCCTGTGGGATATTGGTGTGTCAGTCAAACTCTTTGGGGTTGTTTCCTTATGTGTCCAATCATGGGGTTGGATTGAATCATCCCACTGACTTCCTCTAATTTTAACTTCTTTAATTCTTTTTTTTTCTCACTATGCCAGAAAAGAAAATGATCCTTCACTTTTTGATAGATTTGGATTTTTGCCAAAAAGGAAATTAGTCCTATGGAACTTTACCACCATTTTTTAGTTATAATCCTCTTTGGTATGATATGGATGAAAAGAGATGGGGATACAGTATATGTGTGTAGATAGAAAGTAGCAAGTTATTCTGCAGCTTCACAGAAGGAGGGTTTGATTTTGATATGGAAGTTGGGGGAGAAAGTGAGAGAGGAAGATGTATGTGGGAAGTACATGTACATATATATGTATACACATGCTCACACATATATATGTATACATGAAGTAATGACTAAGCTTTTTTCCAACAATAGAAAAATCAAATTTGAAATATACTTAGTCACTTGGTAACCATTTATAAATACAAAGAAAGGCAGAAGACAGTTCCTATCTTCAGAGTGCTTACAATCTCACTGAGAGACAATATGCAAAAAACTTGGTATAAACAAGATAAATGCTGGTGAAATGAGGAGGATAGGGAATTCATCAGAATATTCTCTTATACTTTATATAGGGAAAATTTGCAGAATCCAAATCATTCCTAAAATCATCTATTTCACTGATATACATAAATTTGATGTAATACAATAAACATATACCAGTTATTTGCAAGATGTTTGTTAGTGTCCAGGGCAGGGATTCTGAACCTTTGGCACCAGTGCCTGGTGAAGCCTATGGGCCCTTTCTCAGAAGAATGTTTATAAATACATAAAATACAATTAATTACAAAAGAAACCAGTTACATTTAAATATAATTATCGTGTTATTTGAAAAAATGAGTTCATGATTTTAGGAACACTAAAAAAGAAAGATATTAGGAATGGTTCTTTATTCAAGTTTAAATCTTAGGAGGATGAGATGCTAGCTGTGGGACCATACAGAGTTTATTTGGCTCCACCTATTAAGTGGGGGATACACCTGGCTCCCAGTGTTTGTGTGGGGATCATATGAAATGATGTACATAAAGTTCTTTGCAAGTTTCAAATAGGGATATTAATCCCTGGTATGTTTATTATATATTATCGTTAGGAATCTCTTTCCAAAGAGTCAAGAGTATTGCTTTGGGATTTCCAGCTTTTCTTTGCTTATTGGTTTGGTTCCTCCTGAAGAAAAGTTACAAGAAGGAGCCCTACTTTGAGTGCTTTGTGATGGCTCTTCTCCTGGGTTCATTCTTTATTCAATTCTTAAATTTGCTTTAAACAGAACCAGGACCCAGTGAACACTCCCATTTTTTTCTATTATGCCAGATTAGTCAGGACTTTGATATGATTTTTGAGGAGGGGGTGGTTAACAAAATTCACTTCACTATTTACTGAAGGCTTTCCATGTACAAAGCCTTGTACTGGGTTGAAATAAGATATAATCTCAACACAAAGGTTTGTTTGTTTGTTTGTTTTTTACTTTTCTCTTCTTTGGGTGTGTCCAAAGTGTATTTTTTCTTTCTCAACGTCATATTTATATTGTTAGGGGAAGAGTCTGTGGGGTAGGGGAATGGAGACCAGCCTTTGGAATAGTAAGACCTGTATTCAAGTACTGATTCTGACAGTTAATAATAGGTAGATAATGTTAGAATCCTAGTGTTAACTCAATGGAATTGATACAATGCTTATTGATTCACACATTAAAGCAAATCCTTAAAAGGTGTTAAGTCACACATGGGAGTTCACAAGTATGGGAGATACACAAAGTTACTTTGTAATTTTGTGAATTCACACCTCCCATAATCCTACTCTTAGAGGAGTCAATCTTTGAATTTATACCTCTAAAAGAGCATAAAAACAGATGAGCTCAATCAGGAGAGTACAGTTGAAAAGATTGAGAGGGGAGAGTCCCTTAGCAAGATTGCCAGGAGTAGGAGTTGAGCTGGAGGCAAAAGACTAGCAATGAGAGCTTTCAGAACCAAAGAAAGCTCAAGTGAGTTCAATTAAGGAGATTGACAAGCTAGAGACTGGAGTTGGGCAGAAGGAGGGATTCAGGAGAGGAGAATCAAGATTCAGAGAGAGCTGGAGGCTGAAGCTGGCAGACAAACTGCAAGGGCTGTTGGAATCAAGCAGAGAGATAGACCTCTAAAAACTAACCAGACTATATTGAAGGAGACAAAAGATTTGAACTTTTAACACCTGACTGCATTTGGAGTGATTATTACTCTGAACTGAAACTAAGGCTGCCTCCAGAAAACTTCTCCGAGAAATCTAATCCCGAGAGAACCATCATATAGTATAAAAAAGAAGAGAACACCACAAGATAACTGTGAAGAAGTAGGCATTCTTTCATTACCTTTAGGCAACTCTTTTAAAGACTTTTAAGTTACAGGGGAGTTGCCAATCTGCAAGTGGGAGTTTTGCCCTGGGAATTCCTTTTGTCCATAAAATCACAGGTCTGAATCGCCATTTCCCTAAAAAGAATCTTCTTTTTCTTTCTCTCTCTCTCTCTCTCTTTTTTTTTTTTTAAAGGCATTATGGTGTAGAGTTGTGGAGAGGCCTCTATAGATGGCATTAGCAGGAGAACCCGAATTCGACTATAGCTAGGCTTTATACTTTTATGCCCTTAAATATTTGCCCTTAGTTTCCTTTTCTTGAGAAAAAAAAAAGATTGATGATGTCTAAGGGAGCTTTTAGCTCTAAATTCTATTACCTATTTTTAAATTTTATTGCAGAGAATTTGGGGATACTAAAATAATGTAAAATGAAGCAAAAGTTTTAAAAAATATATACACATGCAAGCATACATATATAATGTAATCCCAGAGAAACTGAGCAAGAAAGAGATTAGAGACAACTTAATAGTTTATTAAATGGAAAGATATACTGGGACCAAATGGATCCATGGTTGGTCCCAGGGCTGAAAGAGACTATTGTCTCAAAAAATCCAGCCCTGAGCATTGGGACAGTAAGATTTTTATAGGATAACAAGAACAATGACATAATGGGGGAAGTACCTGGATGGAGATAATTTAATGGGGGGATGCACCTGGGATGACACAATGGAGGGAGGTACTGGAGAAGTTACTGATATTCTAATGATGTCTAAAATGGATAGACCTTTATCCTTTTTTTTTGTTTTGTTTTGTTTTATTTTGTTTTTTTTGTTTGTTTGTTTTTGTGTGTGTTATCTAATTTTTTAAAAATAACTTTTTATTGCTAGAACCCATGCCAGGGTAATTTTTTTACAACATTATCCTTTGCACTGACTTCTGTTCTGATTTTTCCCCTCCCTCCATCCACCCCCTCTCCCAGATGGCAAGCAGTCCTTTACATGTTAAATAGGTTACAGTATAGATAGACCTTTATCGTGTCAAACATTAAGAAGGAATGATTATAGCCTAAAGATATAAAGATAAGAGGGAAAAGTTATAACCTGAGGCAGAGTTACTAAATAGGACAATTAGGGAAGCTAGGTCAGGACATCAAAAGGGAACTGTGGCACAACAATAATATACATATTGTATAATAGATGTCTATGCAATGAAATATATAATATATAATTTGAAATATATTCAATGTATTAATATACTTACTATATTTATATATCAGAATATATAGTTTGAAATTAGTATATATTGATTTGTGTGTATACAACTATATTTAAATATTATGCATATACATCTATTATCTAGCTATTGAAAAGATATTAATGTTCTACAGCATGGAGATGTGAGTTGCTTTAGGGATTTATATATGTAAATATTGGTATATGCTTATATGTGTGTATATATATATGTATATATATATATATTTTTTTTTATCTTACTTTGTCTTAGGATAACAAAGTGCACTGAAATGAAATGTTAAAATCAGGTCATAGTATATAGAATTAAAAGACATATTAATCATACTTAATTTTATATTATTTATATAGTTATATGTTATTCATATTTTACAATATATATGTGCATGATATATATATATATATATATGCACACATATATAGGCACATATTTACCTTTATATGCCTATGCTTATGCATATGTTGAATGTATACATGCAGTATGTATGTGGGTACCTTAAGTTAAAGTCAACCCTCTCTAGAAAAATTTCCTACTGAAGAAGGGGTTTTGAATTCCATTAGATTTTTTGTGTGTGTGGCAAAGCTCCTGGTGCTGATTCTATTCCAGCTGAGATTTACAAGGTGGAGATCCATTGCTCATTCAAAAGCTGTCTGAATTTGTTTTCAGTTATATGGCAAGAACTCCCTTAGGAGTTCAAGGACCACTGTCCATCTCTGTAAAGGTAAAGGAAATAGATTGTTTTGTGACAATCACAGGGGTGTAGGGTGCTCTCAATCAGTCACTGCCAGAAAGATTCTTGCTAGAGCCCTCTTAATGGACTGATCCTTCCCCTGGAAGATGGTCTTCTATTTGAGAACCAATGTGACTTCAGAAAGGGCTGAGGAACAGTCGATATGGTGTTTACTGCCCAGTAACTCCAGGAAAAATGCCAGGAGCAGAACAGAGGCTTGTACACAACAGGATCTCACAAGGCCTTTGATACTGTCAGCCACAAGGTTTATGGAAAATTATGTCAAAATGTGGTTGCCCGGAAAAGTTCATCAATATTGTATGTCAATTTTACGGCAGCATGCTTACTTGGGTTTTGGATCATGGACCATGTTTTCACATTTTCCCAGTCACCAGTAGAGTGAAACAAGACTGTGTACTTGCTCCCGTGATTTTTAGCATGATGCTTTCATGATGATGTTTAGCATGAGGTCAAACTACCACAGTGATGGTAAATTCTTCAACTTGAACAGGTTACAAGCCAGAATTAAAGTGGAATGTTGGTATATGATTTTTTTGTTTGCAGATGATCGTGCACTCGGTGCACTCTGAAGCTGAGACTCAACAAAGTATGGATCAATTCTCTGCTTCTTATGCTAATTTTGGCCTAACAACGCCAAGAAAACATGGGTACTCCATCAGCCAACACCACATAATCCATACATGGAACCTTCAGTTACAGCAAATAGAGAAGTGTTGAATATTGTGTTGAAGTTCACTTATGTTGGGAGTACACTTTCCAGGGATATCCACATTGATAGTGAGGTTGATGCACTCATTGCCAGATCTAGTTCAGTGTTTCAGGGGGTTCTGAAGGAAAATGTGTGAGAAAATGTGTGGTACTGACTACAAACTGAAAATCTAAGAGCTTTGTGTTTATCTTGTTGTGTGTGCCTGTAAAATATGGACAGTATACCAATGCCATGGCAAGAAACACAATTGTTTCCATTTGAATTGTCCTAGGAACATTCACCTGGTAGGATAAGGTCCTTTCTAAATTGCTAAATGTTCAAACTCTACTGCAGAGAGCGCAACTCTAATAGGCTGGTCACATCATTTGAATGTCAAGCATATGCTTGCCTTGAAAACTGTTTTATGGAGAATGTACACAAGATAAGCTCTCAGTCAGAAAAGTAATAAAAGGACATTTTCAAGGTCTCTCTTAATGACTTTGGAATTGATTGCATGACATGGGAGACATTGTCACAACACTGCCCAGTGTCACGTGACCTCGTGGAAAAGGTGTTATGTTCTATGAAAAAAGCAAAATTTTAGTAGCTCAAAAGAAATGTTAGATGTGCAGATTTACACAACTTGTAATGCCAAAGAAACTGAGCAAGACAGAGGTTAGAGACCAATTCAACAGTTTATTAAATGGAGAGAGACAGGGTCCCAGGGCTGGACAAGACTATCATCTCAAAGAATCCAGCCCCGGGGACAGCAAGCTTTTTATTGAACAACAAGAACAATGACATAGTGGAGGTACCTAAGTGGGGATAACCTAATGGAGGGAGGTTACTCATATTCTAATGACATCTAAAATGGATAAATCTTTATCTTGTCAAACATTAAGAAGGAATATCTATAAAACCTTTATCTCAAACATTAAGAGGGAAAGGTTATAACCTGAGGCAGAATAACTAAATAGGGCAATTGGAGAAACTGGGCCACAACATTAAAAGGAAACTGGCATAACAAACTTACCCCAAGTATTTACATGGAGTATTTGACCTGCCCTGTCGTAGACCATTGACTCCTTATGAGAGTGAAGGGTGGGAAAATGGGAAAAGGAAGGACATGTGTCTTCTCCTGTTCCCTCCCTTTATCTCCCCATTGACTATGGCAGCATTTTTCCATGGTAATGGGAAACAGCTCATATTTCAGCACAGAGCAGAGAGTATGCAGGCTCTGGATTCAAGAAGGACCTGGCCCCGGCAGTTGAGAATTGAACTTTGGCTATGGGCAGACCAGGAGCCCCAATGGTGTAGGAGCTCTATGAGAAAGAATATTGGGGTTCTGCAGCACTGGAGCTATGAGTGGTCTTGAACTCATACACATTCTATAGGGGTGCCTCATTACCAGCATCCCCTAAATTTGGGTCAAATCTCCCTGGTACTGTGCCTTTATGGGTGAGTGTGTACCTGATCTGTGAGGGAGGAGGGGATGTAGTATTGTTATCATTGTTCTAATGTTGTTTTAATAAATATTTTTACATTGATCAGTCTTTTAACTGACCCTTCAAACCACAATGATATGGAATTATGTGCCCCCTTTTTAGGGATATATAACCACAGAGTAACGTAGAATTTTGTGAGTTTCAGCTAGGATGGGTAAATCCCAGAATGATAGCTACATACAAAGTAATAGGATTTTAGAACAGGGAAGATTTGAGACCATTTCTGGACCAAACTTCTCAAATGTGATACTTTGTGGAGTGACTAGAATTTATTAAGAAGTTTGGAATGAAGACTTTCAGAGTACCTTTTTTTTTTCTCCCAAGTTCCTCTTTGTTCATCTCCTCAACCTAGGCTACTGCCTACAAGGGGAGAGAAAATTATAAGGAAGAAATAGCTCAGAGGCAAGCAAGGTTGGTGAACTGAGGGACCTAAGCCAGCCTTATTCCTTTTCCTGTTTGTTTCAGAGCTTATTCACATGCCCCCCTCATTTGGTGTGGTGTGCAAGGAGGAAATTTAGCCCGAATTTGATAGAATATATTTCAGCTTGCCTAAAGGAGTAAATGAATAAAAATGAAATAATTGGTATAGCAACAGGTAGTATTTATATAACATTTTAAGATTTGCAAATAGGATCTCGCTGACCTTCACAACAGCTCTGGGAGGCAGTTACTAAAGCAAGGCTGAAAAAAATTAAATGACTCCAAGGAATTAAGTGGTTGTGTTCAAGGCTGGATTTGAATTCATTTCTTCCTGACTCCAGGATATTTTCACTGTCACCTAGTTGCCTCCAAAACCAATTGTGCTAGATGCTATGAGTATAAAGAAACAAAAGACTTCTCCACTCTCCAAGAGCTTATATTGGAATGGGGGAGATGATTGTACAATTTGGGGGAGTAGCACAAGAAAGAGGCACTTTGACATGGAAAAATAATAGCATTAATAATGATGATGATAATAATAATTGGCATTTATATAGTGCTTTAAGGTTTACAAATTTCTATGCATATATTTATTTGGTGCTTGCAACATAGATAGCTGTTATTATTCCCATTTTATGGATGAGGAAGATGAGACAAAGAGACAATTACTCAGCGTCAGATAGTTAAGTAAATGAGGCAGAGTTCAAACTCTAGTCTTCCTGTCTCCAAATTCAACACTCTTACCCACTGAACCCCAAGAGAACAAAATGACCTTTTCTTTTGATAGACTCTAAAGTATAATAAGAATTTGAAGTTAGGAGACTTGACTTCATTATCATTGTATTATGTTTGACAAGTTATTGAATTTCTTTAAGCTTTATCCCATCTGGAAAAGAATAATTATAGCTAACACAGAGAACTTTAAGTGTTTTGCTTAATATTATTAATAATTATTAACATTGTTCTATATATTATTTTATAATAACACATTATGTGTTAATATTACATTATAGAAATGTATTGCCAAAATTAATCAATCATATATTATTTGTCATTCCTAATATAAACAATTCTAGTAATACTTTATATCATTAAATCATAATATATTTTCAGTGTCAATATTTTTGATAATATTGTTGACATTAAATGTTGTTAAAAACATAAGTATCTTATTTAAAATTACTTAGTCTGGGCCATACTTTTGTATATTAGGAAACTCACTTGGGTCAGTTCTGGATATCAAGGATGCTGGTTTCAGAATCATGGACTCTCTGATGTAGAAAGGTCAGAGAGGACACTTAATACTATACTGGAATTGTAATCCTATCTGCTACAATCTTTTTTTTTTTTTTTTAATACTTCATTTTTATTATAGAAACTACAATAACAAAATTTGTCCCAAGATTTCAGTTTAGATCACTATCACTGAAAATGATTATTTTTCTCACAATGCCTGTGATGGTCAGGATTTTTGTCTTGCTTACAGTGGATTTAAAGCTTAACAAAGTCAAAGTCAACAATGTTCAGCTTATTTCCATAATCACCCCAAGCCATCCTTTGAGTGATTATCCCACCTCTTTTCTGCTTTCCCAGTATCACTCAGATACATTCCCTTCTTTCCACTCAGCTCCCAGATTAGTAAAGGTCCTCATTACCTCTCACCTGGAATGCTTCAGTAACTTTCTAATTGGTCTTTTCCCCACTCTAATCCACCTTGCACTCAGCAGCCAATGTGACTTTTCTCTATGGTAGGTCTGACTGTGTCATCCCTAACCCACTTAGGCATTAAACTCCCAAGGTTCTCTATTACCTCCACAACCCAATGTAAAGTTACCTGGTACTTAAGGCCCTTCACAATCTGCCTGCTTTCTACCTTTCCAATGTTTTAATACTTTGCCCTTCTCCCCACATTCTGATCTATTGATCTTGGTCTACTTGGTATCTCTTTCCTGTTTTTGCATCTCCTGTCCCCTATGCTTTACTTCTCCTCCTCCACCTCTTTATTTCTCAGGTTTTCTTCAGGACTTGATTGTTACCTTCTACAGTAGGCACTTTTTTGTCTCTCTTAGCTCCTGGAGTCTTCATTCCACGTTACTTTTCCCTGTTTTTGCCAGATATGTCTCATGTATGTTTAGTGATTCTTTCTTTTTTTTTTAAATTAAAACTTTTTATTTTCAAAATATATGCATGGGTAATTTTTCAACATTGACCCTTGCAAAACCTTGTGGTCCAAAATTTCCCCTCTTCTCTGCACCCCCCGCCCCCATGGTAGGTAATTCAATACATGTTAATTATGTTAAAATATATTTTAAATCCAATATATGTATACATATTTACACAATTATCTTAAAGCTCTCATTTCAAGAAGGTTTTTCCTCACATCAATGAACAGATCAGTCAACAAACTTATACCACGGTAGTCTCAAGTTTTGTGCTTGCAATCTTAGTAAATATTTGTTGATTGACAGAGCAGGGATTAACTAATTTGTAGAGGTTTGGCAGGTAAGGTGAGTTTTATGAAACTGGGCAAACTGAGTGTCAACTATATAATTTTTGTTGTTGTTGTTTTTTGCTGTTCTCTTAGTCTCAAAAACATGAACCTGATCACTACTCCTTGTGGACATGTACACTGAAGGGGAAAACTGTGATTGCAGCCTCTACCCTGTAACACTAAAGGAGCTTTGCCAACCCCTGTAAGTTTCTTGCTCTAGCTTACTTCTGATTAATTTATTATTTAAGTACCTGAGCTTTGTTGGTGCATTTGCAGAAAGCTTCTATTCTATTTTAACCTCTAAATATAAAATAGCATCCTTCCCAAATGTGGCTGCCTCTCAGAACCTAGCCTGGAATTCTGATCAGGGTTAGGGTTCCCTGAGCCTCCTATTTGCTTTGCCTTTTATGGACCAGTATAGACAGACAAAAGAGAAATTGGGTAGCCAGCAGAGCAGCTTGTTACATATATGCTTTGTATTCTTGTCTAGAGGTATGCTCTGTATTTAATAACCATATTTCTCTCTCTCTTCTCTTTATCTCTCCCCCTTTTTCTCTTTCTCTATGATATATATATATATATATATATGACATATTTAATTTTGTCTTACTAACATTTTCTTCATTGCTTACTTAAATCTAGACAATAAACAAAATAATACGTCAAGTTCTCATTGGTAGAATTTACTGATTTCAAGGTCTAAATGCTCAATTGTAGTATTTAACCATTGGTTCAATTCAAGTTGGCTCCAGCCTATCCTTGCTTTTAGTCCATACTATTGATAACCTATTTGATTTACCTTTAAGGAGTATGTGGATGTATTTCTCTCTTTTGAGACTTAATATATCACCTCTTTTCTTGCTTCTCAAATTCTATTTTGATCCTGATAATAAATATCTGCTAGATTGAATATGTACCTGCGTTTCAGGTTTCCTTTTGTAGATGTTTAGAAGTAATGTTCCCTCCAGCCCTATCATTCTTCCCCAGTGTCATAATTTCAATGGTATGCTGGTAAATATTTAACTACCATTTTTCTGAAGAAAAAAAAAAAGCATACATACATGACAACTTAAAAAAAGTTAATCTGTACTAGTAATACTTTTCCCCTTCATTTTCTTAAGACAACCAAACTACAGATCAAGTGTTGATCTGTAGTTTTGCCAGGGTGAGAATGTTCCCACTGAAAGATTCACAATCTACTGAAGGCTATATTTGCATAATTTGAGGATCCTTTATAAAATTTACAATCTGACCACATTTAAAAATGTCCAGTCTGATTTACTGGAATTGCCCGAGATTGAAAGTTATTTTGAATGGCGGATATGGTTTTGTTGGGAAGAAATGAGTCCACATTCACATGCCAAAATCATGCTTGGCAATTGTCCAGTTGGAGGGAAGGGAAATTGCTGATTAGACTCTGGAAGCCCATCTCTTGGCTTCCTTCTCTGTCTCTGCGGTATGCAGATTCCCTGATGTCAGGACCTCTGTACTTTCCAAAGTTTTCTCATTTGACATTTGGACTCAGTTGGCAAAGCAGTGAGATTTTTTAAAAATTGGCTCACATGTTCCTGATGGCAATATCCAGTACACTTGGGCATGCTTCCTATAGCACATCAGATCATGAGTTTAAAAGGGAAGAGCTTCCCACATTCCCACACTGAAGGGGCTTTGAGATCCTTTGGATATTTTTCATATTGTCAGTAACTTATGTTATTGGTGACGAGCAAAGTTTAAAACTCCATAGAATTCTACATTTGACTCTCAATGCTGAATTTCTAGAACCAGCAAACCCAGGAGGGAAGCTATTTTATGCCTTCCTTAATTTGTTGTGAAAATACAAATATTTATAATGTTAGAAAATTATTCTGAATTTGAACGTGCATATATGTGCGTATATATGTATATATACATACATATTACATATATATACACATATACACAAACATATACCACATACACACATATTGAGTGTTTAAAACAAACTTGTACGTTTATTTTAAGTCACAGTGTGGATTTAGTTAGATATTTAAACAACCTTAACAACACAATTCCCTTTTGCATTTACATTTAGACAAGAACTCAGTTCTCTTTTTTAAAAACATTATTTAAAAACTAAATTTTCATAAACCTCAGCCCTCCTGCTCCTGCCAGCAAATTGCATTGCTTAGCTATTTACTCATTTTATTTTTTGATTCCTTCACTCAGATGTGTTTTTGGCTGACAGGGAATGGAATATTTTTTATTAGAACATCCTTGTGGGTGGTACTCCCTAGAGAGATTTTTTTTTTTACCAGAAACCAGTAAGTCTTCGGCTTTGGATTTCCTATATTTGTTTTCCCCTTTTGGCATCACTACCAGATTCCAATCCCTTGGGAGTCCAGTGTCTTTTTGTTGTTTGCATTCTATGTGTATCTAGAAAAGTAAAGTAAACTTGTCCTTTAGCATAACAGATTTGGAAAGAAGCAATTCTAGTTTACACACACATACATATACATACACACACACACATATGAGTGGACTTAATTAAAATAGCCAATATTACTACAATGTAGGTCAAAGATAAAGTAATTTCTCATATATATATATAAATAACTACTTACCTTATTCAGAAGCATTAAGCCCAGAGAGGTTGGAAAACATAGTATAATTTTATGGTTCTGCTATGATTGTTAAAATGAATTCTAAGGAATAGAGAATGGCACTGGATCTGAAATTTCATTAGTCCTTATTTTTCCCACCTAACATCCATTTGAAATTCCCTGTTACTATGGAGGGTACCACCATAATCTCAGATTATATTATCATATAGAATCTATTTCTCTATCTCTGTCTCCCTCCCTCCCTCTCTCTGTTTTTCTCCCTCTCTCCCTTTCTGTCTTTGTTTCTTGCTCTCTCTCTCTGTCTCTCTCTTAGAATATAAGTTTCTGGGAGGAAGAGACTTTACCATTTCATCTCTGTGAGACCTTTACTAATGTAAAGGTGTTAGTACTTACTTTTGAAATTATTTTGTATTTTAAATTTTTTTTCTTGAGGATTCTGGAAAAGTAGAAGAGTAGGTGTGAAAATTTTCAACTCTCCAAAGTTCTTTCATAAAGAAAAGACAGAACATTGCCTCAGAGCAGCAGAAATAAACATGCAATAAAGCAATTATCCATCTAAGACGATTGGAGAAGACCCAATAAAGACCTGATCTTCTGGAGCAGAAGTGTGGTCTGAGAGAGGCAAACATTCTCAGGCTGACTCTGCAGAATCCACAAACAATAAGCCCTAGGGACAGTTCAATTGAGAAGCATCTTTAGCCTTAGAAACGTTCATCTGGCAGACAGTGTGGGAGTCTGAGTAAGAGTAGATTGAGGGGGATGCCAAGTACAGCTGTACTGACCAGATGCAGTCTGAGTTGTGGTTGCAGAAAGAAGGAGCTAACACTCCCTTGTTGAGTGTAGTAATGAGAGGCAGGGACTCTGCTGTCTGTGAGCACTTAAAGGAGAGCGAAGTCCCTGCTTTCACTTCCAGTGTAGAGGGGATAACTCTAGTTTGCCGCTCCTGGAGGGACCACAGGAAACAAGAATATTTACTGGATGGTGTGGCTAGAGGCCCTAACCATAGCTTAGGAGTGGAAAGGAGAGCCCAAAGTTGAACCCCAGGACAGATTTTAGAAAAATTACAAAAGCAAACACCTGATGCTTTGGACATCATTCCCTGCTACCTTGGGACTAGAACTTGTTTCCACTAATAACTGCTAAAAATAAAATAAAATTGAGTAAGCAAAGGAGCAAGAATCTGACCATATGTAATTATTATGGAGATAGAGAAAATCTGGGTTCATATTCAGAGGAAGAAAATGGAGCTAAAAAAGCCACTCCCTTTTCAAGTAAAAATGTCATATAGTTCAAGCATAAAATGAATTCTTGAAAGATCTTAAAAAGGACTTTAAAAATCAAATAAGAGAAAGTGAGGAAAAATTTAAGGAAAAAAAAGGGCAATTCAAGAAAATCAAGAAAATTGTGGAAAGAAAGCCAATCAACTTGAAATAGAGAATGAAAAACTTAAGCAAGATAATTCTTTGAAAACTTAGAGTTAGGCAAGAGAAAACTAATGACAAGAAATCATAAAACAAAATCAAAAGAAAAAATATAAGAGAAAGTGAAACATTTTAACAGAAAAACCATTGATCTGAAGAACCAATGGAGGAGAAATAAGAATAATCACATTACCTGAGAATTATGATTAAAATAAGAATTCCAATACTATCTTGTAAGAAATCATCAAGGAAAATTGCCCTGAAGTTCCCGAACAAGAAGGCAAAGCAGAAGTAGGGAAAAAAAAAATAGAAAACAATAATCACCAACAGAAAGAGCTTCCAGGAGGAAAACCTATAGGAATATAATAGCTAAGTTTCAAAGCTCCCATGTTAAAGAGAAAATATTGGAAGAAAAACAATTTAAATATCATGGAACTACAATAAGAATTACATAAGAGATAGCAGCTGCTACACTGAAGGACTATAGGCCTTGGAATACTATATTGCATAGAGCAATAGAGCTGGCACTATGATCAAAAGTAGCTTAACCAGCAAAATTAAATATAATTCTGAATTAAAAAACAATCTTTTAGCAACTTAAAAAACTCGGAGGTTTTTGTGACAAGACCCCAGACCTGAAGGGAACATTCAATATAATAACATTCAGGGGTGTAGAAGGCCAGTATTGAATAAGTCCATTAATAGTAAGAATCAGGTCCAGGTATTACTTGAGACCTGCTCTCTGTTAGGGCAAGAGATTCAAACTATTGGTTCAGCGTCTCCCTAACAATGAATTATAAAGACATACTTGAGATAATTTTAGGATAATCTTGATGGAGAATACGGGAACAAGGCATTTTAACTATTTACTCCTATACAAGGAATTAAAAACATACTTGAGGTAAATACATTAATATGATAATCTCTGCTATTTACTACTGTTTCTACAAGTACTTTGATATTGATATTGTTAAACTACATTTAGTTTAACAAAAACATTAGATTGTGAATCTAAATTTAGGAGTTTAAATCTCCTTGTATGCCTGAGAAAGTTACAAGAACTGCTAACTTTTGAACCCATGCTTAAAACTCATGGCTTTCTCATTTTTAAAGGATGATAGTCATCCTTTAAATGATAGTCTTAGGAACCAAAAATTTTGGTGCAATTCCAAATAAAAGTAATTAATTACTTACTAAATTCTACTATCCATTATTATACCTTTCCCCTAATCTACAACATCACCCTCCCACAGAAAACCAGCAACTTCCCATTATTGTGTAAGAACACAATTAAATTTGCTTTCTTTACCAGCCTCTTTCCATTAATCTTATTCATCCACTCAGGATAAGAAACCACAATTATAAATGGACAATGATTCTCAATAAATACATTTAATCTAACAATAAGCTTCAAAATACTCACAACTGTTTACAATTCTAGTAGTATTGATGAGCATCACAACTATGCTATTAACAATTCTGTGTTGATAAGTACCTTGGTATTGATAGTTAAGGGGGATACTGGATTGTGTGTTAACTCTGAAAGGTATATGATGTCATCTGAAGGGAGCTAGTAATATTGTGACACTAGCTTAAAGAGTATATAAATCCTGGACCTCAGATTAGTAAATGGAGATTGCAAAGCACATCTTCTGCCTGGCCTAGAATATTCATTCACACTCTAGGTATTTAGTGGAGCTGGGCTCCAACACAGGGGAAATATCTCTTACATTATAAGATAAACATGAAAGACCAAATATAAGGGACTAATCAAGGTCAAATTGTTCACTTCATATTGTTGCACCAACATTCACTTTTAATGTCGTGATCCAGTTTCTCTAATTGTCCTATTTAGTTATTCTGCCTTAGGTTATAACCTTTCCCTTTTAATGTTTCAGATAAAGATTTTATAGATATTCCTTCTTAATGTTTGACAAGATAAAGGTTTATCCATTTTAGATGTCATTAGAATATTGGTAACTTCCCTCCATTAGGTTATCTCCACCTAGGTACCTCCATTATGTCATTGTTTCAATAAAAAGCTTGCTGTCCCAATACTCAGTGCTGGATTCTTTGAGATGATGATCTCGTCCAGCCCTGGACCCTATCTCCCTTCATTTAATAAACTATTGAATTGGTCTCTAACCTCTGTCTTGCTCAGTTTCTTCGGCATTACAACATATATGAAAATATTACCAGTATTCTTATGATTGTCATAATTATTTGGGTAACTTGAAAGAAAGGTTTGGGCTGAGCTGAGTATAATGGATTGATTCTAAAAAATAAAATAAATGTAAGGAGAGATTAAAAAGGAGTAATTATTTCATATAAATGATGCATAAAGGAAAATGGAGAAAAAGCTCATGGAGGGAGAGCAGGTAGTACGGGAACTTTACTTTCATTGAGGATGGGTTAAAGAGGGAATATACAGAGGGCAGGGGCATAGGGTAGATAGAGGATAAGGGAAGGATTTTTATAAGGGAGAGTAGATTAAAGAATAGGAAGACAAAGTATCTGGTAGAAGTAGAGCAAAGGTATAAGGAGAGATAGGATAAATAAGATGAGAAGGATGATGAGAAAAACAGGAAAGAGGAAAATAATTAAATAGCTTAGAATGTGAATGGGACATATTTACCCATAAATCAGAAATGGATAACAGATTAAAAATTTCAATTCAACAGTATTGTTGCTTTAAGGAAGCTCTGAAAATGAGATATAATAAAGCTAAAATATAGGACAGGAATAGAATTTATTATGTAAAAAAAAAAAGCAGCGGTTGTATTCATAATCCAAGATAAAGGTAAAGTTTAAATAAATCTAATCAAAAGAGAAAAAAATAAGAGAAACTATACTATATCTAACTATTTAAGATAATTAGATAGTATAAAATACTTGAGCTTATACCTGCCAAAACACACCTAGGAATAATATAAACATTAAATACATTTTATACAAATAAGCTCATATCTAAATAATGGAAATAATATTTACTATTCACGGGTAAACCCAACATAATTTAAGTGACAGTTTTGTGTGGGTCAGAAACCATTAATAAAAACTGGATAGATCTCTAGAAGCAAAGCAAAGTTTATTTACATTGTCGAGAAGGGGAATCCAACTGATGAATCAGACAATCGAAGGGAGGAGGCACCTTGGGGAGTAGGGTTGGCGCTTTTATCCCTAACACAAATTCCCCCTCCCACCACTGACCCGCATCCTTATTGGCTGAGGATCTTACATTCTAAAGGCGGGAACTATCCAAGAAATTGAACTTGACCAACAAGTACATAGTTGCCCATATTTGGCTGAAATAGGGAGGATAACAAGAAGGGGACTTAAGTATGCCCTTAGGAGGCTAACGGGAGGGGATAGCAGGAAGAGACTTTAAGTATGTCTTTAAGATAGCAGGGAGGAAACACTTTGCAGGGAGGAGACACCAAGTATGCCCTTGACCTTAAAGTCCTTCAGGCCTACTCAAACTTTGAAATAGATGAAGCCTTACTGATTTTCACAACTGTCTTGAAAGATCTCATTTTATCTCGTTCAGTTTAACCTAACTAAACTATTTATTCAATGTTGTGTGGCTCAAAATGGCGAGTGACCACCATATAATAAAAAGATCTGGAGATATCTCTAGGAGAAAAATGAAGGTTTATTATATATTCTCGCAAGAAGCAAGCATCTTTCCAGTGGAAAAAGCAAAACAGGAGAAGTCTCTTCTGCTGACAGGTCAATAGTTTAAATAGCCCCTAATGCAAATAATCTTCCCACTACTGACCCTCATTCTCATTGGCTGTAGGTCTTACATTCTAAAGGCCAGAACTACAGAAGAAATTGAACTTTGGCCAATAAGTACATAGCTGCCCAAATTTGATTGAGGTAGCAAGAAAATAATGTCATGGAAGAATAGCAGGAAGGGGTAGTAGGTATGTCCTTGGGGCAAGGACTACCTTCAGACCCACTCCAACTCGGAAGTACTTGTGAAGCCTTACTTGATTGTCACAACTGTCTTTTAGAGATCTCACTCCATTTCGTTCAATGTCAACCCAATTAAATTACTAAAAATTTATTTAACTGAGTTAGAAAAAATAATAACAAAATTCACTTAGAAGAACCAAGTGTCAGAAACTTCAAAAATATAAGGGACAAAAAGATTTAAAGGAAGTGGATTCAGCAGTTTCAGACCTTAAACTATATCATAAGGTGAGAGCATTACTGAAGTATAAAATGGAAAATTTAGATTATTATAAATTAAATTTTATTATATAAATAAAACCAATGTGGCCAAAAATAAGAAGAGTACATAAAATTGAGGGAAGGGGAATCTTTCATAAATAATCTCTCAGATAGGATGTGATGGGGTTGGAATATTGTTATGAGGTAAGAAATGATAAGCTGGTTGATTTAGAAAAAACATGGAAAGATTTGGACATATATAAAGCAAGATGCTATCTTCACAGAAACAGATGATAAGTGAAAATAAGCATAGTGTGGTCTTACATATATGTGTATGAATGTATATATATGTAAATGTATGCTTATAGATATCTATATATATGAATATGCATTGTTTATTGATATCTATGTATATATATGTGTGTATGTATGTAGATAGATGTGTGTGTGTATGTGCGCGGCAGGAGGTAAAAAAAAAAAAAAAAAAGGAAAAAATACACAGCAGAGAACAAAAAAACCCAAGGAGACAAAGAAAAGCTGGGTACCTTTGAAAACAATGTGTAGTAGTTATTATATAATTTTTCTTAAAATGAAAATTTATTATTTTATAATTTTTATTGAAATGAAATTGATATATTAATATAATATATTGTTTTATATTGTCTTATGTTCTGCTGTGTACATGAACTTTTTTTCTTTTCTCATTTTGTATTTAAGTTTAAAATAAAAATTTAAAGTTACAAAAAAGAAAGAAAATTTATTCTTATCTGTTTTATATTCCCCTCAAATGACATTAGCTATTTGAGGACAAATCTTTTTTTTCCCCTTTTGTATCTCAGATTATTTTGTAGAAGGAATATAAAAGCTGGGCCTGTGATGTCATTGGAGTGGGGAACCTGGAGGATGATCCCCTCTATTCATAACAAGAAGGCACTTTCTTGGAGACTTAGAGGCTTAGAGTTGCCTAGAGCAGAAGTGTCACATGCTCAGCCTGCAACACTCTAATGTAGCCTGAAGCAGATCAATATATAATTAGAAAATATTATACTAAATCAAAATATAATAGAACACAGAAAACGTTAATATGTTATATATAGTTCAGTCATGTCCGACTCTTGGTGACTATTTAGGGTTTTCTTGGCAAAGATACTGGATTGGTTAGCCATTTCCTTTTCCACTCAGGAAACTGAGGCAAACAGGACTAAGTGGTTTTTGCCTAATATAGCCAGTAAGTGGGGCAGCTAGGTGGTGCAGTGGATAGAACTGCAGCCTGAGTTCAAATGTGACCTCAGACACTTACCACTTCCTAACTGTAATTCTGGGCAACTGTAATTGCCTCCGCAAAAATAAATGAATAAATATAGCCAGTAAGAATCTGAAGCCCCATTTGAACTCCAGGAAGATTATTCTGGAGCCTGGAGCTCTGTGCACGTGTTACAAATGGTAGTACTTAAATAAATATTTGTTGACTTGAATTGATGTCAGAAATCTATTTGCAAACTCCTTCAATAATTGGTGCTTAAAGTGTATTTATTGAATGGCATTGAATAACTGGACAACCAGGAAGCAATCTCCCAAAGTAAAATGTCCTCAGGAAATGTGTTTTCTCCCTCTGAGCCTGACATAAGAGAAAGTGTTTCCTTCTTTTGATGGTCAATTAGTAAACATTTATTAAGCACTTACTATATGTCAGGCACTGGACTGTCTCCTTGTGTGGAGATCTGTGTCTGGAAAGAAGCTGCTTGCTATATATCTATACTAGATTCCTATATTGTATCCTGTGCTAGATTCATCCCTGGTTTAGGATGCTTCCTTGACAGAGGGAGGCTAAAGAGATCTGATGAGTACTTGAGGGCTTTGCAGCATTTGGGGGCTGGATAGGGGAAGATTTAAGTTTCTTGAGCTTCTCCTGGCTGTGGATTCCAAAGACAGGTTTAAACCCTAGGGGTCTCTGAATGACATAATTTAGATATTGACTTCACAAAAGGAAAAAGCCACTTTAAATTGGAAGTTAAGAAACTTGTTAGAAAGTGTGAGAATCCTCAGAGGGGGGCCTGGCTATTTATGGCACATGCCATCGAGGTAAAACCATGATTTTTCTGTGTTGTTTTTACAGTGGAGAAATATATATCCATCTTTTTGCTTGCTGAGTAGAACTTTTATTTATAGCATCTCAGCATGGGATTGAGAATATCATTATTAATGGCTCCCTATCTGTAAATCTTGTCCAGAGTTTTGATTTTTTTTTTTTTTTCATTTTTTGGCTTTTGGTTAGAGTGCTTTATTTTCTTA
This sequence comes from Antechinus flavipes, assembly GCF_016432865.1. Lineage (NCBI taxonomy): Eukaryota > Metazoa > Chordata > Mammalia > Dasyuromorphia > Dasyuridae > Antechinus > Antechinus flavipes. The sequence goes on along the minus strand of NC_067402.1, from coordinate 49,854,655 downwards.
TATTTATGCTTCTCTTGTGTTAAGTCAGAATTACAAAATAGACACATGTATCCCGTAGGACTCCTGGAATTACATGTTAATTTATATATTGTTTGTCTTTTTGTGCACAAAACACTATGACCTGGAAATCAAGGGCAGCTGTGTGGCCCAAGTAGTTGAGGTATATTTCAGAGCTTTAAAGAAAGAATACATCTCAGCTAAAAGCAGATTCCATAAAGTGAATGAATGATACAGATGCTTCATGGTCAGGGGACTAAATTAATTCCACCCCAGCTTTTGAGCCAATTCAAATCACAAGTATTTCTTAAGTTCCTACTTCATGTCAGATCTTTGGATATTGTTCAGTTGTTTTCCAGTCATGTTTTACTTTTCATGACCCTTGACAAGGATACTAGAGTGGTTTTGCTATTTCCTCTCCAAGGCCTTGGGCTACAAAACAATATTAAGGCAACTGCCCCTACCCTCAAGATTACATTCATCTGGGAGAGGAGAGGTCAAAAGTATACACAAGTAAGTAAATATAAATCACATGCCAAATAACACTAAGTAATCATCCAGAAAGGACTTTGTAGGAAGTGGCATTTGAGTTGTAATAATTAATATTTATAATAACAAACAAGAATTAGTATTTATATAACATTTTAAGTTCACAAAACACTTTATCCCATTTACCCTCACAATAACCTTGAGAAGTAGATGCTATAATTATCCCTATTTTACAGATTAGAAAATTTAGACTGAGGGAATTAAAGGGATTTGTCCAGGATCACACAGATAGTAAGTGCCTATTTGAGGGAGGATTTGAATTCTAAGTCCTGCATTTTATCCACTATTCCACCCAGACTGTTATTCCTTGTGGATGCTTTGTTTTTTCCCTTTTCTTTGCTTCTTCCTCCTATCTCCAAATCATGTCATTTGGACCAAGCTGCTCCCTATGATTTTCAAATGAACTACACAATGTAGCTTTGTTCCTTGATAATAATGCCAATCTCTAGATTTTTCTGGAGGCTAAATCCAAATCTATTCTCAATTATCAGTTAGTTGTGTGATTATTTAACCTTTGCTTGCCTCAGTTTCCTTATTTGTAAAATGGGGATAATAATAGCTCCTGGCAGAGTAGTTGTGACATCTGTTGAAGTAATGTTTATAGGGTGTTTTAACACAGTGCCAGATACATAGTAAATGCTTAATCAGTATTTTTTTCTTTTCTTTCTCCTTATCTTGCCAGGCTTCTTCCCCTCCCACTGTCAAAAAGTACCTTTTCTTCTACATATTCCTCTTGAGATATTTGGGGAATTAGTCTTGTACTAAAGTAATCTACTTTAATTAATTTAGTTAATGATTGTTGCTGGGTGCTGTTAGAAGAATGCTTTGCTAGTCTCAGGTAATATATTATATATTATTCAGGACATTTTTTCATCCTGTATTTAACTTTTTTGTACATAGTTATCTGCATATTGCATACCTCTCCTCTCATAAGATTATGAGCTCTTTGAAATCATAAATGGATTTTTTTGGGGGGGGCCATTCTTAGCATTGTGCCTGGCACATAATAGGTGTTTATTAACTGTTTCTTGTCCTGATTTGATTTTCCAGAATCCCAGGATTTTTAACCTTTTTTTTTTTCCATTATGGATGTCATCACCTCTTTTGTGTTTAAACTCTTAAAATAAAATACATAGGATTATAAGACAAACCAACTTTATTGAATTTAAGGAGTATTTTTTTTTTCCATCCAAATTCATGTACTCTGGGTCAGTGATTTCTGAACTAACTAGGCCAGAAACTCTTTCTCTCTTTTTTTTTAATGACTATCTCTAGGCCCCAGCTTATAGCCTTGCATTAGCAGGCACAGACTATTATCTAATGAAATTTAATTCACCCCAAAGAATTAATTTCAGAGTGAGAATTTTAGGCACTCTTTCAGAACTATGGGTAAGATATCTGAAAAGATCACCTTTTAGGGCCCTTCCAGACACACCAGCTGGTACTGTTCCCACCCCAGCTATTTATTTATTCACAGGATTAGTTGTGTTTAGCTCTAAAGGTTTCCTGGATGTTACAGAACATACGCTGTTAATGGTTTGCATCTAACAATGATATATTTGTATTTTCTTCTAATCTTCTCTTCAGTCTCTGCCCTCACAGTCTGTTGAGTCATTTCTTCTCAGGTTAGGGCCCAGATATTTCCTTAGAACTGAGGCAAAAAAAAAATGGGGTTAGGGAAGGAAATCAGGATATTTGTGAAAGGAACCCATCTTATCTGCTAATAGATGACAGATTTTAGGTTCCTTCTACTTGTACACCACTCAGAGAGGGATGGTGGTGATAGTAAGGGCTTTGGGGAACCCCCATAATAGTTAGCTTTACATAGCACTTTAAGTATTTGTGGAACACTTATAACAACTCTATGAAATAAAATCATATAATTCCCATTTTACAAATGGTGTGACTGAGACTGAAATGTTTTGTCCATTGCCCTATATCTTAAAAATTTTTGAGGCAGGAGTCAGACTCAAGACATCATAACGCAAATATCTCATAAGTTACTAAAGTAGTATTTGAACTCAAGACTTCCTGACTCCAAGTTTAGCTCTCTGTCCATTGAGTCACTTAGCTAGCTAACTTACAGTCCATTCCTCCTAATTAATGATTGCTTTCAGGGACATAGGCTTTCTACTGCTCTTAGTATCTTCGCCTGTACCTTCTTGACTCAATGAACTTGAACTCCAATAGCTCAGCCCACACAGATGGTTCAAGTGCACAAGTGAATTATTTTATTTCAGTAAAGACTCATCTGGCTTTAGTCCTCAGCCTGAACCTTATGGCTTACCCTATTGCAAGATCCATGTCCACTTTTCTCATTTCTCTTTTGGAATTTCCACTGCCTTGCCTACTTCCTGTTTCTTCTGTTCAAATTGCTGTCTTTGATCTATCCCTGTCTCTTAAGTCTGATAAATTGGGTAATATCCCTGATATCTCTGCCCCATTTGGTGGTACATGGCTGTTATGATCCAGAACTTGAAACAAGGTATTAAGTCACTAGAACTGATAGAAACAATGCTTAAGTTTACACCTTTGAGAGTCCACACATGTATGAGCTAACATTAGAGTTCACAAGTTCGGGAGATTCACAAGTCAGAAGCCCACAATCCCACTCTCTCAGAGGAGGAGTCAACCTTTGGGTTCATACCTTTAAGGGATCATATATAAGGAGCTCCTGGAGTCAGAAGGAAGAGAGTTGAAGAGACTGAAAGCCAGAATTCAGTCGGGAGAAGAGTAGAACCAAGATTCAGAGAGAGTTGGAGGCTGATGCTGGCAGACAAGCTGCAAGAACTCTTGGAATCAAGGAAAGATTCATAGGCCTCTAAGAAAACTAACCAGGCTATTTTGAAGAATACAATAAAGGACTGTATTTTAATCCCTGGCTGCATTTGAGGTGATTATTACTCAGAACTGAAACTAAGGCTGCCTCCATAAAACCTCCCTGAGAAACCTACTTCCACAGAGAACCACCATATTTTAGAAAAGAACACCACACATGGCTATTATTATTGCTGTGCTTATAGTTTCTCTGTCCATGGTGCTAGGGCTCCCCAGTTGTATTTTTATTGTAGGGAGCTGATCTGGTCAATTTACTGGGTGCTATGCCTTTGTTAGGGATTCGGTACATCCTATGGAGGGAATTGACACACCTATTGAAACTTTAATGAGAGGGCTGTGGGATGATCTATTCCTATTGATATTCCTTCCCGGACTTAGACATGAAAGCCCCGCAGAATTGGCAGAAATAGATGGGTTGTAACTTTCATCATGATAGGAATCCACTGAAGTCTTAGATGTTTAAGTAAGCATTGCATTTAAGCACAGAACTTGGACTCAGGAGGTCCCGAGTTCAAATATGACCTTAAATTCTTACTAGTTTACTAGCTATAATGCCGGAGAAACTGAGCAAGATAGGGATTAGAGAACAATTTAATAGTGTTTAATAAAGAGATTTACTGGGACCAAATGGATCCACAGTTTGGTCCCAGGGCTGAATGAGACTGTTCTCAAAGAGTCCAGCAGGGAGGGAGGGAGGGGAAAAATCAGAACAGAAATGAGTGCAAGGGGAGGGAATGGTAATAACCTGAGGCAGAGTAACTAAATAGGATAATTGGGGAAACTGGGTCAAGACATTAAAAGGGAACTGTGGCATAACAGTGTAACACTGAAAAAGTCACTTAATCTCTGCCTGTCTTAGTTTCCTCATCTGTAAAATAGATATAGTAATAACACCCACTTTCTAGAATTGTTGTAAGAATCAGATCAGGCAATATTACAAAATGTATTGCAAATCTTAAATCATATAAATGCTAGTTATTGTTGTTGTTATCATTATTAAAGGCTCTTCTCAGACAAGATGTCATCTCATATGTATACATCAAAAGCATATGACAGATATGACTACAGAAGTTTCTTTGTGATGTACTGAGAATTGACACCAAGAAAAGCATCAAACAGAGAGATTTATGTTCATCTAAGGTGTTATCCAGTACCATACATTATCTTTAAGTGAATAAAATGTCATAAGAAATAAATCTTAAATGGAAACTTTCTCCACAAAGTTATGGAAGATGGACCTTTATAACCAGATAAGATATGTTGAAACAAGCTGAGCATCAGAAAGCAACTTTATTGTGAGCTCTCCCTTTCTGAAGACTAGCCAGCTCTTCACAATGAAAGGATTTTAGAATCATAGGCCTGTCCTGGAGTATATATTGAAAAGGCATGTAATATACACCCTCATCTTTTTTTTTTTTTTTTTGGCACAATCACCTATCCATGACAGGTGAGAACCAATTTTATTTTTAAAGGTTGTTCTACTGATTCATTTCTTCAACTGTCAGGAAATCCTATTCTGTAGCTTGAAAAGATAGTTTCAGCTCAGCCCTGTTATCTTGACCTTGACCAACTAAGACTAAAAAAAACTGGACATGGGACTCTGAATAAAGCCCTTTATAAGACTACTACTCGAAGAAGATGAGACCAATGTAATGAGGATGGAGAAAAGATAGAGAGGGTGGACATTTATGCAACTTCATTTTTTTCTGTTAAGGAAAATGATTTTTAGAACTGAACAAAATGGTTAATCAGTCAAAAAGCATTTGTTAAGCACCTACTATGTGCCAAGAACTGAAGATACAAAAAAAAAAAAAATCCTTGTTTCCTGGAAGTCTCAATCTACTGGCAAGATAACATGCAAATAATTATGTATAAATAAGCAATATTAATTATGTCTAAGATAAATTGAAGATGATCAAGAGAGGGAAAGCATTAGAATTAAGAGGGATTAGGACAGACTTCTTATAGATCGGTGAGATTTTAACTACCAACAAGAATGGTGAATAAAAGCATGGAAACCAAGATTAGTCTAAGAGAGCCAGTATTGGCACATTGAGATTCTCTTGGTTAGCTCATGTTCTCTAATTCAAGTGAAGGACATGTTCAGGTATTGAATGAGCTGACAGACATGATTGCTTAGTCATGGCTTTGATTTTAGAAGAATCAGGAAGAAAGGGGTGAAAGTACAGGGTTAGAGAAAGCTTTAAAAAATGGAGGAGAAAATAGAGGCGATTAATTTTAGACCTAGAAGCTGGATCACAATTCTTGGTAAAGTTTTAGAAAATTGGAAAAGAAAGTGGGTGGGAGCCAGCCCAGTTTCATCAATTATAGGTTATAGTTATTTATTATAGGTAATTTTTCAGGTTAATCTGGGGTCTAGGAATTTGTTGCAAAAGCCATGATATGGGATCACACTGCAAAAACATTAAGAACTTCTGCTGTAGATAAATAGTTTATAGGACTATGTCTAGAATTTGACTTCTTGGCTGCTAACCACTTTCTCTCAGATATCCTCTCCTCTCTGGGTTTTCAAGACACTACTCTCTCTGGGTTCTTCTTTTACCTGCCTGGTCACTCCTTTTCTGCCTCCTTTACTGATTCATCATTCTATCCTGCCTCTGAACTGTGGAGATTCTCCAAGGATCTGTGGCTCTGTCTTTGTCTTCCTTTTTTATTCTCTCCTCAGGAGTGTTATCAATCCCTATGAGTTTTGCTATATTGTCTTTATGTCTATGCAGGTTATTCACAGTAAGGGTAAGAAGAGAAAAGGAAAGAGAGAGAGAAGAAAGGGTGAAGAGAGAAGACGAGAGATGGATGAGAGACAGAGAGATATATAGGAAATGGACAAAAATCCCTTTAAGAATATGCTTGAGCATTCTCCAGTTACTAAATGGTCAAAGGATATGAATAGACAATTTTCAGATGAAGAAATTGAAACTATTTCTAGTCATTAAAAGGTGCTCCATATCATATTGATCAGAGAAATGCAAATTAAGGCAACTCTGAGATACCATCTTATAATTCTCAGATTGACTAAGATGACAGGAAAAGACAATGATGAATGTTGGAGAGGATGCAGAAAAACTGGGACACTGATACATTGCTGGTAGAACTGTGAACCGATACAACCATTCTGGAGAGCAATTAGAAATATGCCCAAAGGGTTATCAAACTGTGCATACCCTTTGATCCAGCAGTGTTTCTGGCTTGTATCCCAGAAAGATCATAAAGGAGGGAAAGGGACCCACATATGCAAAAATATTTGTGGCAGCCCTTTTTGTGGTGGCAAAGAACTGAAAACTAAGTGGATGCCCATCAATTGGAGAATGGCTGAATAAATTGTGTTATATGAATGTTATGGAATATTATTGTTCTATAAGAAACGACCAACAGAATGATTTCAGAGAGGCCTGGAGAGACTTACATGAACTGATGCTGAGTGAAATGAGCAGAACCAGGAGATCATTGTACATGGCAACAGCAAGATTATACAATGATCATTTCTGATTGACATGGCTCTCTTCACCAGTTCCAATGATCTTGTGATGAAGAGAGCCATCTACACCCAAAGAGAGGACTGTGGGAACTGAGTGTGAATCACAACATAACATTTTCCCTCCTTTTGTTGTTGTTTGCTTGCATTTTATTGTCTATTTTTTTTCCTTTTTGATTAGATTTTTCTTGTGCAGAAAGATAATTATATAAATATATGCATATATTGGATTTAACATATTTTTGAGGGAGTAGGGAGAAGGAGGGCAAAAATTGGAACATAAGATTTTGCAAGGGTTAATGTTGAAAAATTATCTATGCATATATCTTTTGAAAATTAAAAAGCTTTAATAGTAATAAAAAAGAATATTGTTGACAAGTGATACTGAGAGTTCGCCTAACTTCAGTAATGTGTAGCTCATACCTTCCAGGACTTCCCAGTCAAGAAGCGCGAATTACTGGGGACACAAATAAAGGCAAAAAGAGTCCCTCAAGGAATATATGTTTTAATAGGAGAGACAACATGTAAATAAATACATTTAAAACAATTAGCACCTAATCAATACAGTCTTTCTATGTATTTTTGGAACCGCAAAATGACTTATAACAGATTTGCAAAGCCTTGTAACAAAACCCATGCAATATTAATGAAACACAGGGTCCCATTGCCCTAAAGCAACTATAAAAAGATTAATGCTTCCTTGCCAGAAAGGAGGAAGATGGATAGACCTTTTCAGAGCCCATGATAAATAGGTAAGAAACCTACAGAAATACTTTTGGAATAAGTGTCTGTCCCTTCACTGAACAATAGCAAAGGCTGAGACCTGATTCATGTCATCGTATTTGTTGAATGTAACTGAAAGCAGTTTCTCTCCAAATGGAGCTTATGAGATGACTAATGTCCATTCCAATCATAAGCCCTTCCATGAATGTCATACACATAAACTATGTTGAAAAAGAAGCATTGAACTAATAAATGTCATATGAATTTGTCTATGGAGATGGAGGTATTTGTAATTGCAATTCAGTACCAGGTCATTGCCATGAGAAATTATAGAATGGCTATTCATAGGGAGGTCAGACTTAGTGATTGATGGATATTGTTCAGAAAATGGTAGAAATTGTGTCACATCTCACTGCAGGCTGTAAAAATTTAGCACTTTCTGAATACTTAGCAAGATATGATTTGGTTGCTAGAATTATACATTAAAAGTCCACTAACTTTCCTGGGGGCTGGGTACACCTAGTTGGTGCAAATAGATAAAGGGCCTAGCCTGGAATCAGCAAGACATTTTCCTGAGTTTAAATCTGGTCACAGATACTTTCTAGCTTTATGATTCTCAATAAGTCACTTGACTTAGTTTACCTCAGTTTCCTTATCTATAGAACAAGCTAGAGAAAGAAATGACAAACCACTTCAGTATCTTTGCTAGGAAAATCCCAAATGGGGACACAAAGAGTTAAGACAGGAGCAAAAAACAACTAAAGAGTTTTCATGGACCAAGAATCTTTAAATTTATATCCTCTAATTGCAGTTCTCAAAAGATCTTGGAGAATTCAATTAATTATCAGAATTATCACAGGACAAACTATCACTCATGATCATCTGTATATAATAGAGCTGATTCATAAAAAAATTAGAGAACAGTATTTTATTAAGTGTTACTATAGCAACTACTTGTGTTCTACTAGTTAAGTGGGGTGGGAGGGAAAGGGGTAAAGAGGAAGTTCCAAATTATGGAGACCTAGAGAAATCATGCATGAGAAATAGGATGAAGTAATATCATTTACTCAGTCCTGTTTGAGTTGCACCAACAATGCCTTCATAGAGTCTACATAAAATAAACTCATATCTTAATTTAACTCATTTTGTTTTTTGAAGGCAGTTATTTTATTGACTGACACCATAGTAGAACTTTAGAAGAATGGATAGCAGGAGAGGGACTTGGCTCAGGACTGTATTACCTGAACTTTATTGTTTTTTTTTTTTTTAAATAACTTTTTATTGATAGAACCCATGCCAGGGTAATTTTTTACAGCATTATCCCTTGGACTCACTTCTGTTCCAATTTTTTCCCTCCCTCCCTCCACCCCCTCCCCAAGGTGGCAAGCAGTCCTTTAAGTTGCAGTATATCCTAGATACGATATATATGTATGCAGAACCAAAAAGTTTTCTTCTTGCACAGAGAGAATTGAATTCAGAAGGTAGAAATAACCCAGGAAGAAAAACAAAAATGCAAGCAGTTTATATTCATTTCCCAGTGTTCTTTCTTTGGGTGTAGCTGCTTCTGTCCATCTTTGATCAATTGAAACTGAATTAGCTCTCTTTATCAAAGAGATCCACTTCCATCAGAATGCATCCTCAAACAGTATCGTTGTTGAGGTATATAATGATCTCCTGGTTCTGCTCATTTCACTTAGCATCAGTTCATGTAAGTCTCGCCAGTCCTCTCTGTATTCATCCTGCTGGTCATTTCTTACAGAACAATAATATTCCATAACGTTCATATACCACAATTTACTCAGCCATTCTCCAATTGATGGGCATCCATTCATTTTCCAGCTTCTGGCCACTACAAACAGGGCTGCCACAAACATTTTGGCACATACAGGTCCCTTTCTCTTCTTTAGTATCTCTTTGGGGTATAAGCCCAGTAGTAACACTGCTGGATCAAAGGATATGCACAGTTTGATAACTTTTTGAGCATAGTTCCAAATTGCTCTCCAGAATGGCTGGATGTGACCTGAGAGGTCACGCGGAGAGGCGGAGAATGGGATACTAATCATAATCAGATTAAGCTTAAGATCTGACCTTTCATTTCTGCCCATTGCAGAAGGCAGAATCAATGTTTGATTCAATTTAACCAGCAAGTGCGAGGATAGGAGAAATTAAGTATTTTAAAGCATTTATGCTTCACCCATATTATTTCATTCATTCATTTATTTCATTTGATATCCAAGCCACTGTATTGAATTGTTTTATTTTATTGGAAGCTCAAAATCTCTAGGGCATTATTTGGTATATAGATACAATCATTGACAAAAGCCAGGGCTGATTAATAGCTACTGAATACATTAAAAATGTGCCTGGCAGATAATTATTATAAAAAGACATATATATATATATATATGTCATAGAAGTAAATATTTATAAGCCTTTAAATTTCTTTAAAAAATTTCCTCAGTGATAGCTGATTTGAAATGTTACTATTCTTTAAATGTTATTTCTATTTGCCATTCTATCATTTATGTGTAAAGGTCTATGACGTTGGTTTACAAAGAAGGAAACAAGCATTTATTAAGCACCTATTATATGTTCCACTTATCCCTATGCCAAGTTCTTTACAAATACAAAACCCAGTGAGATGGGTGCTGTAATTATCCCAATTCTACAGTATGGAAACTGAGGCTGGCAGAAGTGAAGTCACTTTTTTAGGGTCACATAGTGAGGATCTGAGGCTAGATTTGAACTGAGCTCTAGCCTAGAGCTCTAGTCATTTGGTCATGTAAGGGAAGTTACTACAGTTTAAAGATGCATGATTTGGACTCAGAGCCCTCCAGACCTCCTACTCACTACTGTGTGGGTCAGAAACCATTTAATAAAAAAAATCTGGAGAGATCTCTAGAAGCAAAGCAAAGTTTATTATACGTTCTCGTGAGAATCAGGTGTCCCCTCTATGTGCCAAAATGTTTGTGGCAGCCCTGTCTGTAGTGGCTAGAAGCTGGAAAATGAATGGATGCCCATTAATTGGAGACTGGCTGAGTAAACTGTGGTATATGAATGTTATAGAATTATTATTGTTCTGTAAGAAATGACCAGCAGGATGAATACAGAGAGGACTGGTGATACTTACATGAACTGATGCTGAGTGAAATGAGCAGAACCAGGAGATCATTATATACTTCAACAACGATACTGTTTGAGGATGTATTCTGATGGAAGTGGATCTCTTCGATAAAGAGAGCTTTAATTGATCAAAGATGGACAGAAGCAGCTACACCCAAAGAAAGAACACTGGGAAATGAATATAAACTGCTTGCATTTTTGTTTTTCTTCCCGGTTTATTTTTACCTTCTGAATCCAATTCTCCCTGTGCAACAAGAAAACTGTTCGGTTCTGCACACATATATTGTATCTAGGATATACTGCGACATATTTAACATATATAGGACTGCTTGCCATCTCGGGGAGGGGGTGGAGGGAGGGAGGGGAAAAATCGGAACAGAAGCGAGTGCAAGGAATAATGTTGTAAAAAATTACCCTGGTATGGGTTCTATCAATAAAAAGTTATTAAAAAAAAAAAAAAGGAAGAACAGGATGACGCACTCACTGCTGCAGCTCTGATTGGATGCAGCTCAGAGCGCGTCGTGTGCTTCACTGGGAGGGGTTGGGGGGGGGGGGAACAGTGCATACAGAGGGTACCGTAATGTAGCATATAGCGCAAGGGATCACCTTCACTACAGTAGCAATCTCAATAGGGCTTATTTTCGGGAGAGGGCTTATTTTAGAGGAATCTTACACAGTAAGGGCAGGGCTTATTTTTGGGATAGGTCTTATTATCGGGGAAACACGGTATATATGTTAGATATGTCACAGTATATCCTAGATACAATATATGTTTGCAGAACCGAACAGTTCTCTTGTTGCATAGGGAGAATTGGATTCAGAAGATAAAAATAATCCGGGAAGAAAAACAGAAATGCAAATAGTTCACATTCATTTCCCAGTGTTCTTTCTTTGGGTGTAGCTGCTTCTGTCCATCATTTATCAATTGAAACTTAGGTCTCTTTGTCAAAGAAATCCACTTCCATCAGAATACATCCTCATACAATATCGTTGTCGAAGTGTATAATGATCTCCTGGTTCTGCTCATTTCACTTAGCATCAGTTCATGTAAGTCTCGCCAGGCCTCTCTGTATTCATCCCGCTGGTCATTCCTTACAGAACAATAATATTCCATTACGTTCATATACCACAATTTACCCAGCCATTCTCCAATTGATGGACATCCGTTCATTTTCCAGTTTCTAGCCACTACAAACAGGGCTGCTACAAACATTTTGGCACATACAGGTCCCCTTCCCTTCTTTAGTATTTCTTTGGGATATAAGCCCAGAAGTAGCACTGCTGGATCAATGGGTATGTACAGTTTGATAACTTTTTGGGCATAATTCCAGATCTGAAGTCTGTTCTAGCCTGACTCTGGGGTCCTATGATGTTGTTTCTCAAATAAGACATTCCCCATCTCTCTGCATTTCCTCGTTTGTTTTTCTTTCTTCCTCGTTGCATTACAACGAGCTCCATTCAGAGGACGCCATACTTGGACTGGATGCACTTCTTGTTCTCATCCTCGATGTAGCCCCGGGTGCCAGCTTAGCTTTGCTTCTCCCGCCCACAGAGCAAAAAAAAAAAAAAGGGCCAAAAATCTTTACAACAATAAAGACTTCAAAAGGGCCTTGGAAAGTTGACCAAAGCACCATTTAGTTCACCTTGGACCCTTCAGGCCTCCCCATTCCCTCTGCTTAAAAGGGTAGACTTGAGCCCTTTATATTTTAAAAATAGATTACAATCTACTCCATTAATTAGCCATTTTCAATATGGAGCCATTTGAATTGACCATGGTGATTTTAAAAATTGCTTTCTCTTTGTCAATTGCTTTCTCAATTTCATATGAAAATATGAAGCTCATGTCAGTGCCACCCATCACTCCAGGAGCAAGGTGCCGGCAGAGATAGGATGTCTATAAAGAAGGAGATAAATTTTTCATTACTTCTTCTCGAAGGGAGATGGGGATTGGTTGGGATTTTAGTATTCACATTCTCTTGATTTATTATACAAATGCTTGGAATGTGAGATTATTCAACGTAACTGGGAGAATTGTTTAGACTTTAAATTTATAGCCTTGGAGAGAGCCAATTTCAAGTATATAAATAGGGCTAATTGCCTTGTGGATGTGTAGCTCTCTAAACAGTTAAGAGCAAAGTTTAATATTTATATAACTTTCTGAAATAAACCTGTAGATTGATGTTATTGCTTCCAACTATATAGATTTTCTTATTTAATATATAATCATGCAGGATGATATCATTAAAAAAAATTGTTCAAAGGCTAGAGTGGATAGAGCGCTGGGTCTGGAATTAGAAAGATTTGAGTTAAAGCCTGTAGACCTTATTACCAGTGTGACCCTTTGCTTCAGTTTCCTCAGTTGTAAAATGGCGATAATAACAGCTTTTTCCTCCCAGGGTTGTTGTGATGATCAAATAAAGATAATATTTGTAAAGTGCTTATCACAGTGGCTTGGTACATAGTAGGCTCTCTATAAATGCTATCCCCTTCTCATACCTTATCCCAGCCCCCATACATGATTTCATCAGTTTAAGGTTGACTCTGGAAACTCCTCCACCTACATATGGTTGGGCAACTTTAGAGCTGGAAAGAACTTTAGACTTTATCTGGTCTCTTCTACTCATTTTATAGATGAGAAAAATTGGGTCTAGAGAGCTATTATAAGTGATAGAATTGGATTTGAACTCCCACCCCCTGTCTTTCAAATCATCCCATCTTCCCAGGCTGAGAGGGGAGGATCAGCCTTTGGAGCCAGGGATTGAAACCATTTTTGGGATGCTCTCCCCAAATCTATTTACTGATAGGGTTGTATGATCAAAGAAGTTTGAGGACCACCTCCTTGCCCAACTCATCTGTGATGGCACAAACCAGTACCATTTTCATTCCTTTATATGCTGTTATGAATGAAAGAACACTGACATGAACTAGGCCTATCAGAACAGGGAGATAAATGGGATAAAGAAATAGACAGAATGATAACCCATACTCATCTAGATCAGATTCAGAGCTTGCCATTTTAAGTATTGAGAGCAATTTAGTATAAGCCAAATATACGCAGTCCTTTCTGGAGAAAAAAAGAACCCTACAATGTTTTTTTTTTTTTTTTTTTTTTTTTTTGCCTCATTCTTTGCAGAAAGATCTGAAAAAAATAACTTGAAAACAACAACTTTCCCTGACTGTAAAGTAACCCCTCCAGGAAAGCCTTTCAAAACTTCATCTTAAGCATAACACCCAAGAAGTGTCAAGTCATTCATAATGCATAATTAATATATCCTTCATCTCTTTCTTCCTCAAGCCTAGGAATTGCAAAACTATTCATATTATGGTGGTGTTGTAAATAACACTCTTTTCACCTATTTGTTTCCATGTCTGGGCAGATGTAGCATTTAATTTGTCAGAACTGGAAAGTTATTTAGTTTTCTCAGTTTTTATTCTTGGATACCAGCATATAACTCCATGTATACCCTTTACCTCCACCTTTTTTTTTAGTAAGAAAATAACATTTTTCATTTTTTCTAGCATTAATGAAAATCACATCACCCACTTACAAAGTCCATTTCTTTGTACAGTGGCAGCTCCTTTATCTGACAGCCTCAGAGAATTTCATCAGTATAGATAGAGAAATAAAGAAGCAAGTGGTTGGAGAAAAGTGTGACAAAATAATTCAATCTATTAACTCAATGATTTCATTTTATCCCAAAAAAGTTTCTATTCAGAAACACATCTTACATACCATTAATATGAAAATACATTAACTATAATCAGTTACCTTTCCTAACAGAGATTAGCTTTTGTTCTGATCATCCCAGATTTCTAATTTGCCTATGGAATGTGTTCTTGGACTTGTATTTAGGTCTATAACTAAATGTTCACACAACTATAGGTATATATTAATCTGGGATGGGTGAAATGATATAAAGGGAAATCACATTCCTGGAGGAGCTAGAAAGGTAGACAGCTTTGCAATCTCTTTCTTTCCCCAACTTCCCCCTCAGTTTCTTTATTCCTTCTCTATATTCAAATTGCTTTCTTGCTCCTTACTTTTTGCTGTTAATTGAGAGCATCACCTCTCAGACTGTGCAGAGGCAACCTAAGATAAATCCTTCCCTTTCAGTTTGAGGGTGATGGGCCAATAAGATGTTCTAGTTTTTAAAATCGCTGTTTTGTTTACTTATTTATTTATGGACAGATGGAGGTCTGGATTTGTCCATAATTCATTGATATATTACTAGAGGAATAAACTCCTCCAGGGAAACTCTATCTACCAATATTCCTTCTATGCAATTTATAGTATCAGAAAGTTGCATGGATAAATGTAATTAATTATTTAAGAGAACCAATTTTCTTTCTTTTTTTTTTTTTTTTAATAACTTTTTATTGACAGAACTCATGCCAGGGTAATTTTTTACAGCATTATCTCTTGTACTCACTTCTGTTCCAATTTTTCCCTTCCCTCCTTCCACCCCCTCCCCCAGATGGCAAGCAATCCTTTACATGTTGAATAGGTTACAGTATATCCTAGATACAATATATGTGTGTAGAACCGAACAGTTCTCTTGTTGCACAGGGAGAATTGAATTCAGAAGGTATAAATAACCCGGGAAGAAAAACAAAAATGCAAGCAGTTTATATTCATTTCCCAGAGTTCTTTCTTTGGGTGTAGCTGCTTCTGCCCATCCTTGATCAATTGAAAGTGAATTAGTTCTCTTTATTGAAGAGATCCACTTCCATCAGAATACATCTTCAAACAGTATCATTGTTGAGGTATATAATGATCTCCTGGTTCTGCTCATTTTACTTAGCATCAGTTCATGTAAGTCTCGCCAGTCCTCACTGTATTCATCCCGCTGGTCATTTCTTACAGAACAATAATATTCCATAACGTTCATATACCACAATTTACTCAACCATTCTCCAATTGATGGGCATCCATTCATTTTCCAGCTTCTGGCCACTACAAACAGGGCTGCCACAAACATTTTGGCACATACAGGTCCCTTTCCCTTCTTTAGTAACTCTTTGGGGTATAAGCCCAGTAGAAACACTGCTGGATCAAAGGATATGCACAGTTTGATCACTTTTTGAGCATAGGAGAACCAATTTTCTTAATTTAATTAAGTTTTTTGTTGGAGGTTTGTAATGACCGCGTATTTAAAATCAGCCGGAGTCAGGAATTCAGATTAAGGGAAAAATCTTCAATCTTTATTGAAGTGAAGAGATGAATAAGGATTGCCATAGCAATATGGGCAAGAAGGATTGTGATAGCAATATGGGCAGCTGCGACAGGAAGCCAGCTAACAGAGAGAGATATGAGCTGAGCAAACCTTCCCAATCGCAATGCAAAAAGTCTCCCCTTCCCCTTCCTTTTCCATTTCCCTGCCTCCACCCACCAAAATCGTCATTTTCTATACAACACATCAGGACTTGCACAAAGAGTGGGCGGGGCTATTCTTTCTCCAACCTTATATATTAGTAGAGTATGGTCCAATTACTATTTAGCCTCATGTGCTTGGGACCTCAGTGCATCAACTCAAGCCTCAGCCCATTACAAAGGTTAAAAAAAACAAAACAAAACTTAGGTTTTATTTTTATACTCAAGCACAGGTTCAGACCTCAGAAAAAACTTGAACAACCATGAGAATTCTGACAAGGTTTTTTATGGGCAAAAATACATCAGAGTAACAGAAAAATAATTCATTACACATTACAGTCTTATACATTCTTCTTAGACTATAAAAGTTAAAGAGAAGATAGATCCATAATCCTATACTTCAATGTCACAAAAGTTGGGACAAACTTAAAAAGTCATAATCTCATACATGCCCTAAAGAAATAAATGTCTCATATAAACTCTTTAGGTAAACTAAGTCAGGTTAAAGCTTAAACTAGATTTAAAGGATTCACAAATTGGCTAATGGAAGAAGAGGATTTATATGTTGCTAAAGAGTCAGAGATAAGTTGAGTTGAGTTGAGTCACATAAAGAGTTAAGATGGTTCCTCTGAAGGAATTTAAGGTTCTTATCTAAGGCTTAATTAAAAGGACAAAAGCAGCTACACCCAAAGAAAGAACACTGGGAAACGAATGTGAACTATTTGCATTTTTGTTTTTCTTCCCGGGTTATTTATACCTTCTGAATCCAATTCTCCCTATGCAACAAGAGAACTGTTCGGTTCTGCAAACATATATTGTATCTAGGATATACTGCAACATATCCAACATGTAAAGGACTGCTTGCCATCTAGGGGAGGGGGTGGAGGGAGGGAGGGGAAAAAATTGGAACAGAAACGAGTGCAAAGGATAATGTAAAAAAAATTACCCTGGCATGGATTCTGTCAATATAAAGTAATTATTAAATAAAAATTAAAAAAAAAAAGGCTTAATTAAAATAATGTAAATATTCCACCAGGGTTAATTACCCAGCCTATCTGAGCAAGGGTTTGAACACCGGTCTTCCTGTCTTAGAGCTGGCTTTCTATTTTCTATGTCATACCATAGTTAATGACTTTTGTCCTGCCGCTGAACATTGATGACTCTGAGAATGAGGCTGATGACTTTGTGCAACTCTGCCTTCCATAAATCCTGTTCACTCTCAAGTTAAGACACAACCCTTGCAATATCATTGGTCCTCTTTGAAAATGCAGGACAAGTAACATGTCATGCTGTGATAAAGAAACAAAAAAGGAAAGTGGGATATATAGAACAAAGGAATTTATTATTTCATCTGTTTAATTACACTAGAAACGTATATTTAGGTATGATCCTAAAAAATATCCAAACTATTATGGATAATCTCGTATTTATGTTTTGCCCCAGGGTAATTTTAAGGTAATTTAATCTCTTTTGAGGCAGGATCATATCACAGAGTGAGCTGTCACCATCACAATCATCATAACAGCTAGAATGTATATAGCACTTGGAAAATATTTTATAAATATTGCCACTTTATAGATATTATTATTAAGATTAGGATTAGATCCTAATGACAACCATAGAAGGCAGATGCTATTATTATCGCCCTTTTTTTTTTGCTGAGGCAATTGAGATTAAGTGATTTGCCCAGGGTCACACAGCTTTTAAGTATCTGAAATCAAATTTGAATTTAAGCATTCCTGAATTTCACATTCTGTACTATATATACCCACCCAGGAGCTTCATCCAGCTCCCTTATTTTACAGATGAAGAAGAGGCCCAGAAAGATTGAGTCAAATGGGTAGGAAGTAACAAAACCAGGATTTGAACTCAGTTCCATCAACTGACCAACGGCTCCTTGGTTTTAGTTTTTACCTTATTGACTAGTCTAGTATCCCCTATATGTTTGGGAGACTTCATCCATGTGGCTAGGATCCCCAAAGCTGGCCTCCAAGGACATCTTGAACTCCCTTTAACTTTCTTAATGTCAGAATGAACAAAACCTCTTTCTTCCTTATATCAGGCTTTTAGTAAAAACTCAGAAACAAAGGAGAAAAGGAAAAGAACAAATTGCAGGAATAGAGAAATCGACAGCTTTACAAGGCATAGAGGGACAGTAATGCTGATTTTAATACACTTGACATTGACTTTGTTAGCTTAGCACCTGCAGGTGGATTTCCCAGCAGTCCTGGAGTCATGTAATAGTTGCTGGCCATTATCATTCCTATGGCATTTCTCCATGGGATGTATTGCTTCTTGTCTCTAGGAAAAACAAAACAATGTAAAGAGTTTTTTTCTTTCTTAAAGCTCTGCTCTCTGCTGTACTCCCTGCTCTGTTCCTCTTTCTTGACTCATCCATGAAAGTTCTTAGCTCCCAGGCCTTTAGCAAAATTATAATGATGGACTTGTCCTGAGCCCAATGACCCTTTACTTGGAGTAGATTACCAGACTCACTTCCCCAGGGCCTCTTTTGATGATTAATCACTCCCGTAGCCTAGGGGAGGATTTCTCAGAATTCTGTAAACACAATTTTTCAAATTTTTCAAATATACTGTAATAAGAGTTTTCACCTGTGGGAAAAGAAAAGCTTTTGTCTTTGCAACAATTTACTTTGATTATAAAAGTAAATGACAATGTAATTCACAATCTTCTCTTGATCATCAATCCATGGATACTTGAAATTTTCTCCCTTGATAAAGACTTCCAGGAGTTTAAGTCCAGCATGTAAGGATAGAGGAAGCCTGGTCCTGTTATTTTATTGGCTAAGGAGCTCCCAGGTGAGCAAATACTCTCTACCAATGAAGCTTAGCACCTTCTCTGCCAGTCTACTTCATTCTGCAACAACAGTAGCACTTATGAGAAGATCTGACCATGACTTCTTTACTCAAGCAACTGCAGTGACAGAGTTGGAAGAGATCTTATGGTAGAGCTATGAACTGGCCTGACCATTCTGGAGGACAATTTGGAACTGTGCCCAAAGGGCTATAAAAATGTGCATATAGGGGTCTGCTTGTTGGTGTAGTGGATAGAGCACCTGCGTTGAAGTCAGGAGGACCTGAGTTCAAATTTGACCTCAGACACTTAACACTTCCTAGCTGTGTGATCCTGGGCAAGTCACTTAACCCCAATTGCCTGAGAGGGGGAAAAAGGCACATCTTTTTTCTTTTGAACATTTTTCTTTTTCTTTTTTTATTTAAGCTTTTTATTTTCAAATATGCAAGGATAAGTTTTCAGCATTGACCCTTGCAAAACCTTGTGTTCCAATTTTTCCCTCTCTTTCTCCCACCTCCTCTCCTAGATGGCAAGTAAGCCAATATATATCAAATATATTATAATAATATAGGAGGGAGCGAATTTAGAACTCAAAATTAAAAAAAATGTTTAAAATAAATAATACATTTTTAAAAACTTAAAAAAAGAAGAAATTATAGAAAATTATTTTCCAGTCTCCATAGAATTACTGTTGCAAGTTCTTCAACATGCACTCATTGACCTTGAAGATCTCTAGCTGGGGGCAGGGCAGAGGAGAAAAGGAGAGGCAGAAGGCTATCCATTCCCCTTTTTGGCAGGTCCATTAATTAGGAAAATTTTTCTTTAAGAAACCTAAAACTGCTTCTATTTAGTTTCTCCTTTCTGCTACTATCTCTGCCTTGGGAGCCCAGAAGAGGCATAGACTCTCTTTAAAATGACAGCTCTTAAAATATATGAAAACAGCCCTTGTACTCCTTGAGTCTTCTTTTTGATCTTCATATATCATGTGTTATGATTTTGAGATCCTTGTTTATTGGGATCCAGTTTATTCTAATGTTTCTCCATTTCCTGCTACAATGTCTTAGTACAGAATAGGACTTTACTGAGTACTTGTTGATTGAATGATTATTCTGAACATTATTTATATTTTCAATATCCTCATTTATAACACTCAAAACTTGAGCTGTGGTCAGACCAGAGCAGAATACAAAGGTGCTCTCATCAACTTTGTTTTGGAAACTATTTCATTCTTAAGATAGCTCAAGATTGTGTTAGACATTTCCTTTCCCATTGGGCTACACTCATTTTGTACTTTGACTGATAAACCCTGTCCCCACATATGACCACCCCTGCTTCTTAGCTTTCTATTGTGTGTTGTCTTTCCATTTCATTATAAGCTTTCTGAGGGCACAAACTATCTTTTTGTTTTGGTCCTATTACTATCTCCAACATTTAGCATGGTGCCTGACCCAGCCTTTTCCCCTTTCATTATGGACTCAGTGAATTTCCAATCTATTAAGACTCCTAGATTTTGTTTTTCCAGTAAAATGCTATTTGTTCAGGCTTCCTCTATGTTGTATTTGAAAAAGGGGTGCATTCAATTCATGAAACTTTTCATTTTTTCTGTATTAAAGTTTGCAACTTGACCCATTATGATTTAGCCCAATTTTCTTGCCCATTGGTTCTCAAATTTTTGGCCTCAGGACTCCTTTATATGCTTAAAATTGTTTGAGAACTCCCTGAGAGTTTTGATTTATGTATCATATCTATGTTTGTACACATAGATATTTAGCCATAGATACATAGAGATTTGCTGGCTTAAAAATGAAAGAATTTTAGTATTATTACAAAAATAGTTTTGACTTTATAGACCTCCAATGGGGTCTTGGTGACCCCTCTGGTTCTAGGATTACACTTTGAAAAAGAGCTTCAAAATCCTTGGGTATTTTACCTCCATCATTCAAATGTCATTGAGTTAGTCAACAATGTTTATTTGCTAAGCATTTTAAAGAGCCTACTCTTTAATAAGCATTGAATTATGTGTAGAGTGTTGCTTATCCCTTCCTTCCTCATGAAATCTTATAAGCCTACTACTTATAGCTTAATCCACAGTACCAAGTACAATCTCTGGGACATTCCACAAGAAACTTCCCTCTAAGTTATTTATTCATTAATGATTCCTTTTGGTTTACATTCATTTTCCCAGCTGCTTCTGTCCATCATTGATCAATTGAAACTGAGTTAGATCCTCTTTTTGTCAAAGAAACCCACTTCCATCAGAATACATCTTCATACAGTATCATTATTGAGGTATATAATGATCTTGGTTCTACTCATTTCACTTAGCATCAGTTCATGTAGGTCTCTCCAAGCCTCTCTGTATTCATCCTGCTGGTCATTTCTTACAGAACAATAATATTCCATAACGTTCATATACCACAATTTACTCAACCATTCTCCAATTGATAGGCATCCATTCATTTTCCAGCTTCTAGCCACTACAAACAGGGCTGCCACAAACATTTTGGCACATATAGGTCCCTTTCCCTTCTTTAGTATCTCTTTGGGATAGGAATCTAATTATTAATAAAATAAAAACATGCTTTTTCTTCATCTGAATTCATAAACACCAACCTCTCTCCCAAATCTATCTCCACATTAAGCACCCCTGGTCTAGCATGACCTCTTATTGATCAACTCATGCCAGCTTCTTTGTGATTGTTGTTTCTTTTCTGAAAGTTCACTAACCAATGCCTTTGATAATATTTTAGAATTTTGCCAGGAATCAAAGTCGAGTTTGCTGATCCATAATTTTCATATTTCATGCTCTTTCTTTTCTTGCAGATCAGAACATTTAGAGTCTTCATCTCCAAAAGTCTTAGAGTAGCAGTTCCCAAAGTGTGGTGTGGAGACCACTGGGAATCCTGGAGTCTCTTTTAAGTGGTACTTAAGGTCAGAATGATTTCATTAATAAAACTAAGTTGTTTCAGTTTCTAATTTGGTAAATATGAATGAATACAAATTAAATTATATATTATTATATTATATATTATATACACATCTATACATATATTATATTATATTATTGTATATTATATATACATATATTGAGGACACCCAAAGAACACATATATATATATGTATGTGTGTGTGTGTATATATGTATACACACACATATAATATTGAGGACATCCAAAGAGAATGTATAAACACACGTATGCACACACATTATACACATATGTATTCACACAAAACACATGTACACATGTATATACACATACATGTATATATAGTTAAGACCAATAATTTGAGAAATAGGGATCTAGAGATTTGAACTTATTATGGACAACAAAGAGCTCTCTTAGGAGGCATTTAGGTGGCTTAGTGGAAGAGTGCTGGGCCAAGATTCAGAAGTACTAAGTTCAAATCTATTCTCATGTCCTTATTAGCTGTATGACCCTTTGCAAGTCACTTAGCCTGTTTGTTTCAATCTGGAAAAGGAAATGGCGTACCAAGTCAGTATCTTTGCCAAGAAAACCCTATAGACTGTATTGACCACAAAGAGTCAGACATAACAACAAGGGGATTTCTTATTAGTTCCTTTCTTATCTTGGATTTTAACACTTTATTAGTACACCCTCCCCTTCCCCCCCCTTTCTATATGATCCAAGAATTAACTATTTAGCAACCAGTCTACTGAGGTTATACCTCTTTGTGCAAAGGAAATCTGGTCCTTGGAAATTGCTATTTTATTCCTATAGTTTCAAACTCCCATAAATTCTGCACCAAAAATCCATGCATTGAGCTGGAGGCCTTTCTGTATCTAGATATTTCATATTAGAACTTTAAAAAGCACAGATGGAGAGCTGCAAGGGACCTCAGAAGTCCAACCCCCTCCTTGGGGAATGTGAATGACGTCCACAGGTACTGGCTTACCAAATGACATAGGTCAGAATTTCGCTTAGGGTCAATTTTGATTCTTTCCCCTAATTGTTTCTTTTGTTTTAAAAAATCCAGCCACACCTGTGACCAAGAGCTGGAAGGGATTGCTTAGAGCAGCCATCTGCAGACCATGCTACACAAGCACTGAAAGAGGCTTCTTTTCTCTTCCATTTCTTCTTGTTGCACGTAAGTAATGCCAGAGTACCAATCCTAGAGGGGGCTTGAAGGCCCTGTAGATTACTGTTATTTTTGAGAAAACAGGGCCCTGTCACTTTAGAGAGGGTTTGGCCCATTACTTAAGAAGTGGTAACAAGAGCAAAAAAAAAAGGGGGATCCTCCTCCCCATATTGCCTTCTAAATAATCTCTTCCCTACCCCCTTTCCCCCCCAATCTGAGATTGGAGTCATAATCAGACTGTGACATTGAGGGTTTAATCCCACTTGAGATCCTAGCTAGAAGTCCTTCCCTCTTCCCATTATATATATATTTTTTCATTTCCTATAACTTTTTCTGGCCAGTGCATTGAATAGAGTCCTGGGCCTAGGGGCAGAAAGACCTGAGTTCAAATATAGCTTTAGCAAGGCTGAACAAGTTATAGTATATGAATATTATGGAATATTATTGTTCTGTAAGAAATGATCAGGAGGATGATTTCAGAGATGCCTGGAGAGGCTTACAAGAACTGATACTGAATGAAGTGACAGAACCAGGAGGTCTTTGTACAGCAATAGCAAGATTATACAACGATCAATTCTGATGGACGTGGCTCTTTTCTTTTTTCTTTTTTTTTTTTTTTTAATAATTTTTTATTGATAGAACGCATGCCAGGGTAATTTTTTACAGCATTATCCCTTGCATTCATTTCTGTTCCGATTTTTCCCCTCCCTCCCTCCACCCCTTCCCCCAAATGGCAAGAGTCCTTTACATGTTGAATGGATTGCAGTATATCCTAGATACAATATATGTGTGCAGAACCAAACAGTTTTCTTATTGCACGAGGAGAATTGAATTCAGAAGGTATAAATAACCCGGGAAGAAAAACAAAAATGCAAGCAGTTTATATTCATTTCCAGTGTTCTTTCTCTGGGTGTAGCTGCTTCTGTCCATCTTTGATCAATTAAGGCTCTCTTTATCAAAGAGGTCCACTTCCATCAGAATACATCCTCAAACAGTATCATTGTTGAGGTATATAATGATCTCCTGGTTCTGCTCATTTCACTCAGCATCAGTTCATGTAAGTCTCGCCAGTCCTCTCTGTATTCATCCTGCTGGTCATTCCTTACAGAACAATAATATTCCATAACATTCATATACCACAATTTACTCAACCATTCTCCAATTGATGGACATCCTTTCATTTTCCAGCTTCTAGCCACTACAAACAGGGCTGCCACAAACATTTTGGCACATATAGGTCCCTTTCCTTTCTTTAGTATCTCTTTGGGGTATAAGCCCAGTAGAAACACTGCTGGATCAAAGGGTATGCACAGCTTGATAACTTTTTGAGCATAGTTCCAAACTGCTCTCCAGAATGGCTGGATGTATTCACAATTCCACCAACAATGTATCAGTGTCCCTGTTTTCCCACATCCCCTCCAACATTCCCCATTATCTTTCCCTGTCATTCTAGCCAATCTGACAGGTGTGTAGTGGTATCTCAGAGTTGTCTTAATTTGCATTTCTCTGATTAATAATGATTTGGAGCATATTTTCATATGTCTATAAATAGTTTCAATTTCTTCGTCTGAGAATTGTCTGTTCATATCCTTTGACCATTTATCAGTTGGAGAATGGTTTGATTTATTATAGATTAGGGTCAGTTCTCTATATATTTTGGAAATGAGGTCTTTATCAGAACCTTTGATTGTAAAAATGTTTTCCCAGTTTATTGTTTCCCTTCTAATCTTGTTTGCATTTGTTTTGTTTGTAAGCATTATATGTAACGGGGACAAACTGCAACCATTTCCAATAAGATCAGGAGTGAAACAAGGTTGCCCACTATCACCGTTACTATTTAATATTGTATTAAAAATGCTAGCTTTGGCAATAAGAGTTGAGAAAGAGATTAAAGGAATAAGAATAGGCAATGAGGAAACCAAATTATCACTCTTTGCTGATGATATGATGGTAAACTTAGAAAACCCCAGAGATTCTACTAAAAAGTTATTAGAAACAATCTACACCTTCAGCAAAGTTGCAGGATATAAAATAAACCCACATAAGTCATCAGCATTCTTATATATCACTAACAAAACCCAACAATTAGAGATACAAAAAGAAATTCCATTTAATAAAATATTTAGGAATCTATCTGCCAAGGGAAAATCAGAAACTTTATGAGCAAAACTACTTTCCACACAAATTAAGTCTGATCTAACCAACTGGAAAAATATTAAATGCTCTTGGATTGGGTGAGCAAATATAATAAAGATGACAATACTACCTAAATTAATCTACTTATTTAGCGCTATACCAATCAGACTCCCAAAAAACTACTTTGATGAATTAGAAAAAATAACAACAAAGTTCATATGGAAAAACAAAAGGTCAAGAATTTCAAGGGAATTAATGAAAAAAAAATCAAATGAAGGTGGCCTAGCTGTACCAGATTTAAAATTATATTATAAAGCAGCAGTTACTAAAACCATCTGGTATTGGCTAAGAAATAGACTAGTTGATCAATGGAATAAGTTAGATTCAAAGGACAAAACAGCCAATAACTTTAATAATACAGTGTTTGACAAACCCAAAGACACCAGTTTCTGGGATAAGAATGCATTATTTGACAAAAATTGCTGGGAAAATTGGAAATTAGTATGGCAGAAACTAGGCATTGACCCACACTTAACACCGTACACCAAGATAATGTCAAAATGGGTTCATAACCTAGACATAAAGAATGAGATTATAAATAAATTGGAAGAGCATAGGATAGTTTACCTGTCAGAATTTATGACCAAAGAAGAACTAGAGATCACTATTGACCACAACATAGAAAATTTTGATTATATCAAATTGAAAAGTTTTTGTACAGACGTGGCTCTTTTCAACAAAGAGGTGATTCAGATCAGTTTCAATGATCTTGTGATGAAGAGAGCCATCTACACCCAGAGGGAGGACTGTAGGGACTGAGTATGGACCACAACTTAGTATTTTCATTTCATGTTTGCTTGCATTTTGTTTTCTTTCTCATTGTTTTTCCTTTTGATCAGATTTTTCTTGTGCAACATGATAATTGTGGAAATATATATAGAAGAATTGCACATGGTTAACATATATTGGATTACTTACTTTATAGGGAAAGGGAGGGAGAAAAAAAATTTGGCACACAAGATTTTGCAAGGGTGAATGTTAAAAATTTATCTATGCATATGTTTTGAAAATAAAAAAAAAAAACGTTTATGTATAAAACCCAATTATAGCCCTAGATGCTTGACCCTGTCTGCCTCAGTTTTCTCATCTGTAAAATGACTTGGAGAAGGAAATGGCAAATGGCACTGCAGTATCTTTGCCAAGAAAATCCCAAATTAAGTCATGGAAAGTTGGACATAATTAAAATGACTGAACAACAACTATTTCTAAGTTAACATTATCCTATAGTTACTTGATGTTATCTCAGATTCTCTAAAATCCTAGCTAATTCATTGCTAATGAAGTCACTGAAAATTCATATTATTTGACAAATTAGCTAATCAGTAAGTATTTTAAGTGTTTATTGCTTGTGCTTGTGATATACTGTGCCTGGTATCAGGGATACAGAGAAAGGCACCTCTTATTCCCTAATCTTAAGTGAGAGAGACAACATATACAGCTATACATACACATACAATCTATATAGGATAGATGAATGGTGACCTTAAAGAGAAAGGATTTAGAGCTGAGGAGAACAGAAGTGCAGAAGGTGACCTCTGAACTATCCTAAAGGAAGCCAAAGATTTTAAAAGGCAGAAGAGAGGAAGGGAAAATGGTTCAGGCCTGGAGAGCCGCCAGATGGGAGATTAAGAATTGTGTGTGATAAATGGCAATAAACAACATTTTTTATTTTGTTTTTCAGAATTTTTAGAGCTTTTAAGGCATAAACAAAGGTAGCGTCATAGAAGGCACTTTTAAGAAACACATTTGTTGTTGATGCAATTGTGCTGATAATTTTCCTCATAGTGAACCAACCTTGTGTTCCTGAGATAAGTTCCACTTGGTTGTAGCATATGAGCTTTGTATTATATTACTGTAATCTCCAAGATAATATTTTACTTAAAAAGTTTTGCATTAATAGATACGTAGGTTTGCTGGTATAAGGTGTAAGGAAGTGCCTGGGTCTGATAATGTGCCTCAGAGCCAGAGGTGAGTGAGGGGCCACATTTGTGCGAGTGTGTCCAGTGTTCACCCTTCATATATTCTGCAGGATTAGGGAACTGGCATTTGGTTAGATGCAGAATTTCTGGACCTGTGGTCAGCAAAGAAGCTGAGGACGTGGAAGCCCTTAGAGTTGGATCTTAAGGAGGTTAGGATGGCTTTAGAGGCTTCAGAAAGCCGGACTGTATAGTCGGACAGCCCTGGGTCTAGGATGTGCCCGAGAGCCAGGCTCTATTTCATATTTTGGGGACGATGATGAGAAACGCTTAACAGATATGATATCTGAATTGGCATAGCTCTGAGTCCTCGAGGGATGGCAAAGGCAAAGAAAAAAATATCTGGGGAGAAACCAGCAGGATCTGAATAGGAGAGAAGTAACAAAAACACCTGATCACCATGCAGTTATACCTGGACACAAATCTTTTTATATCATATATACATATACACACATATGTATATCTTTTATGTCATATATATCTTTTATATGTATATCTTTATATCACATATAGCTTTTATATCATATCTTTTTATATCTTATATATATGTCTTTTATATCATATATATCTTTTATATTTTACATATCTTTTATATATATATCTTTATATCATATATGTCTTATATATGTATATCTTATATATCTCTTAAATCATATCTTTTTATATCTTATATATCTTTTATATCATATATATCTTTTATATATGTATATTTATATATCTTTTATATCATCTTTTTATATCTTTTATGTCTTATATATGCCTTTTATGTCATATATATATCTTTTATACACATATATGTTATATATAAGCTTGTGCTTGCTTTGCATATAGCCACATATGTAAATACGAGCATCTTATCTCCCTATGCGAATTCCTCTAGAAAGCAAGAATTCTTGGTTTGGCTTTGTATTCCCAATGCCCAAATATGTAGTAAATACTCAATAAATGTTTGTTGATTGACTGATGTAGTCAGTGTTGTTTATTTTTTAAATCCCATTAATCTTTTGATTGGGTATCTGCTTCCTTCAATATGTAATGTAATGTTTGTCCCTTTGAAGTGTGTTGCTGAGTTTTCTGTGCAGAGTTCTAAGAAAATTAGTTAGTAAAGCAATTACTTTGATTCAAGGACCTGATAAAGTATTTGTTTCTAGGTTTTAAATGTGATGTTATAATAGTAAAATATGAACACCAGAACTGTTCTGTGATTTGGGGACAAATGTAATTTGTCTGATTATAGACAATAGATAAGATATATGGATAGATGGATGGATGATGGATGGATGAATAGATAGGTAGGGATAGATGTGTGTGTATAGATAGATAGA
This sequence comes from Antechinus flavipes, assembly GCF_016432865.1. Taxonomy (NCBI): domain Eukaryota; kingdom Metazoa; phylum Chordata; class Mammalia; order Dasyuromorphia; family Dasyuridae; genus Antechinus; species Antechinus flavipes. The sequence continues at coordinate 49,826,155 of NC_067402.1, read as the reverse complement.
TAGATAGATAGATAGATAGATAGATAGATAGAGATCATCTATCAAATACTTGTCATTTACTGAGTTAAGTCCTGGAAATAGAGTATGAAGATATTCCTTGGTTTTCTTGATGTCATGAAGTTGAGATATTTGGGAAATTATGCAGAAGTCTGGATCCAAGTAAGATAACTTATTGGAACCTAACCTTTCAGGGGCAGAGTCTAAGGTTCCACGGAGAAAAGAATCCAAGTTGAAAAATAAAATGATGGCGATAATGGGTGGAAATGTGAATTTGATTTCTAATCATAAGCCACAGTGGAGCTATTTTTAACATTTATTAAGATTTTTCAATTGACAAAAATTTTTTTCTCCTCATTCAAAAAAAGAAAAAAATACTTAACAGAAACCTTCCTTCCTCACTTCTGATTTCAGTAGGCCTCCTTTACTATAACAAATATGTATAATTTAGCAAAACTAATTTCCACATGGGCCACATCCAAAAATTATGCTGCAGTGCCTGAGTCTATCATCTCTCTGTCATGCTCTCTGTAGCATGTTTTATTAGGAGTCTCTGATAGCATGGTTGGTTATTGTGTTGAATACACATCTCAAGCCTTTCAAAGTTATTTTAAATTTTAATCATATTGATATTATAGCATAAATTGATCTTCCCAGTTTTTCATTCTGGATAAACTTATATAAGTCTTCTTAGATTTCTCTGAAATCATTCATTTAATCATTTCTTATAATAGTAATTTTCTGTTTTTTTCATATATCTTAATTTACTTAACCATTCTGCAATCAATGGATACTCCATTAATTTCCTACTTTTTACCACTACAAAAAGTGACTGATTTTTTTTTTTTTGTACATATAGATACTTCTTTCTATAATATCTTTGGATTATATACCTAGAAAGGATAAAAAATTCAACACTTAGTGTCTTTTTAGGCATAGTTCCAAATTGTTTTCCAAAATGGCTGTACTGATTCATCACTCCTCCAACACTGCATTGTGTCCAATTTTCTACCTCCTCCAACAGTGCATAGTGTCCAATTTTCTACAGCTCCTTCAACAGTACATAGTGTCCAATTTTCTACAGCTTCTCCAACATGTCATTTTCAATATTTGTCATCTTTGCTAATCCCATGGGCTTGAAGTAGAATCTCAAAAGTCCTTTAATTTCTCTACTAGTAATTTAGGACTTTTTTTTTTTTCGTGTTTCTGTTCATATCTTGAATATCTTTCTTTGGGAAATACCAATTTTTATACTTTGATAATTTATTAATTGGAGAATAGCTCTTATTTTTGTAATTGAAATTATTTTTTATAAATCTTAAAAATTCTTTGCAAATCATAGAAAAAACAACCTTTGCTGCAAAGAGAAATTTACTGCAAATATGTTATTCCAATTAATTTTCCCTTCTACTTTTAGCTACATTTAGCTACATACAATAATACAATATTTATATTAAACCTTTTAAATAATCAAAATTATCCAAATCTTCCTCTATCCTGTGATATGAAGGATAGCTTCTTTCATGTTTCTATTGTTTGTTTATGATATCACTCTTTATGTCTAAGTCATACATTCATTTATGATGAACTTTATCTTTGTATATGATGTGAGATGTTTGTGGCTATTTAAGTTCTGGCAGACTGCTTTCTCCCAATAGTTTTTGTTGAATAGTAAATTCCCTAACAGCTATATATTTTTTTTCTCTTAGTTTATTTTAATTGCTTGTGTAGCTAATTTGTTCCTCCGATCAGCCTCTGTTTTTTAGCCATTACCAAATTGCTTTCAAGATTATTTCTTTTCAATATCATTTTTGATCTGGTTCTTTCCTTCTCTCTCTGTCTCTCTCTGTCTCTCTTTCCCTTCCCTCTTCCTCCCCTCCCCACTACGATATCCCTTGAGATTCTTGACTTTCTTTTTTCTCCACATGATTAAATTCAATTTAATCCTTTGGTAGTTTGATTGGCATGGCACTTAATTAATAAATGAATCTAGGTTGTCTTTTCATTTTTATTATATTGGCTCTCTCCTTGTGTTTGAGCTTCCTGCCCTTGTTGTTCAGCTAGCTGAATCACAGCTGTGCTCCAGTGTCAGAGGCACAGATGTCCTGTTCACTTCTATCCTCCTCTTTCCCCAGTACACATGCTCAAGCTTGTCACATCGCCTTACCCTTGTCAGTCAGTTACTTCCAAGGACTAGTGCCTTCCTTGGTCTCATTTTATTATGGCCCAGACCTAGAATACGAGCAAATGAGCTGCTAGTTGGTACCTATTTTTACTTCTTATACAGCATCAGGACCCTCCCTCCTGAATCTTTTCTTACCTTAGTGTGCTTCATCAAACTTGTACATTAAGCTGGAAAGCTTCGAACAGTGACCTCCTGGACAAACCTTGTTCCCATTTTCAAAGACCTGTCTCCCTGTGCTGATCTGAGCTGGGAAAAATTTAATCAACATAGGAAGTAAACTTTTAAAAATCTTTAAAAAAAATTAATAATAGCTTTTTATTTTTCAAAATACATGCAAAGATAGTTTTCAATATTCATCCTTGCAAAAACTTGTGTTCCAAATTTTTCTTCCTTCCTTCCCTTCAACCTCTTTTCCTAAATAGCAAGTAATCCAATATAAGTTAAACACGTGCAATTCTTTTGTACACATTTTATACAATTATCTTGTTGCACAAGAAAATCAGATCAAAAAAGGGAAAAAATGAGAAAAAAAAAAAAAAGCAAACAACAACAACAACAAATGGTAAAAATACTATAATTTGATCCACACTCAGCTCCCACAGTCCTCTCTTTGGATGCAGATGGCTCTCTCCATCACAAGTCTATTGGAACTGGCCTGAATCATGGTTGAAAAGAGCAAGAAACATCAGAAATGATCATCATATAATCTTGTTGTTGCCGTATTTAATGATCTCCTGGTTCTGCTCACTTCCCTTAGCATCAGTTCATGTAAGTCTCTCCAGGCCTTTTTGAAATTATCCTGCTGATCGTTTCTTATAGAACAATAATATTCCATCGCATTCATATATTATAACTTATTCAGCCTTTCTCTAACTGATGGGCATCCACTCAGTTTCCAGTTTCTTGCCACTACAAAAAGGGCTGCTACAAACATTTTTGCACATTTGGGTTCTTTTCGCTTTTTTATGATCTCTTTAGGATACAGGCCCAGTAGAGACACAGTTGGATCAAAGGGGATGCAGTTTGATAGCCCTTTGGACATAGTTCTAAATTGCTTTCCAGAATGGTTGGTTCAAGTGGCCACGTTTTTCCAAGAGTTTTTTAATGGACAGTTCTTGAGACAGAGGGAGGACTTTGAAGTTTACAGTTCCAGAGTTATAATTGACCATCAAACACATGAGTAAGGAAAACATTAGTTTTTCTTGCTCATGTTTCTTACTGGCAGTTTCTTAGGTATGTCAACCCTTCCCATTATAGTGTATTGATAGATAGGAGTAACCTGTGAACTGTGATGAACATATTATTCATGACTCTTTAATATACAGTGTTTTCTTAAAGTCTTAGTACAGTTTGAAATTTATCAGATTTGTTAGTTTTATTAGTTTTTTTTTTAAGTAAATTATTAAGATTTAAAAATGTCTTTATTGTGAATTGCTAATCGGGCAAATAGAAATGCACTAGTGGGGGTTCAGGATCTTAAGTAGTGAGTAGTGTGTGTGTGTATGTCCTTAAGACAAGGTTATCCCTAGAATCCTGAGAGAATTTGTGTCATGTGGTAGTGATTTTTTCAGAGAAACTAGGCCTTCCACTGAAAGAGCAGGCTGGAATGATTAAGACAAGCTAGAAAGTGAGTAGATAACCACGAGTAGACCTAGAGTAGTAGGGTATGAACACACCCTATGTATCTTTTACATACTGGGGGCATTATCTAGAATTCACTGGGGAAGGGGCAGAAATTGATATTGAGTGTACAGCCAAGAATAAAAGTAAGCATCAAAAATGAAATTACATGTACACATACACACATACATATCTATCACCACTATCACAAGACTAACAACCTTATAGAGATCTTTCTAGGGCTAATATCTAGCTAAATACATACTTCCACAAGAAGAACACACAGAATTATTTAAAGACACTTTGGGAAGGAGCTCTTACTTTTCTTTCCTAATATTCTTGACCAGAAATACAATCAGAAAATATCATGTATTCTCATTCCTCCTTTAGTTTCTCTTCCATTATTTGGTAAACTGGAGAATCCTAATTGAATTTCTGTTTGGATTATGTAAAGATTTTCTTTCATTTGAAAACCAGTTAACTCTGGCCTGGAGGTCATGGGTATTAGATTATTTGGAAGTTCGTTTTTTCTATCTTCAGTTTTATGGTCATGTGATGAAATTCACTGGAGATGTTTGTCAATAAACATAGGGATCCATTGTGGAAAATCCAGTGGGATCTTTCCCATTGCCATGTCACTAAAGAGAGTCCTAGTATCATCGTGGGACAGAAATTATGATGTTTTTGTAACCCAACTCATTCTTGAGGATTCCTTTTTCCCTTGTATTAGCCCATAACTTATGGGGGGGGGGGCGGGGAGGAACAAACAAGTTTCTCAGTTATTTGATAGCATGCTGGCATTAGGGAAAAATTGGTCTATAGATGACCTGACTTCCCAAGGATATGTTGTATAAATTGGTGATTTTTTAAAAATACATTGTTGAAATTATTTTTAGAAAATATATAGTTTCGGATAAAGTGTCTGGTTTTGCAGTCAAAATTGCTTAGAACCAGAATTAAAGTGCTGTGGAAATACAGAAATTAAAATGCTATATTTTGGAAAGAAGTGAAAGGAAAGAAGGAATGAAGAAGGGGAGAAATAGAGGAGGGAAGGAAGGAAGGAAGAAAGAAAGAGAAGAGGAGAGGAGAGGAGAAGAGGGGAGAGGAGAGGAGAGGAGGAGAAAGGAGGAAGGGAAAAGTGAGAGACAGAGGGAAGAAAGAAAGGAGGTAGAGAATGAATTCTGATGATGGTTGAATATTTAATCATATCAAAATTTAGTATCTTCTTTTTCCAAACTGGTCTTTCTTGACCATTTCTAATTCAAGAAATTGGAAGGTACAGAGAAGTTGTCATTTTGTTGAAAATTTTGAAGATTTACCAAGAGCTGAAAGAGCTAGTTTTCATATGAAATGGAGTCATTTAATAATACAGCATTATGTAAAAGGATGATTCATACAACAAACTAATTTTAGTGGAAGGAATTAGCTTCTAGTCCCAACTCCGTGGTGCAGGAGATAGTGCACTGGGCCTGGAGTCAGTTTGATCTGAGTTCAAATCCTGCCTCAGAAACTTACTGTATGACCCTAGGCAAGTCATCATTTGAGGAAATTTGAGCTGGAGGAGCAATTACCAAACCACTCCAGTATCTTGCCACAAAAGCCCCAGAGTTAGAGATGACTGAACACCATTATCCATCTGTTGGAGGAATGATGTGTTTCATTGCCCTTGTGAGCTCATTTTGAGACTTTTAGTTTCACGGATAGTCCTGCCCAGGAGGGGTTGGACAAATAGATGGAAAATTGAACTCATTTTCCCTAAGCTCTGTGAGTACAAATTGAGTACTGACCTGAATAGAATATGCTAATAACCAGAGAAGAAGTCAGTAAAAATAGTAATTGTTATTTGTTCTTAAAGCTGGAAGATCATTTAATCTCTTTTTATCAATAAGGAAACAGTCTTAGAAAAATGATCAGTCCTCTCCCCAAGGTCACCCAGCCTTTGAGAACCAGAATTGCCACTATAACCTGTTTCTCATTTCTGTTTCTTATATCAGGAGTCTTACCATTTTATCTTGGGGAATTTATCAAGTGGAAAGCATCGCAAAGGCTAGGACTGCAGTGAGCAAGACTCATCTTCTTGAGTTCAAATTCTTCCCTGCTGAGTGACCCTGAGCAAGTCACTTAACCCATTTGCTTCAGTTTCCTCATCTGTAAAATGATCTGGAAAAGGAAATGGCAAAATAATCCAGTATCTCTGCCAAGAAAATTACAAATTTCAGGACTAAAACTGAATAATAACAAAAATTAGAATATAAATATCTTAAATTAGAATATAAACTGCCTTAGTGCTATAATACTATTATAATATAGAGTCTTTTTTTAGTCATTCATTTACCAGCCTATGATTTCTTGATAACTAATAAGTTGATTAGTGGATTGAAGCTGGTCCTTAATTTTGAAACCTTTATTCTTCAAATAACTGAATCACTTATAATTTATCTACATATCAGAGGAACTTATTTTTTAAAATGTTATTTTCTTGTTAGAGCTTATTATTTTCAAATATATGCAAGGATAATTTTTCAGCATTGATCCTTGCAAAACATTAGATTCCAAATTTTTCCCTCCCTTCCCCCCACCTACTCCCCTAGAAGGCAAGTAATCCAATATATGTTAAACATGTTTAAAAATATGTTAAATCCAAAAATAATTATACGTGTTTATACAATTATCATGCTGCACAAGAAAAATCAGATCAAAAAGGAAAAAAAAATAAGAAAATAAAATGCAAACAACAGAAAGAGTGAAAATCCACACTGAGTTCCCACAGTCCATCAGAGGAATTTTTGATGTCACTTTTATCTTAGCACAGATCTCTGTCTGTTGTGTCCAGCAGAAAAGCAAAGACAAAAAGGATGCCTGATTGGCTGGTTGAAATTATAATTGCATTTTCTTCTCCTGTGGCATTTTGACTACTTTAAATCTTACTGACATTTTAACCTAATCTCTCTTTGAGTCAGTTTCTTAATATTTAAATTGAAGATAATTGGACTTTTATTCAACTTTGTTGGAAAAAACTAATCATATCTATTGAAAGAATTGAAACTACATGGATAAGATTTTATTTCTCCCTCTCATCCCCCACTCCCCAAGTTGATATTACTTGCATGGAAGTACAGGTATCTTGGAGTCAATGACATAAATACAGAACAAATATTACTAGTTTAATCCTTCCCTGTTCATTGTTGCTTAGTGTCTCTTTGAAGTTTATGGGAGCTATTGATTGCTAAGAATAGAATTAGACTAAGTACTAGAGATTGTCCAGTGGTAACAAGGAAAATAAAGAACAAAGGGGCTTACCCTTTCATTTTTGTGTGGTAAGAACTTAGTAAAGAAAGAACCTGAAATCTATTGTTTATCTTTCAAGGCATGTTGGCCCAGCTGTTCCGGAAAAGAAAGAGTGGCAATACTCTAACTAGAGGAAAAACATGGCTGCAGATGGTACCTTCAACAGGTAACAATAGCAACTTGGTGAAGAAACAATGGATGATAGCTTCAAGATACAGAGAAGCAACTGCAGATGTGGAAACTGGATGGAGTGCCAGCAGCAAAGAACCATACCAAACCTTTGGGGAGGAAATACTGAGAATCATGAGGAAACTCAGGTTACCATGAGACAGAACTGCCAAAAGCAATCCACTCATGATACAGCCCTTCCTTACTTCAGAACATGAGTTGTCTAAAGACTGTTCCTTCTCTACTTCTGCTAAAATCTGTGATATTTTATCTTTTGAACTATGGGGGACTAAGAATGTATCCATTGCTTACTTTCCCCTACTATTTACTTTACGCTTCTGTTCCAATTAAAGGCTTTATTGTTGATTTATGATTTCTTCTTGATTTTCTGATGGTATATTCATTGAATGAAGGCTTAAATCCTATTTGTTTAATTATGATTATCCAAGAGATTCTACACTGAACTTTGGTAAAAACTATAAGGTATTCCATATTCATGCAGGACATGCTACATTTATGTGGGAAAATATAAAATATTGATAAATTTCTGAGGGGAGAGAGTATCGGTAACTTTTGTAATTAAAGGAGTAATGCATCTCCAATGGACTCAAAGAAGAAAATAACTTCTTCCTTATCTTCCCCTGGCTCTGGTAGCCATTATGAATAAAAAAGGGGGAAGAATGGAATTTTAATGGGGATTATATTAATCCACTCAACTCTCTCAGGGTAGGGCCTATATGCTGAAAAATAGCAATTCCTGATTTTTTGTCTGATATCCTGTCCAAGATCAAAATGGAAAACTAAACTAAAAGCTTTTGTAAATTCTGTGGCTACTTTACATTGAGAGATTATATTAGAACTAGAAAGTCAGGAATCAAGGCATTTAAAGACAGCTATGTAATTAGCTCCCTTTTTTTCTCATGGCAGAGATAATTGGGACTATTCTTTTGCTTCTAAATCTTCGGTTGATATGCTGACTACACATAAACTGGTTAGTAGATTAAAGACCAATATATAAAATGGAATCCTTGACAAATCATACTTGCTTTCATAATAAAATATGTAAAAAATAATAACAAAATGCTCACACTACATTTGGGCTATCAATTGAATTTATTAATAGACTAATATGCTCTGTAAGTACAATAATCACTTTTAAGAGCTAAGAAAAGTTTGCAAAAAAAAACATCATGCCATAAAAGGGAGATGGCAGGATTTTATATGTAGACCTGATTTCAAATTCTAGTTTTACCACTTATTGTCTCTGTGACCTTGGATGTGCCACTTACAGTTTATTGTCTCTGTTTCCTTATTTGTAAACTGAGAGATTTGTACTAGATGATCTCTTAAGTACCCTTCTGTTTATAAAGCTAAGATTTTAGCATATTAGGACAAAGAAATAGTCAACATTTTTTGTTATTTCTACTACAAATTACAATATGACTTTCTTCTGGAAAAAAAAAAAAAGAAGGGTAAAGGGGAAGACAGCCAAAAAGGGGAAAAGCACAGAACAATGGTATTTTAGAGGAAGGGAAGAAAATATAGGGATCACATGCAGAGGGATTAAAAATAAACCCATTTAACTAAGGCATTCTTCAACTCAATGTATTGCTATTCTTAATTGGCTGCTAAATAAATGACAACACATTTAAACAATTTAGCAATTACAGTCAAGATTGTTGTACTGTTTTCAATAGTTAGTTTAGACTGATACAATTAGAATAATAATGGTTTCTGGCTGAAGGAAGCACTTTTTTCAGTTGCCAGTGGAAAATAAAATACAGACATCATGGAAACTCTAACATCAAACTTTGTCTTTTCCTTTTTCCTTTTCTTTTTGCTCTTTATACTGTAGAAATCTCAATGAATCAGAATTTGATTTATCAGAATCTTCAATTAACAGGACTTTTAAAATAGTGCTTTAAAAAAAGTAAAGAAGCAAATATTAAGTGTTAAGGACCAGGCCTGGGTGAAGGGGCAGGTCATTTCTCCGAGAGCCTCCACATCTGAAGGAGTTGCATGTTGGTCTTTACTGACACAGGTGTTCCTTGTGGATGGGAATGAAATAAATTAGAGACAGAGGGAAGAGGAGAGAGGTAGGAGAACGCCATTGCCTCTCAATGGAGAGGTTGGAGAACAGCAACTGCCTCTCAAGTCTCGTATCACCATCCTCCTCTCACACGAAGAGGTCTGAGTTGGATCCCCAGCAGTCATGCTCCTGTATCCCAACAATTAAGTATGGTGGTTTGGTCACTCTGACTTACTCTCTCATGGGGTGCATCTCCTTTCAGGATTATAGAGTATCCTGTAGCTCTTAGATGACTTTACTTCTGCTTCATTTGGCTTGAATCCTCACTGAGTTTCCCCCAGCTTGTTACAGAATCAATAACCAGGACTCCAATTTTACTTAACCATGTCACACAAGGTATTTTTTATAAAGGGACATTAATTCCACAGACATAGGAATATTGACCAGACTGAATCAGTCTCTAAACTGTGGATGAATGGAACTGAACAGAGAGCAGGCTAGAGACGGGAATGTCAGGAATCGAACAAGTTTAATTTCAAAGAAAGGGAAATGATTTGCAAGCAAGAGACAGATTAGACACAATCCAGGGCCCTTCCCCTAGTAGAAAACCTGCTATAGTGTGATTTATAGACTTGTGGCTATATACAGAGTCAAAAAAGTGTTGTGGAGCAGCAGTAGTGAGTCACAACAGCAAAAAAGAGGCAAGATCATCAGATGACAAAAAGACTAATCACAGCAGGGATACCTGTGGCTGAGCTTAGTTCCAGAAGGTAAGAGCCAAGGGTTGTTAAGCCAAACTTGGGGCACAGCTTGCTTGATGGGCCTTAACTCTGAATATCCTGATATCTTGGCAGGAAGAATAAACTTAGAAACATTTTCTCCAACACTCCCCTCACCTCAGTCTCTGGTGGTGGGCAAGGAATTATATAATGAATTATATAATTCAGAATGTTGTAGTTAGTCAGTGATCTTAGCTTGTGGTGCTGATCTCAGAGATAATGAATCCAGACAACAAGCATTGAGCCTTAGTTAGGGAAAGGTAGGAATCTTGACATGGCTTTCTTGAAGTATCTCATTTAATAGTAATCTATTCTATCATTTTCCAAATGAGGAAATTAATAGAAGTTTAAGTGACTCAAATCTAGATATAACCCTTCTCATCTCTAGTTTTTTCTCCTTAGCTCAGCACAATCTTCCCCCTCCCCCTCCATAAAGGTCTGGTTAGGTTATTTGCCTGTTTAATAATCTTCTGATAGTTCCCTCTTTCTTCCTGAATAAAGTTTGAAATCGTTTGCCTATAATTCAAGGCCTTCTATGACCTGCAGTTAATCTTCCCTTCTAGCCATAATTCAAACACACACACACACACACACACACACACACACACACAGAGCATTTTCATACCTTTGTCTCTTTCCTCAAGAATGTTGCATATTGCCTGTTCTTCCCTCCCCTCCTTTCAACCTATTAAGCTCATACCCAACCTTTAAAACTAAACTCACATGCCATCTTTTCCAGAAAAAAAAAAAATGTATGTTTCCCTCAGTTGTTAATAATCTTTCTCTGTAGGTTTCAAATAGCATTTTTTCTATGAATCTCTCTGATGCGCTTATTGTGTATTATAACTATATATGTTGTTATCTTATTCACTAATAAAGTAGGAAGGTCCCGGAAGCCAAGGACCAATCTTTCTCCCCACAGTGCTCTCCATAGATGCTTAATAACTGTGTTCTGCTTGGTTAACTTCAATTTATCATGTCATCCCTTCAACCTATTAGCCTTTATCTTTTATCCCCTCTAAAACAATACCTAGAATGGAACTCACTTATTACATTATCTTTCATGCTCTTCTCAATTCCTTGCTATCTGAATTTTTATTGAACTGCAATTAATGTGACCAATGGCTTCTTAAATCAATGATTTTTTTCTCATTCCTCATTCCCATGAAAATTCTCTGTAGCTTTTGATTCTGCCAACTACCTACTCCTCTAGGACACTCTCTTCTCAATTGAGATTCCTTCTATGAGACTGCCTTTCATGCTTCTCCTGTAGTCTCCTTCATCCTGGATTATTATCCTATTTCTTTTAATAATGATGTATGAACATACCTCAAGATTCTGCCATAGGTCCTTTTTCTTTCTGTACCTTTCACTTTCTAAGTGATCTCACTAGCTCCTATTGTTTCCATGATGATATTTTTGCAGTTAAAAGTCCTAAATTTATGTATCCAGTTTAAGATGCTTATGGGATCACCAACTGCATTGCTAGATATCACCTCACCCTCAAATGGACATGATTATATTTTCCCCACATGTGTCCCCCCTTCCATCTTCTCTCTGTTGTGTTGATGGTACTGCCATTCTTCTGGCCATGTATGTTTTCAATCTCTGAGTAATCCCCTCTCTCTCTCTCTTACTCCTTACTCTAGACCCAGCCAACTGAAAGATTGTCAAGTCTTGATTTGACTTTGACAACTTCCCTCCTATCTGATCCTTTCTCTTCATCTTCATAACCTTCACTCCAGTCAACCTTGAACCTCTCACTATTATAATAACTTGGTGTCCTTTTACAATTCAGCTAAGTGTAGTAATGAATAGAATATTTCATCCGGAATCAGAAAGGCTCATCTTCATGAGTTCAAATATTGCCTCAGACACTTATTAACTCTGTGACCCTGTGTAAGTCACTTAAACCTATATAAAATGAATTGGAGAAGGAGATAACAAACCACTTCAATATCTCTCAAGAAAATCCTAAGTGGAGTCATGAAGAGTTGGACATGACTGAAATGACTGAATGATAACAACCATGGCATTCCCACACTTAAATATGGTTCCCTACCTTCCATTTTTATTATTATTATTATAGCTTTTCATTGATAAAACATATGCATGGGTAATTTTTCAGCACTGACCCTTGCAAAAACTTTTGTTCCAAATTTTCCCCTCCTCCCCACCCCCTCCCCTAGATGGCAGGCAGTCCTATACATGTTAAATATGTTAAAGTATATTTTAAATACAATATGTATACATATTTATACAGTTATCTTGTTGCACAAGAAAAATCAGATTTAAAGAGAAGGTAAAAATAATCTGGGAAGAAAAACAAAAATGCAAGCAAACAATAACGAAAGAGTGGAAATGCTATGTTGTGGTCCACACTCACCCACCTTTCATTTTTACTTTATTTTATATTGCATTTACATTTACCTTACATTGCTATTTTACATTTTGTTGCTGTAATCTGTTGACTACTTCCATTTTATTCTATATATGGCGTTTTTGTTCATTATTGTTGTATATTGTCTCCTCCAATATACTCTGAGAGCTCCTTACAAGTAGGGATTGTCTAAAACCTTTCTTTATATTTTATTACAGTGCCTTGTCACATAGTAGGGTCTTAATAAATGTATAACTGACTGTACAAAATGCTTTACAATCTATTTCCCATTTACCTTTTCAGTCAGATTTTAATATTTCCTTTTCTGTATTCTTAATTTCAGTTAAACTGAATTTATAACTGTTCCCCACAAGCAACATTCCATTGCTCATCACTGTATATTTGTTCAGGTGAATCCCAAGAGTTAGACCATACTCCCTCCTCACCGTTGACTCCAGTTCATGTGATACCTCCTATACAAGGACTTTTAAGCTTGCCCAATTATTTGTGTTCTTCCCATTTTAGAATTATTTTAAATTGTTACATACATTTTTGAATATATGTTGCATTTCTTTTTTCGTCAAATCTCAAATGAATGTAAATTCCTTGACCTCAGGAGTTATTTGGCTATTTTTGAATATTTTGATTCCCAGCAGAAGGCTTTACTCAACATAAGTAAATAACAAGTTCCTTTGAATTGAATTGACAAAATTTTAATTTTTAATTACAATAGAGATTGAGTTTGGGGCCTTCAAACTAACTCTGGGATTATTAGGTCTCTAGTTAAATTTTCAGTATGAAGAGAGAATTCTAGGAAGATGGAGGAGGAGCTCAGAAAACTTTCGACTTTCCAATTTTCCTCCATCAAAAAAAGAACATTGCTTCAGAGAACAGAAATAAGTCTACTGTGAGGCAGTTGTTCTCCTAAGACAATTTGAGAAGACCCAAGAAAGAGCCATCCTTCAGGGGGAGAGGTTCATTGATCTGAGTCAAGTGCAAATGTCTTCAGGCCGATTCTGCAGAAGAAAGAAACAACAAGCTCTGAAAGCAGTTGAATTGAGAGGCAGCCTCAGCCTTAAGGAACTCAAATCTGGCACAATTTGGATTTGATGGCTGAGAAGAAGATTGAGGTGCCTTTCACTGTGCTGACTCGATGCAGCCTGGACTGTGGCTAGGGGAAGAACGAGCTAGCATAAGCCTGGTGAGTGCAGTAGTGAGAGGTGGGGAACCCTGTTGGTGTGGGCAGTAGCAGGAGAACAGAGTCCCTGGCTTCAGTTTGGGGCAGAGAAGACAGAACTAGGGACTTTCAGGGAGCAAGATTATTTGCTGGACAGTGTGGCTAGAAGTTTTATCCATGGCTCAGAGAGGAGAGAAGAGCCCAAAGTTGAGACCCAGGACAGACTTTAGAAAATAACAGTAGAAGGACCTGAGACTTTGGGCATCATTCCCCTTATCTCAGGACAACAACTTGATTATACTTTAACCACTAAAATCAAAATAAGACAATAAGTAAAAATGAGTAAGCAAAAGAGAAAGAACCCAACCATAGACACTAATTACAAGAATAGAGAAAATCTGGGTTTATGTTCAGAGGAAGATAAGGGAGCTAAAAAAAAAGCCACTTCTTTTTCAACGAGAAATGTCAAATGATCCCCAACACAAAAACAGTTCTTATAAGAACTCTAAAAGGACTTTAAAAATCAAATAAGAGAGGGAGATCTAGGGGGGAAAATAAACTTTCAAGGTGGGCATTTACATTTCAACAAATATTACAAATCAGTTCTTGATTTATTGTTTTTTTGGTTATCTAAACTTAAGAAAATAATGGTGACCGTGTTAATGATACCTATTCAACTGAGGCATGTGTGGTTGTTACTCCCAGTCACTTTGAAAATTAGTTGTTAAACATTTATAAGCACACTACTAACTGACAATAGGCTTCTGAGAAATTTATAAAAGTATTGTTATTCTCATCAGATTCATTTTTTTTTTTTTTGGTGTGCACACTATTATGTATTTTAGTATATTTGTAATTGCTGATTTTTTGGTTTTTAGTTTAGAGATGTCATAGGTGATTCTGGGATGTATTTATCTTTCATTCATCTTTGATAAGGCAATCCAAGTTGTCTCACAGCCATAAATCATATGATCTTAAAAAGCAGTCACTGTTTTGCTGTTTGCTTCTTAAGGTGGCTTTTCTTCATGCCTTCTGATTCAGATACAGAATGATATGGTGGCTTAGTTGAATATTTTCACATGGCTAAACTGCCATATAATTCATTATAATAGACAGACTGGGCTAAAAAAGAATCCCTGGACTTTAACATCAAGACGGTCAGAGATAAAGATTGAAAGGCATTTGTGAAGCCAAGTGACAGAACCCAACATCTTCCTTCATTCTTTGTTTGGCTCAAGCCTATAAGTACCTTACTTTTATAAACCCTGAAATTACCTTTTCTCCAATGGTGCTTGGCTGATAAGATTCTACCTAGTGAGCTTAGTTAGACCTCAGACAGTAGGCATCATATATTACATAGGATGTACTTATAATCTTTCCAGGGTTATCAGTGTTTGTTTTTAGAGGAATTTATCTGATTCATGAATACTGTTGTGAGCTCCAATGGAAAACATTTAATGATATAATGAATATCCTAGAAAATGAGGGTCAAGTATAGAATAGTCTAATCAAGAATCAATAATTATTATTATTAATAAATAGTTAACAATTAAGACGAAGGAATAACAAATAATTTTGTTTCCTGAAGCAGGCAGCTGGTACAGTGCATAGAGTATCAGGCCTGGAGAAAGAAATGGCAAACCTCTCCATCATCAAAGAAAACTCTGAATGTTTTCATAGAGAGTTGGACATGACCGAACAACAACAAATTTGTTACCAACTGACCAACAGATTAATATTAGACAGATACGGGAACTAAAACCAGCAGCCTGCTTTTGGTCCTAAGCTTTCTGCTGGGAAACTTTCAACACCCACTCCCTTGTTTTTCTATCCTATGAAATTAGATACGTTTAATATTTTTGCTTCAACAATGACCTCCATAGAAGTCCTATTCTGAGGATGCCTGACCATGGGGTGCAGGAGATCAGCAGGTAATAGTAAAATTTGAACAGCAAGTCCTGGTGACTGTCTCCAGGCTGTAGGAACTAGCCTAGCACAGTTTGGAGATAACCCATCGCCAATCAGCAAGCAGTCTATGCAGCCATAGGATGGTTACTTGGTAGGAACTGGGGTTTCAGAGGTCTAAGCCAAAGTCACACAGGAAATAACTATCAGACATGGGATTTCAACCCAGGTTCTTTGAGTCCAGAGCTGTCCAAGGTACCATGCTGCCTGACATTCTTGGACCACAGAAATTCACAAGATATCAGCATGCAGGTTCTTATGGGTCTCTTCTCCCTCCTTAGTGATGATAGAACAGTGTGACCAAAAGGAGGTGAAATTGGGGGAGGAGGGGCAGATCAGTTTTTAAACTGCTGTAACATTAATTTAATTGTTGATACTCTGAATCACTGTCCAACTTTGTATCCTCAGCACTTATAGTGCCCTGCATATAGTAGGCACTTAACAAACTTACGTTGATTGACTGATAAACTGTGACTCGAGGAACTAAAATGTATCTCTTTTGACACATTCTTGTTATAAATGAAACTAGGAGATAGAAAGATGATGCAATAAAATGGAATCTTGGCTTACAATTTCTTCTTGGAGAAGTAAAGGAGTAAAGGAAGTTGGCTGTATTGTCAACCTGCCAAAAAAATAGCATTTCCTAGGCACTTAGGACAGCTAGGGGGAGCCATAGAGCGGAAATCTCTGGACCTGGAGACAGGAAGATCTGAATTTCAATTTGGCTTCAGATAATGATTAGTTCTGTGACTCAGTTTGCCTCAATTTCCTAACCTGAAAAATAGGGATAATAATAGATAATATTGAACTACAGTATAATAAACATTTAAATACATATAAGTAAACTATATAAATATAATAAATGTTAAATGAAATAATAAAAAATAAATCTTACTAAAAGTTTGTCTTCCAGGATTGTTGTAGGCATTAAATGAAATAATGTTTATAAACTGCTTCACATATCACCTGGTACATTGCCTGGCTATTATATTGTCAAAGAGGTAGCTTTGGATTGTCCAATGGGTAGAGAGGGCTGAGCCTGGAGTCAGGAAAATCCTGAATTCCAATGTGACCTCAGACAAGTTAATGTTAACCTCTATCTGCCTCAGTTTTCTCATCTGTACAATGGGAATAGCAACAGCATACATCTTTTCCAGCATATCTTGTAAATGAGATATTTGTAAAAAAGTTTTTAGTATACTGCCTGGCACAGAGTAGGTGCTGTATAAGTGCTGGCTATTATCATAGTTGGTGGAACAGTGGATTAAGAGGGCTGGGGTTGGAGTTAGGAAGACAATGAGTTTAAAATTGTTTTTAACCACTTATTAGTGTTAACTTGGGAAAAGTACTGCTAATTTGTGCCTCAGTTTCCTCACCTGTAAAATGGCAATAATAATATCCACCTCCAGGGTTGTTGTGAGGATAATACGAAATAAAATTTGTAATTTTGTAAAGAAAGTGCCTTGCAGAGGTAGCATCAGATTTGCTACCCCTTAACACCATTTTTATAGAATTAATAGTTTTAAATAGTTGCCATGAGGAGGAAACTCTAGAAATCAGAATCTGCTTCAGTCAGAGACTTTACCTTTCTAAAGGAGAGACAATGCAGCTGAGGGCAGCTAAGTTAGAGTAAGGGGTCATGGGGGAGGTGAGTGGAAGACTGAGCACTATCATCTTCTAAAATATTGAAAATCCAAGGAGATAATAGACAAGATGAAAAAAATATTTTTAACTCAATTAAGTCACATCACATTTCAAGATGGAATAAATTTGCCCTATTTCTTTCAGAACCTGTCCTCCTCATTCATCTATTCAACAAAATTAATTTATTCAGCATGTCTCATAGTGCAGTGTTTATGCTAGGAACTTGGATATACAAAGACAAAAAAATGATTCTTGTCTTCAAAAAGTTTACATTCAAAAGGCAGAATAAACAACACATGCATCTGGATAGATTTATATCATATTGTATTATATACATACAATAATTATTATCAACATGATACATGCATTATATACTCATAATAATCTATATTATATGTATAATATATACATATACAATAATCTATATCATATGTCTTAGATATGCATATAATAATTTATATCATGTGTACCATTGAATTTATTACAAATAATATAATAATCTTTATTATATATGCATTCTATATATATGTAATACATTTTACATGTATCATATACATATACGATAATCTACATTATACATTGAGAGAAACGATTATTAAATAGCCAACTGTTAATATTAGAAAGGTATAGGATTTTAAAAAACTTTCATGTTTCCTCATCTTCTAAGTCAAAGTAACCTCTGAAGAATAGAGCCGATAATGAGATTGAATTAAAAGTCTTATTCAGACCCTATCCAACTGGGGAAACCCATTGTGTTCTGCTCAGGCTTGAGTAGGGGTAGATTGCCTGAGGCTAAGGGGTCTGAGAATAAGAATGACATAATCTTAGTCATGTCTCCCAGTTTCTCATTAGAATTGATCTGTCTGTCATTGTAATATTCATTTTCCTTAATTGTTAACCAATCAGAATTGAATGTTACCTGCTGAAGCTGCCCTGATCTATATTTAGTTAACAAGAGACTGTTAAATGACCATTTTATTAATTATTCACTAACCATAATTAATAAAATGATTAATTACCCAAAAATTCTCTTGAACTTTTTATACTTCATAACATATATTATATGCAGATATATAATAACCTATATTATACATGTGTAATTCTATAATCTCTATTATATATGTATTCTGAATAATTATAATCTATATTATGCACACACATATAAAACAATCTGTCATATATAAAATATACATATAATAATTGATATTATATATGTATTATATACACATTATAATAAAATACATGCACAATATAATATACATGCACATTGTACAAGTGTATAATCTATATTACACCTATACCATATGTATAATTTAATGTATTGTATTTATACATATGACAACATGCATTATATATGTATTATATACATATGAATGTATAAATATCTAAATGTACAAGCAAATATAAATTAACCAGATTCGTGATTTCATCAGAATAGCCTCAAATGAATAATTCTCTCTACCAAGTGAACATTGCTCTGTGGCTGCCTGTCTTAGATAATAACTGTGTAGGGTACAGAAGATTAAATGGCTTTCCTAAAATCCTAAGTACATGGAAGAGTTGGGTTGTAAATCAGAGTCATCTTTACTCTGAGAACAGTCTTTTTACAACTGTCATACATTTACATAGGCTTGTAAATGGGAAAATACAAACATATACATAAATTAAAAAAAAAAAAACTGCACATATACACATACAGAGGAAATAAAAATTGACAGGGGAGAGGTAGAGCTAGAAAGTGAGAGATTTCAAGTAATTGGTCCTTCAAGTCTACTAAGAGGCAAAGGTGATATAAAGGTCCACTCTAAGCCTTGGGGGATAACCTGTGCACAAGAGAAATAACAAATGGATCATTTTGGTTGGAATGTAGAATGCATAAAGGGCAGGTTAGGTCCATATCATTTAAATGACAAATAAGAAATTATATTTTATTCTAGAGGCAAGTGGGAGCCATTGGATCTTATTGAGCAGGGAAATAACATGGCCAACCCTGTGTTCTCGGAATATCACTGTAAGAGAGATTTGATGCAATGCTTTCAATGAATTCGTCATGATTAAGTAGAATTTAAGATAGCTTGCCAGAAAATGGACATTTTTGGTTAAAACAGTGAAATTCTCTCTCAAACTCTCTCTCTTGAAAATGATACATCATTTTTATTCAAACCATGAAAAAAATCAAAAAAGAACAAGATATTTTTACTTTTTTCAGTCATTTTGTTCAATAATTTTGGTTTTAACAACTCATGACAAAAGATAAACATCTCTTAATTCTACCTATGAAGAATTCAAGTTACCTAATTTAAAAACATACATTACATAGGACAGGTAGTTAGAAATCTTACTTAACCTACGATTCCCAGATCCCTTGTCTAGCAGTGAAATTCTCTAAGGAGTTTCCAGTGAGTATATTATATAGCCAGGTTTTGATTATTCAGATCAAAACCACATCTTCCTCTTAAAGCCACAGTACAAGCCAGCATCAAGATAGGTTAAAAGAACTAGCAAGATTGGTTCATAAAAAAGCTAGCATAAACATAAACTGTTGTGAATAGGTCTCTTAATTAAGCTTCACAAACCATTAATATCATTCACTGTAATATTAGGGATCAATTCACCATTCTCCCAAAGTTCCCTCAGATTTTTAAGGTATTCATGGAATGAATTATCACTTACCCAGAGACAGCCCAGATTGGAGAAATATTACTGGGCAGTGTTTCCTGCTTGTATTCACTGTGTTTCTCTCACTTCTACTTCAATAACAAAACCTTTCTTTCTTCCTAGTTCCCCTGGCCCACTTGTTCTAAAGTCATTATTTTTTTTTTACCCTGACTTATTTCCATTGTAACTTTTGGTTGGAAAACAGGAGTGTGAAGTGATTCCCTATTTTCGTCCTATGATGCTTAGTACACTGGGAATGAAGATTGTTGGTTTCAATTTTTGTCAACATATGCTTTAGAACTGAGAAAAATACTTTCCCATAAAGTCCCCTAACTGTCTAATTCTATAGAATATAGCTGGGCTGTAGATGAGGCATTTCATTATTATAATCAAATGCAGAGCTTTCCACAAAACAAAGTCATTAATTAGAAATTATAAAATTGATTGCTAATTAAAGCACAATTCCAACTGGTTAAATTTAGGGCACTGAGAATAGTCTTCTCTAAGACTGTTCTCAGACTCTAAAGTGAAAGCATGTTCTTTGGATTGTGGGTTGGATTATTTTTCATTTTCTTTATCTTTATCTTCTCTGTCAGTATTTTGCTGAGGAAGTCAAACAAATATTAATAAGTGTGCTGAGTGCAGAGATGCTGTCTCTCTTGTTTAAATTATTTATTTGACTTGTATTTCTTTAATACTTCTTCAGTGTAACTATGATCTGTTTGGTGTTAGGCGATCCCTCCAATGGTGCAGATTATAAACCATCTAGATCTTCTCATCCTGTGTACCCTTTGTCCTATTAACATAAATTTTCATAGGGGCTACACTTGGTGTACTTTCCCATAGGTTTTCTTGACCTAAAGAAGACCCTAAAGCAGCATGTAAAATTATTCTTTTTCATTCTTTTACTTTACTTTACTATTCAGTTCATTTCAGAGTCCTTTTTTTCCCCTTTAATATGTAGCTCAGAGTGCCATCTTGGGTATGCATCCTTGCTTCATCTCACCAGCTGCTAGTGCCCTTTCATCCAAATCACCATGTATTTAGTTAATTTGTATATATAGCATTTATTTATATTATAATATCTCTATATATAGTATATATATGTGTGTATATATATCAGATAGTTACTAGATACTTATTGAGTAATTAATGATATATTTTCTGCCACTTTTGGGGTCATTGTTGGCTATATGTTATAGCCTATTTATGTCGATTACATATATGTTTATTACCCTCTGGGTGATTCAAACTTTTGACTCTTGAAAGATTCATATTGCATGAGTCAGCTATCTGTCATCACTAGAAAAAAAAATTGTCTTAAGAAGTTGGTTGTTTCAATGAGATTGTTAGGGTTATTGAAAGTGCTATTTTATTATTTTTTTTTGTCTTCTGTCCCGTTCTGAACCCAACTAATTCCATTTGCAATGTCTGCCTAGTTTGATGCGAAAGCTCGATGGTCTGTCTCTATAACTATATGCATCTTTATGGAAAATAAGTATTCTTCACCCATTTTTTCCTATTTTGTTTTTTTGGCTTAGATTCTTTTGAGTGGTTGTGAGCCTTCTTTAGGAAAGTAAGTATCATTTCAGTGGTTGATATAGCCATCTGTTAAGAGGAACATTTGGAAAAGCTTATCATAAGAATAATTCATGTTTTTTTTAAGACTGTAAAGTCTTTATACCCAATATTCTACAGCATAGATCCTTACAAAAACCCTGTAATCTAAGTACTAACCTTTCTTTAAAGATGAGAAAAATGAGGTTCATAGAAATTATGAACCATAATCATCCACCTAGCAAAGGTTAAGAGTAGCATCTGAATCTATGCCTTTCCCAGAGTTTTCCACAAAGCCTATTACTGTCTCTTTATAATGGAATCACTCTTCTTTGCATTTGGGCTGTGAATGAGATATCCTGCTTTATATTGGCAAAAATATTGCCAAGACATTTTCTTCCATGTTTTATGCTTCATTTGATTTTGTAATCAGAGGTTCATTAAACAAAATTATCTCTCATTTAATTCATGATGGAGTTTCTTATGATTTTAACATAGGTATGAGAATCACCTTCTTGGAGAAGAGACTTTAAAACTATATTTTTCTGTAGTGAATCAAATTCTTTTCGGTAGTCATAGACTAGTAATTACATAGGCTATAAACTCTTTGGGAATAGGGATAGTATTATTCTTTGTACTTATGTACCACAGCAACTATCACAGTGTATATTAAGTGTTTTATGATGATGATGGCATTTATATATTACTTTAAGGTTGGAAAACACTTTACAAATATCTCATCTGATTCTCACAACAGCTCTGGGCAGTAGATGCTACTATTATCCCCATCTTATAGATGAGGAAACTGAGGCAGATAGAGATCAATGAGTTACCTAGGGTCATCCAGTAAGGGTTTGAGCCCTCCTCACTGTAGTTCTAGAGCTGTATTTATTGCTTCACTTAGTTGCCTATATAATAAATACTGCTGATTGATTAACTGGTTGAAAATTCCCTGGAAATGGAATCAGATTCCTGCAATTTTCTGTTTGATGGATTAGCTGTGTGCCTCTAGGAAAGCTATTTTTTAATCATGAATGAGCTATCAAATGAATGTATGTTTGTTGTTATTATCTAAGGATGTAGGCCCTGTAGAGCAACTAGGTGCTACAGTGGTTAAAATGCTAGGCTAGGAGTCTGGAGGATCTGATTTCAATCTAGGCTCATAGCTATGTGGCCCTGGGCAAGTCACTTAATGCCGTTTGCCTCAGTTTCCTCCTCAGTAAAATGAGCTAGAGAAGGAAATGGCAAACCAGTCCAGTATCTCTGTGAAGAAAACTTCAAAAGGGGTTACAAATTGTTAATCATGAATGAAATCAGTGATTAAGCCTTATTTCCTAAATCTTTTTACAAATAGCTTCCATGAGATAGTACCAACCATCTTTCTTGAGGGATCCTGTCTGAGACTTTAGGAGCATTTCAGATTGCAGAAGAAAACTAAAGAGAGGGGGAAAAAATCTACTTTGTGGACTTGACACCAACTATCTATGTTAACAGATTTAAAAACAAAATAAGTCCCCAAAATGATTGGACTATTATTGTGTGTTGTTTTTAATTGATAATAGTAATAATAGCCAACATTTATATAGTGCTTGCTGTGCCTGATACTATGCTAAGTAGTTTACAATTTTTATCTTATTTAATCCTCCCAACAACCCTAAGAGATAGGTGTTGCAATTAACCTCATTTTACAGGTGTGGAAACTGAGGTCTTTCTGACTCCTGGCCTGGTACTGTGTTATCTAGCTATCCCAACTGAAGAGACATTTAAAAAAATATATTAATTAATTGGTTATTTTGGCATCCTGGAGAGAGTGTAAAAAAAGTGATCATTATAGTCACAGTAAAGCCCAGTTTTAATTATCATCTTATTATTTTACTCAAGGGGATTTATTTGAAACAATCTCTGACCATAAAATGCAATGAACTGTGTTATTATCATGAATTTATTTTTATTTTTTTTTTTGATTTTATTTTTCATTTTATTTGTAGAAAGATTGTTTAATTTATTTTTTCTTTGGATTCCCAAGATCTGAGCTCATAGCCTGACTTTGCTAATTCCTGTATGAACTTATCATGAATTTATGTCCATGTTTTCTTTTTTTGCTGTTTTAAGAGGCCTGCTTTTTATCCAGCCTAACTCTTCTACTTGTTATCAGAGAAGTCTCTAGGAGGACTAATTACATATTTAATATTCATAAAGAACTCCAAAGATATTTTGTAAGAAAGGTATTAAGTAGGTAGGGATAAAAATCTTCAGGATGGGACCTGGATGTCCATGTTTGAGGAAAGAACTCATTCATGTAAGCAACTCTAGGAAATCTATAAGGAAGGTGAACTTTAACTGTATTTCAAATTTGGACTACATAGGTATGCAATGTTAGTCTAATGCTTATCTCTGGGGGAAAAAAAAGACATAATCTATCTCAACTCAATAGTCCATAAAAGAAATTTCAAAATTCCTAAAAGATTTCTTTTAACTAAGGAAAAATACAAACACAAACAACAAGAAATACACACACACACACACACACACACACACACACATATGTACAAACTACCTTGTACAGGTAGAATAATGTTCTGGGAAGTGGGGAAATGATAAAGTTCAGGTTATAATTAATGCTGGAGTTGGAGGTCCTGAGTTCAAATTCCCACTGTGATATTAATTATGTAAAGTTGGGCAAGTTATTTAACTTCTGGACCTCAATTTCCTCATCTATACTTAAGGATCTGTACATTTGTGATTAGGGAGCCTTTGCAATTCCTCCCAGCCTTAGAGTCTTTCTGTTTTGAAAGTAGTCTACTATGTAGAAGAGACAAACATATTTTGCTCAATACATTGAACAGAGACCTTTCTCTGTATTTAAAAGCAATAAAATCCCCCCTCCCACTTCATACCACATATAATATTTTGTTTGGTCTTTTCAAATGCATTTACCAAGTAACACTAAATGCTATAGGGCAAATAGTAGGGGTACTTCCATGCAAATCAGAGATCATCAGTAACGGAGAAGATATCTCCTAGAATTCTTTTACAAAAAGGCAGATAGAGTCTATTCTCCCTCCCCCCCAACTCTTTTGATACTTAAAATGATTTTTTGTTTTGATATGTTAGTCATACCCATATATTTAAGAGCTGGAAGGGACTTTGAGTCATTTTGATCAATCCTCTCGTCTTACAGTTGAAGAAACTGACTTTATTTGGAACATAATCATATGAC
Source organism: Antechinus flavipes (assembly GCF_016432865.1). Taxonomy (NCBI): domain Eukaryota; kingdom Metazoa; phylum Chordata; class Mammalia; order Dasyuromorphia; family Dasyuridae; genus Antechinus; species Antechinus flavipes. The sequence continues at coordinate 49,801,488 of NC_067402.1, read as the reverse complement.
ACCAAATTCAATGCTTTCTGCACCATGCCATTCCACAGTATCCAAATAAAGATTTTGACTTAGTTTGGCTATTATTAATAAGTAAACAACTGTTTCCAATATCCTCAAAAATAGGTTTTTTAAAAAAATCCTCTTTAAGTTTACATTTGCATAATCAGCATGATTAATAAATCTCTTTTCTCACTGATACTGCAAAAATAAATTTCAACTTAACTTTTTCTAAATGATCACTACTTATAAAGGCTCAGGCTCCAATTTAATGAAATGTTCAGAGATTCAAACTTTATAAGATAGGAAATAGATTTTTGAGGGATTCTTCCCCAGAGGCATGATCATAAAAGATAAAAATAGCCAATTTTCATTTCATAAAACAAATAAGCCTTTGCAAGAATAAACTAAGCAAATATAGAAGAAAAAGACAACATTTAGCTGAGAAAAATTTTTGCAGCAAATATCTTTGATAAAGGTCTGTATCCAAGATCTCCTTTTCTTTATCCATCCCTATCTATTTATATAGTTTGGTAATTGATCCTGATCAAAATCCATTCCCTAATAGATAAGTGATCAAAAAATAAGAATAGATAGTTTTCAAAAGAAGAAAAACAAACCATCAATAAAAGAATGCTTTTAAGTGAAGAACTGCAAATTAAAACAACAGTTTTTACCTCATACCAGTCAGATTAGAAAAAGATGATTAAACATGAAAATAGAAAATGATACAGGAACTATGGGAAAACAACACTGATACATTGTTGGTAGATCCATGAACTTGCCCAACTATTTTGTAAAGTAATTTGTAATTATCCTAAAAGTCACCAAATGTATGTATTATTTTGATCCAGTGAGATCAGTGCTATGTATATTTACTAAGGGTGTCAAAAACAGAGGGGAATTGTGATATATGAATATAATAGAATATTACTAAACAAATACAAAGAATATGAAGAAACTTGGGACAACTAATATGAACTGATTTAGATTGAAGTAAAGAAAAAAGGAAAACAATTGCCCAATAGTGTAAAGGAAAACAACATTGAAATACTTCAAAATTTTTACCTGTATAATAGGTGTAGTCTGATTCCTTCAAAGTTCTGATGGTAAGGATGCCTCTTGGTGGAGAAATGGTGCAAAATAAAATGTAACACCTTTTTAAAAATTATTATCTTATTACTTATTTTTAAAACTTATTTTTTGTGGTTCCAAATCCTCTTCTTTCACCCTCTCTCCCACCCATTGAGAAGGCAAGCAATATGCCATCAATTGCAGTATAATGTGAAATTACAGAAAAAAAACCCAAAACATTTTCTTATTAGCCATGTTAAAAAAAGAAAAAGAAAAAGAAAGTTTGAAAAAGCATATGTCAGTCTGTACTCAGTTCATCAGTTGTCTCTGCAAATAGAAAGCATTTTTTTTATCATAGATTCTTTGGAATTGCAATGGATCGTTATCTTAATTTGAATGCCTAATTATTTCATAGTTGAGCATTGTTACAATATTTCTGTTACTGTGTACAATGTTCTATTGGTTCTGTTCAATTCACTCTGCATCAATTCATATGAATCTTCCCAGCATTTTCTGAAGCCATCTTGCTTGTCATATAACACAATAGTATTCCATCACAATCATGTACTACAATTGTTCAATTGATGGGCTTCCCCTTAATTTCTAATTCTCATTTCAAAAAGAGCTGCTAGAGATAATTTTGTGTCTATAGGTCCTTTTTGTTTTCGTTTGATCTCTTTGGGATACAAATGCAGTAGTGCTGTTACAGATTAGCAATTTAAGGGGAAGGAGGGGACCATCTTTACTGACAAAAAACAAAGAAGAGGTCTTGGTAGAGGAACATTATGATTGGATATACTAACTTAGGAAAGGCTAAGGCTAATCACCTTCCCTCTCTGACAATTAAGGAATATTAATTATTTTATGTGACCTATTGGCATCTTATGATTTTTGTTAGGGGATAAAAGCAGCCAGACTTGCTGTCTCCTAAAAAGAGATAAGAACTACAAGGGTAGGAAAGGACAGATAATATATCTTTTGAGGATGTTTCTAAGTTAACTTGTGAAGCTTACAGGTAACAAACAGATATCCTAAAAGTATTCCCAGGGGCTACTGATATGACAGATGACAGATTTTCTTTTAATCATGATTTTCAACTAACTCAGAGGGAAATTAAAATTCCTGAGTTCAGCTCAAGGACATAAAAAGATAATTTTAGGATTCCGAGTACTTCCCCTCTCCCCCCCAACCTTTTATGTCTAAATCATTTGTCCATTTTTTAAAAACCTTATCTTAGTTTACTTTGTGAAATGTTTGACTAGTTTCTATCAAGCTCTAAATATTTTTTTATCAGTAACTTCCTGTCCTTAAAGCTTAGATTGTTGGGCTTATCGAACACTACTTACTATGACCATTTACTCTCGTGTATTGTGTATTTAATGTATTCCATTGATTCACCATTCACTTCTCAGCCAGTATTAGATTGTTTTGGTGATTACAGTAGAGCATATATTTTTAGACATAGCTAGATTATACTTCATTGTTATGAGAGTTTTCTATTCTGCATTGGGGAGGTGGTAGTTTTGTTTTTTAATAAGAAAAATAATATCAGGGCAGCTATGTGGTACAGTGGAATAGAGCACCTGTCCTGAAGTTAGGAGGACCTATGTTCAAATGTGGCCTCAGATATTTAACACTTCCTAGCTATATGTCACTGGACAAGTTATTTTAACCCCAATTGCCTCAGGGAAAAAAATAAACAAAACAAAAAACCAGAATTATTCTAGGAACCAAGTGAGATTGACTACACACACAAATATATTTATATACACATATGTACACATGTATATACATATATACATCCACATACATAGATATACCAGCTACTCTTTCTGAGAACAGTTATCTTCATCTTTGAATAACCATGATGATTTTTGCTCAACCTATGTCTCAAAGGTACTTTGCAAAAAAGTATATTTTAAATTTAAATGTGATTGTGATTATCAGAAAGTGGAAGTAGAGAATATTTTTTTTTTCACAGAGGAAGTAAGGTACTATTATGAAAAGAGGGGTAAGATTAGAAGTCAAGAACACTTGGGTTCAAATTTTCTTTACATCTTACTGGCTATGAAATGATGGGAAAGCTGCTTACCATCTCTCAACCATTTGTAAGATAATCATAAAAGCCCCAACCTCTCAGTGTTTCCATGAATAGCAGATGAGATTATATATTTAAAGTGCTTTATAAACCTTAGGACATTTTGTAAATGTAGGCATACACATCTATATATATGTGTATAATATACAGTGGCTTCTCAATCTCAGTGCAAAAAAACTTTAGGTTTTAATAGTTTAAAATAGCTCTAAGAAATTTGGGAAATTACACACACACACACACACACACACACACACACACACATATATATATAAGTAAATAAATATATTTCTGCACACACATATATGTAAATACAAATATGCATTTATGCAATGCATATGCTATATATCCATGCAATAATGTGCATGTATATTGCATTGTATTATTTGCATATATGCATGTATATACACATTATCTATGTTTATATATACACATACATGCAGATATACCTATTTATATACACAGATGCATTTATATACTTTGATATACAATAAATTATACAATCACTTTTAACACACATAGTTGTATACATTTATATAGCACATATATACAAATAATATATCTGCATATGTGTCCATGCAGATACTTACCTAATACAATTTAGGAAACATTAAATATCTATTATATGCACAATACTATGTAAGGCACTGGAAATAGAGACACAAAAAAGGGAAATTCACGCTATGTCTTCAATTCCAGGTTACAGATTGATTTACAGACTGAAGCTGGACAGAACTCTTATTTAGAATCTATAATTTTGTCATTTTTTTGCTCCACCTAGTGGTCCAGATGAATTTAGACCTGGAAGGGCTTCTTGGGAGAGCATTGTTGATTTTACCTCAGCCCCTCTGTGAGTAGCACATCCCACACTCAGGAACTACTGAGTGAGTGACTCAGATGTTTCAATGGCAAGGGACAAAGCAGGTCACTTGATCATCTGTGGAAAAAGATATACGAGTCCTATGTGAAGTCTACAGAAAAGCCCCAAGCCACAGATTAGTCAATATTTGTAATCTATTTGCCCATCCAACTTGAAAAAAAACATCAATGATAACATAAACTAAACACAAACATTCTAATTACTTACAAGAAACAAAATGAGTGGGAATTAAGGGAAGTGGGTCTGGGTCTTAGGCTGATCACAGGATGTGATTGCCTCTTTTTTTCTCTCTCATAGCTCTTTAGGTCTTGGGTGAATGATCCTGCTTTTTCCCATTTTAGGGGCTACTTTTAAATTAAATTTTTTTTTCTTATTTTGTCAAGCTTCTGTGGTCAGGGTTGAACACTGAACAAAATGGAAAAAAGGGAAAAACAAAAGTCTGTATGTTTTGAATAATAGAGGATGAATGATTTTACTGATTAATATGTTAGCACTTAAACCAAAATAATAAATACTATTAGTAAATAGTATCTTAGTAAATAAATAATAAACAGTAATACTAAAATCAATATGTTAAAACTAAAACAGAATTCCCCTTTCCCTTCCTCAGAGGGAACAATACAATTTTGCCTGTTTGACCTTCTATCTTGCCAAGAAACAAGGCTACAGGAAAATTCAGAAGGCCACTTCTTTATGCTTGTATACACTGAGTGGAAATCAAGATTTTTGGACTGGAGGGGGTACTCCTTTGGTCTTACTGGTATCTGAGACAGCTCAGCAATGGCGTCATGAGACCACATATGAGATTTGGATCTACTCTAAAGGATAATTTCAGTCTTTTAGGACCTGATTTGAGGCAAAAGAGGAAATTCCTAGGACTTTTTAGATGGGATCTAATAAATTTCACCTTCATTTCTTTCCTCCCTTCTGATTCCATACTATCTCCTGATTAGAGGAAGAGTATAGTAGCAAATAGATTATTGAATATGGAGTCAGAAAAAGCAGAGTTCAGAAGCCACCTCATATCTATTACCAGTGTGACCCTGATGAGTCATAAAGCCTCAGTTTCCTCATTTGTAAAATAGGAATTAAGAATAGCAGCTACCTCATAAGGCTGTTGTAAGGAACAGATGAAATTAAGAACAGGAGTTCCATTCTCAAGCCCTTATCCTCCATGTTCCTCTCTATGACAACCACTGGTTAATATTTCCCCAAAATAATTTGCCAATGAACATCCATTACTTTTTGCAAAAAGGATATTTATGGTGAAGGTACATTAGTCTTTCATACCAGGGACATATTTTTCCTCCATTCTTGGGGGAAGTGGCATTAAATCTGAGGTATTTGCAATAGAATAGACTTCCCACCAAATTCTCTTCTGGGCACAGCAGAACTGATGGATGTGTTGGTCCATTGCATGTAGGATTTACTGATGTCTACTGTTGGATTGACCCACTGCTGGTAGGTCAATACTTATTCCTTAGATGTGACTCCTCATTAGACTCTACTATTGTTACTTTCAGGGGACCTCTAATGGTTCTTTTGACAATTCAAAACTCACAAGCTGTAACCTGGCTGAGATAGCCTCCAATACTCATTCACTTAAGATCAGGAAAGAATGGAATACAGCAAAGATACTGCAGCATTCATTCACTTCCACGTGGTAGTGGGGTGGGAGATAAGGCAGGGGAGGCAATTGGTTAATGCAGCCTCCATCACTACTACCTTTCTCAATCATAGGTTTTTTTCCTCACTAGTATCTTTTGTATTCACACTGTTTTTATTCAGCAGCCAATTTTGAAAAGACTTTTTGTCACCAAATAGTAAGTGTGTATATTATGAGGTAGAGAGGGAAAGGACCTTTTTATGTCTAATTTCTGAGTTCAAATACAACTTCAGCACTTACTAGCTATGTGATTCTGGGCACATCATTTAACCTCTTTTTGCCTCAGTTTCCCTGTCTGTAACACAGAGATAATAATAGCACCTATTTTTCAGAGTTGTTCTAAAAATTAAATAATCATGCAATACATGACACAAAATTTATAAAGTTTTATAAATGTCAAATGCTAGAAACAGGCTGACCAAACCTCCACATGGATATGCAGCCAATAGAAAATGTTGTATGTACTCTGAGGAGTGGGTTCTTATGGTCCAGTCACTCCATTTCACCAGTGGTGTCAAGGCTGACCCCAAAGTTTTGAACAAGCCCACTTATAGGTGCTAAAATATTACAGGAAATTGAGATATAAATAGAACTAATGTTGAATAGCATGATCTCTGGGATGCTATCAGGATTCAGTCCCCATGAAGCCTTCTAAGCTGAGAAGATTTTATTTAAAAGCCTACAGCTTCTATTTGATGTTGATAAGGAAACTGGTCAAATGTTTTCCTTTTCATTATATGGGAGTTTCTCTTATAATTCTTTTTAAAAGACTATTTTGATGTAAAATAAAAAGCCATGTTCCCATAGATGGTAGGCTTGGATTTACCTACCAGAGAGGATGCATCCTGGAGGAGAAATGAGTGGAGTCAGAGCTAGACTCTTGACACCTACCCTGGGCTAACCAATTCATGTTTCTGAGCTTCAGTTTTCTGTAAACATAAAATGGGGATAATACTTTTATCACTTCACAAGATTATAATGAAGAAATCACTTGATAAACATATAAATAGCTTTATTAAAATGGAATATTATTATTATTTTTGCTGAGGCAATTGGAATTAAGTGACTTGCCCAGATAGCTAGGTAGTATTAAGTGTCTTGAGATCAGATTTGAACTCAAGGCCTCCTGACTTCAGGGCTGGTGCTTGGAATATTATTTTTATCACCATGAAGACAATACATTTTTGGATTTCTGGGCTCACAGAGTGGACAGCGGACATTTCTTTATAGTAGTCTGTTATTGAACAATACTTTGAACTTGTAGATTGAAATGCTATTTGCTGTTTTCTCTGAATGTTATCTTTAACACCTCTTGTTCATTTCTGAGCCTCTGAAGCCAAAGGCAAGCTTACAATTGACTGTCATTTCCCCCTCCCCTCCACCCTTGTCCACCTCTCTGTCCCGTTTTTTCTTCAAGATGCTTCGGTTCCTAAGTGCTTGCCCTTAGTTTTGACTGACAAGAAATTCCTTGATTTCCAATCACTGTACAAAAGTTAGTAGTGGATGTCATATGAATGGCTGTCAGATTGTGTGAGTTTTATCAACATTGCAGTATGGGCAGATTGGGAGAAAAATTGTAGTCATTAACTTCTGACCACAATTTCACTTTGCTGACTTTAGTGCCTTGAATATAAAGGCCTCAACTGTCATTCTTTTCCCGACTCTTAGTAATGAGAATTAACTAAAATTTCTGATTCTCATTGAAGTGAATTTCTGAATTAAAAAATATTCAATTTAAAGCTAAAAGAACCCTGATTTGAATGATACATGTTATATATAAATATGATATGTAAGTAAATATAAATAAAATGATATATAGACATATACATATAGGCATATATATACATATATACACACATATGTGTATGTTTATACACACGTATCTATATCTGTTTATAATAGTATGAAAATGTTTAACCAAATAAATAAAAATATGATATCTATGATAACATAGACAGTTATTAGCTTGTGGTTTTCTAAGTCTTGTGTTTTTTTAACTTGTGGTTTTCCAGCTGGCAGAGATTTATTTCTGTATTACTGCTCCAGGACACTTTTAAGTCTCAGACAATGTGCTGACCTAGATGGGTAGAGAAAGTTTCCTTATCTGGAAGTTCTCTGTATCAATGAATTCAGAGGTTTAATTCCTAGTCATACCATATATATGCATGTGGGTATAAGTATGTACACACATGTATATACAGACATTTTTGTAAAGTTTGAATTATCCTATCAAACATAATTTGAATTAATTCCTATTCATATATACATACAAGTACAAATAAGTATACTCATACATATATACAAAATATGAATATATACACATATAAGCAAACACACATACACAAACATGGTTTGAATTAGCTTCTATACACAGAGACACACACAGACAACAAATACACATATACATATTAGAGAATAAGCTTCTTCAGAACAAGGACTATCACTAGAATTTAACTCAGCACATACACTTAGTGGGCACTTAATAAATGCTAGCTAACTCTCTAATATAAATACAGTTGGGAGGGGCAGAGGAACATGATGGATAGAAAACTCACCTTGGAACCAGGGATAAGTGGACTTATCAAGTCCACTTTTGATACACATTGGTTATGTGATCCAGAACAAGTCATATAGTCTGTGAGAACATTGGGCAGCTCTCTGAGACTATGCATATTGCAGAGAAGATGCTGCACTGCTTTAGGAGAGAAAGTTTCCTTATTTGAGTCATCTACATCAATGAAATCCCAAGTATGAGTATAAGTATATCCATACATATATACAAAATATGACTATATATACATATAAATAAACACACATACACAAACATGGTTTGAACTAGTTTCTATACACATACATAGACACACCCATTCGTAAAACTGGGAGATGTGGAAAATGCCATGATTTGGAACCAAATACATGTTATTAACCAGAGAATGATGAAAAGTATGTTACATTTGGGGAACTTTACAAATGACACATTTAAGATAAGGAGAAAAGGAATAAAGAGTAATTTGTAAGCAGAGATGGGCTGATCACATGACATGAGCAAGGGATAACTGACTGGCCAGTCACTGATAGTATCTCAATATCAAGAAAAAGTGAAGCTTGCTGCTAACACAGTGGGTAAATTTTTTTTTTCTTTTCTTTTTTTTTTGTAAATTTTTTATGTCCTCCTGCAGAAAGATTGAGGCAGAAAAAAGGCATGTAACTCACACATCCATTAGTGTCATTTCTTGACTAACACAGTGATAGAGATAGGTTTGACAATTTTCTGTTAATATGGTAGACATAAATAGGGGAAATATATGTATGCCTTATTAAAGGTGTTATGGAAAGTGTCTGGCACAGAGAATCAATTGAAGGGACAGTCCCTTCAAATGGAGAGGTCTTCGGTCCAGACTTCCACTTTTGGATATTGCATCAAGTCCCACAACACTGCAGTCTCTCAAAGAAATTCATTATTACTCACAAGAGTTTTTGTTTTAAGTATTCACTGAGGAAAAAAACAAACAAATGAGCAAAAAAAAAAAAAAAAAAAGCGGGGGTATGTGCATGTGAAGAATGTCTGTTGTCCAGATTACAATCAAAAGCTAGATGGATAAGTTAGACCAGCAGTACATATATATTGGATGCACCTTTGCAGACAGATAGTAAATTGAACATAGAATGGAAAAGGGAGGAGAAAAGATGAGTTCGCTTCTGGGAGATTGTATAAAACTTTCAATGACCACAGTCTTCTCTCTGAAAGAAAAACTCATCTTTTAAAAAATATAAATGATATTCTATGATGCTTTGTGGCAGTGAATCTTACAAGACAGTGTAAATCTAAGTAGGCTAGATGACACTCCAGATGAAGAATCATACAGAAGTAGTATAGTGTCCCCTTTGTCAGTGGTTGGGGAGAAAGGAATGTAGTTTCTTTGCTGAGACATTGAGAGGGCTTTCAAGTCTAGACAGTGATGATTCTTGGCACTTGGGATGGGTCCCTTAGGAGGATTTATGGGAGAAGATGGATCTGAATTCCACAGAATGGAGTGGGTGAGTGGATTGCAATCTTCCCCTTCTCTCACCACACAGCTCAGAGAGAATATCATATCAGTAGCAACAAGGAGTCATTAAAACCCCTTTCTTTCCCTCTCTTTTTATCCCTCTCCTTTTCTTCCTCCCTCTCTGTCTTCCTCCTTCTCTCTCTGTCTCTGTCTCTTTCTCAACTATTTATCTGTCATTTATTTATCCATTATCATCTAAATATTTATTTTTAACCTAATTAACTGTCTCTCTTTTTCTTTTTCAATTCTATCTTTCTATCCATTCATCTATCTATCTTATATGTGTATATAAAATTTAACAGTCAGAGATGGAATTACAAAAACCTGACTCAAATTTTGCCTTAGACATTTATTAGCTGTATGACCCTAGACAAATCTCTTAATCTCTTTCACCTTAGTTGTCTCATCTGTAAAAAAAGGGTAATGATGATCATATCTCATAGGATGCTTGTGAGGATCAAATGAAATAACACATATACAGTGTATAGCACTGCAAAATTGATAGCTGTTATTATTATTAATATTATTATGTTGAATACTTTAAAGAGTGGTGATTTTATTAGTATAATTATTCCAATCACCAATGTAAGTCACAATTGACCTACAATTTAGTAGATAATCTCTTTTATTTTTTAATATCTTATTTTATTTAATAATTACTTTATATTGACAGAATCCATGCCAGGGTATTTTTTTTTTTTTACATTATCTCTTGCACTCGTTTCTGTTCCGATTTTTCCCCTCCCTCCCTCCATCCCCTCCCATAGATGGCAAGCAGTCCTTTACATGTTAATAGGTTACAGTATATCCTAGATACAATATATGTTTGCAGAACTGAACAGTTCTCTTGTTGCACAGGGAGAATTGGATTAGAAGGTAAAAATAACCCGGGAAGAAAAACAAAAATGCAGATAGTTCACATTCGTTTCCCAGTGTTCTTTCTTTGGGTATAGCTGCTTCTGTCCATCATTTATCAATTGAAACTCAGTTAGGTCTCTTTGTCGAAGAAATCCACTTCCATTAGAATATGTCCTCATACAATATCGTTGTCGAAGTGTATAATGATCTCCTGGTTCTGCTCATTTCACTTAGCATCAGTTCGTGTAAGTCTTGCCAAGCCTCTCTGTATTCATCCTGCTGGTCATTTCTTACAGAACAATAATATTCCATAACGTTCATATACCACAATTTACCCAGCCATTCTCCAATTGATGGGCATCCATTCATTTTCCAGTATCTAGCCACTACAAACAGGGCTGCCACAAACATTTTGGCACATACAGGTCCCTTTCCCTTCTTTAGTATTTCTTTGGGATATAAGCCCAATAGAAACACTGCTGGATCAAAGGGTATGCACAATTTGGTAACAATTGTTACCAGATTGCTCTCCAGAATGATTGGATTCGTTCACAGTTCCACCAACAATGCATCAGTGTCCCAGTTTTCCCGCATCCCCTCCAACATTCATCATTATTTTTTCCTGTCATCTTAGCCAATCTGACATGTGTGTAGTGGTATCTCAGAGTTGTCTTAATTTGCATTTCTCTGATCAATAATGATTTGGAACACTTTCATATGTTTAGTAGATAATCTCAAGAATTACTTTAGCCAAAATAATTTCTCATCTGGGTGAGCCTCTGAAAAAGTGGTCTGTCAATCTGTCAATTTTTAATGTTATTTAAAAATAAACATTTATTAAGTATTTACTGTGTATTAAGCACTCTGTTAAAATATGGAGATACAAAGAAAAAGTAAAAAAAAAACCACATACATAAATATGCATACATATATGGAGAGAGAAATCTTTCACAGAGATCAGTCATATCATCAGCTTTTAAAAGCTGCTTATTTATAGATTTGGGAATTTAAAAGCGAGCAAACACATGCCATATCAAATTAGACACTAATCAGAGAGAATAGGGAAGAATTAAGCTTCAGGAAGCTAATAATGAGTCCTCAAATAAATGGAGCAGATAAAGATCTTAAAGATTATTAAAATAATGGTGCAAATACCCCAAGAGAACAAATAGCATTTTTGCTTATCCATAAATATCTGACTCTTAATTTAAGGCACCAAAATAACCAGGAGAAAAGAGCATAATAACTTAATTAATGAGGCCTTTAGGAAGTGGAATTAAATAAAAACAAATGTTTATTTACTTTTTAAAATATTAAAGCCAAAGTAAGCCTTAATAAATGCTTTTGGTGGGCAAATTAAAACTAAGACTCTTTGAGAGTCTGCAAAGAGAAACAGACTCAAACCATTCAATGTGAGAATAACTCAAATGGACTTTGTGACCCAGTGCTCATTATTGGCAAGGTCTCGGAACTCCCATGGTTTACTGAATATCTTTTTAATCTGTTATCCAGATGAGTCTATAAGACCTGGAAGGCAGAGAACTTGAGTGTCCATTTTAAGCCAAGTAAGCATTTTGACAAAACTCTATTGAGGACAGTAAAACCTCCATGGACCAGGCAGAAAACTCTCTCCTTTGACCATCATTGCCTTTGTACTCTACATACATGAAATAGGATTGAAGGAAAATGACCAATTTTATAGGTGCCATTGATAAGCAAACAAACCATCCCTAAAAAATCATCTCATCTAGTGTTTAGGTTGTAGCAAGATGTTAATGTCAAGTAAATAACCTTTCTGGCCCAATTTTCCTGTCTGATAGTTTTTATGCCTTCTCTCCTGACTCTTTGCTTACACTGACTCTAGGAATGTTAGGAAGATGAAATATATGGAACCACTCAGAGAAAAGTTGTCAATGAAGGAGTGTTAGAAAGGGCAATTTCTCACTTTCATTGTAATGGAGAAACATTAAAAGTGTATTGCTACTAAAAAGCAAGCCAGCTTCAAACTTTTTCGAAGGGCATAGTACATAGAATTAAAAAAAAACCAAATTCTAACAAAAATATATTCTTTCAAGTATGAAGTAGGAATCACAGAAGTAAAACTAACTCAAAGGAGAGAAGAGAGTAGGATGCAGAGCTGGAAATTGGAGATCATCTCCTCTAACACTGTACTTTACACAGAAGGAATCTGAGTCTTATTAGGTAATGTAGTGCAGTGAAGAGAACTGGACTCAGTAAAATGAGGTTTTGAACTATTCTTCTGACACCGAGTAGGTGTGTGACTATGGGAAAGACATGCCCTAAAAGGTTGCAGATAAGATCAAATGAAATAATCCATACAAAATGTTGTAAAACATTAGTTACTGCTTATGTGGGAGACAGCAATAATAGCAGTAAACTGCAAAGCTGGGATTTGGACTCCAGTCATCATTTGACTCCAAATGCAGGTCTTTTTCTACTTAAAAATATTTTTAGAATGTTGGTATATATTGGACTTTTAGTATAAAATATTATCATCTATCCATCCATCCATTCAACACACATTTACTTACCATTCAATACACATTTACTTAGCACTCAATATATTTTCAGCAACAGTAGAAGGCCAAGAGGGAGTGAGGGTGAAGATAAGAGTCTGGGGAGAAGTTTAAGGAGAAGGTTAAAAAAAAAAAAATAGAAGACACAGTTCTTGCCTCAAGGAGTATATTATCTTATTGAGGAGATGTCAAACATATTTAACATATTTAGCCATTTTCCAAGGTGTTTTTCTGATAATGAAGAATGGTCTGCATTAAGTAGAGATGTTAAGTAAGTGAAATGTCATGGTGAGGAAGATCTTGGGACTAGCCAAATCCAAGGTGGACTTCTTGAAGGAGATAATATTGCAATTCAGCCAATAAGGAAGCAGAACATTGTACTTGTCAATAAGAAGTATTGTTGTTCAGTTGTGTCCTACTCTTCTTGACCCCATTTGGAGTTTTCTTGGCAGAGATATTGGAGTGGCTTGCTATTTTCTTCTCTGACTCATTTTTCAGATGAGGAAACTGAGGCAAATGGAGTTAAGTGACTTGTCCAGAGTCACACAGCTAATGAGCTTCACAGATCATATTTGAACTCAGAAAAATGAGCCTTTTTATCTCTAGGCCAAGTGCGCCTCTTAGCTGAAGTTCAATTAGATGACCTCTGAAGACCCTTTTGATACCTAAATATCTCTAATCTTGTCATTCACTAGCTCTCTGACCAAAGGCAACCTAATTAACTTTTCTATGTAAGCCTCATTTTCTTTATCTGCAAAATGAAGGGATTGGATATAGTGACCTTTAATGTTCCTAAAAGGTCTCAAAAAGGCTTTGATTCTATGACTAGTGTATTCAGGTTTCAGTCTAATGTTGAATATTTTAGGTAAACTCATTCTCCTTTTCAGCTCCCTTTTATGTCGTGTTCCCAGACAAATGTATTTGTTATTAGCCCTTCAAGGTTTACAAAATACTTTACAAATATTATTTCATTTTATCTTCACAACAATCTGGAAGGTAAAAGCTATTATTACCTCCAACTTAAAGATGAGGAAATCAAATTCCAGGGAGGATAAGTGATGATTCAGTATTATACATTAAATAAGTGGCTATATTTAAACTTAGGTCTTGCAAATTCAAGACCTTGGTCTAACCACTGTACTACCCAGTGCCAACCTATCTACCTAAATGATTTGATATGTTAGGCCATTGGGGGGAAAAATACTGAATAAGTTAAGCAGCCTGAAAATCTGCTTCAATATAATCTTGTTGATTATATATATGATCTATTTACTACTAAGTGTAACTCCCATTTCTTTTAAAGACAAGAATAATTAGTTTCAAAATAATCTTTATTGAATGATATATGATACAAGTTCACTAAATTGGAGGCAAAGGAACTGGGTTCAAATTCCATCTGATACTACCTTGTATGACTTTGGGCAAGTCAATTCATTTCTCTGGGGCTCAATTTCCCCATTTGTAAAATGAAGAGGAGCTAGATGGTTCCATAGAGCACATAGAGCTGAGTGTGGGGTCAAGAAGACTCCTCTTGTTGAGTTCAAATCCAGGGTCAGATAACTTCCTAGCTGGGTGACCCTGGGCACAACTCATTCACTCTCATTTTTTATTTGCTTCAGTTTCCTCATCTGTGAAATGATCTCGAGAAGGAAATAACAAACCTCCACAGTATCTTTACCAGAAAAAACCTAAATAGGGTCATGGGGAGTCAGACATGACTGAAAATAAATGAATAAACAGAAGAGTTGAACTAGACAGCCTCTGAGTTCTAGTTGTTCTTATTCTATGAATCTTTTGAGTCAATTAACAAGAATTTATTATTAAGGACCTATAATGTGCCAAGAACTGTGCTTGATACTGGGAATATAAGTGCAAAAGTCATATGTTACTTTGTATAAAATGAATGGGAAAAATTGCCCTCATATTCACAAGGTGAGTTATGATACCCAAAATGAAATTCTCCAATCCTTCATACCCAAGATAGAATTCATATACCTCAGTCACTTAACGATTGGATAAAATGAACCTATACAAAGAACATAATAAAAGAATTCTATAAAGCAAGAGAAGTTTTTAAGACATTGATTTGAAAGCCTATAAATAGGCTTGAAAGTGGGATCTCCTTCCCTAAATTTTTACGAAATGAATAATAAGCCTTTCTCTTATTTTGTCATGAATACAAATAACACCCAAAGTTCAGATAAACAGAAAGACAATTTTGTTGCTCAAAATTCTAATGTTCTTACTTAGCAGCTCCATGTTCTATGCAATGGGTATCATCTTAATCATGTACAAAACAAATTTGAGCCATTAGACAAATGGGGGAAGATTTTTTTTTTTATTAAAGCTTTTTATTTTCAAAACATATGTAGGGATAATCAACATTCACCTTTGCAAAAACTTGTGTTCCAAGTTTTTTCTCTCCCTTTTCCCCACCCCCTTCCCTAAAAGGCAACTAATCCAATATATGTTAAACCTGTGCAGTTCTTCTATACATATTCCCACAATTATCATGCTGCATTAAAAAAAAAAAAATCAGATCAAAAGGGAAAAAACGAATGCAAGCAAACAACAACAAAAAAAGTGAGAATACTATGTTGTGATCCATAGTCAGTTCCCACAGCTCCCTCTCTTGGTGTAGATGGCTCTCTCCATCACAAGATCGTTGGAACTGGTCTGAATCACCTCATTGTTGAAAAGAGCCACTTCTATCAGAATTGATCATTGTAAAATCTGGTTGTTGCTGTATACAATGATCACCTGGTTCTATCATTTCACTTAGCATCAGTTCATGTAAGTCTCTCCAGACCTTTCTGAAATCATTCTGCTGGTCATTTGTTATAGAACAATAATATTCCACAACATTCATATACCACAACTTATTCAGCCATTCCCCAACTAATGGGCATTCACTCAGTTTCCAATTTCTTGCCACTACAAAAAGGGCTGCCCCAAACATTCTTGCACATGTGGGTCCCTTCCCAGAGTCAAATATGTTAAGCCATTTCACTTTAAGAAATAGGATAGATTTTTTTTCTCTGAAGTGACTTAAGGACAATCCAATTTGAAGTTAGGGAGGTAATGACCTCTATTTTAAGTTATGACACTTGTCTTAGAGTCTGTGCCAGTATGGTTTAGTGGAAATAGAGATGGTGGTATCATTGTAAGAGATTATTAAAGAAATAGGATCAATGGGACTTGATAACTGTTTGGCCTTAATAGTTAAGAGAGAAAAGAGACACAAAGGAAATTCCATGACTCGATCTTTGCTGGTTGGCAATATTGTTAGAAGAGGAGAGAGAGGAAGAGAGTGTTAATATAGAATATTTAAGGGTATCCAGTTCATTGGGAGTAACCACCAAACATTTAAAGGCATCTGATTTATAGTCAAGCAAAAACAAGAACAAAATGCGTTTCTGCCCTTAAGAAGTTTACTTACATTCAATGGGAAACAAAGGATGTAAATGGCTAGGTACATATAAGATACATACAAAATAGATGGGAGATGAACTGAAGAGAAGGCATTCATAAATGGGAAACTGAGATAAGCTTTTTGAAAAATGGTGGACTTTGAGTTAAATTTTGAGAGAATCCAAGAGATAGATATCTGGAGCCAGAGATTTGAATCCCCATTCTTAGATCTGACAGTTATAATGTATATGGCTATAGGAAAATAACTTAATCTCTCTGGTTCTCAGTTTCTCTATCTATAAAATGGGAAGATTGAACTTATTGATCTCTGAGGTTCTTTCTAGCTCTGAATTTATAATTCTAAAATCTGTACTCTTGGGTTCTCTCATTTGATATTTATTCTTTTGTTTTGTTTTGGTTTTGCTGAGGCAACTGGAGTTAAGTGACTGTTAAGTATCTGAGGCCAGATTCAAACTCCGGTCTTTCTGACTTCAGGGCTTGTGCTCTATATACATTGTGCCAACTAACTGCCTCTTGATGTTTTTTTTTAATTAAAAAAATACTAAAAAGTGATTCATGTCTAAAAAACTGTTGGGAAAGACTCTCTTTAAAAAATGTAAAAGTCTAATAGAGTCTGATTCAGGTTTAAGAAAGGTACAATGAAGCTAATACAGCTAAATATTTTAAAAAGTTTTTATTAAGTTAAAAGTTAATAAATTAAGTTACAAAGTAGGAAAGATTGGGGATAAAGAGGACCAATTGGTCTTTGAAGGAATAGAGTAGCTAAAGCCTCTACAAATTCTAGCTACATTGTAGTATCCTTTTGGCCCCACCCCTTCTTTAGTTTACATTCAATGGTTGGATTTTTTACTGAGTTGGATGAGGGGTAGCTATCCCAGGTTCAGTATGCTCTCTGGTCCATGCTTCTCTAAATATAGCTTATTATCTCCTCCTTCTTTCTACCAATGTGTTTTACCTTTGATAGAGGACAAAAATATTGTAATAATTAGAGAATTACTTAATATAAATATCAAAATTTGTGATCTCCATCTCCCTCACAAAATTAGGACACACTTTCCTGCAAACATAAGTACCATCAATGGAAAGAAGAAAAAAGTAAAGAGATTGTGTATAGAAGCCCTATTTGTATGAAGACTTTGTGAATAGGCTAGTCATACACCTGATGCTTCAGGTATCCTTTTGAGGTGCTCATTTTGGCACCTGAATACTTCAGGAAATGTATGTGTTTTTAATTTTTTGGGTGCAAAACTATATCTATTGATTCCATTGGTGAGGGGTATCTCCTTTGAATAAAGTCTTCCAGCAGCTACACCCAAAGAAAGAACACTGGGAAACGAATGTGAACTATTTGCATTTTTGTTTTTCTTCCCAGGTTATTTATACCTTCTGAATCCAATTCTCCCTGTGCAACAAGAGAACTGTTCGGTTCTGCAAACATATATTGTATCTAAGATATACTGCAACATATCTAACTTATATAGGACTGCTTGCCATCTAAGGGAGGGAGTGGAGGGAAAGAGGGGAAAAATCGGAACAGAAATGAGTGCAAGGGATAATGCTGTAAAAAAATTACCCTGGCAAGATTCTGTCAATATAAAGTTATTATTAAATAAAATAAAATAAAATAAAATAAAAAATAAAGTCTTCCAGGCAGATTTCCCTGAATAGCTAATGTTGCTTAGTCTATTGGGAGCCTAAACTCCTGTCTTCTTTACTTATCCTTCCTGAATCTTAAATTTTTCTATCCTTTTCACATAGCACATCTCTTCACAATGGTTTCCTCTTGAAAAGAAGAAGCCTTTGGGAGTCATTTCATTTATTCTGACCTAATAACTAACCCAAACCCTCCTTACCTAGACCTGTGATTTTTAAATAGGAAATAAATGATTGTGGGCCAGGAGGTAAGTAAATCCCAGGATGTTACTGCCATTGTATTAAAGAACATTATAAATTACAAATCAATAAATGACTGGAAAGAAGATTAAAATTTGTGTTTTGTTGATCTATTTTTAAACTTTTCTTTTATTAAGCTAGGAAAGGGGGTTAAAGAAAGTTTAACTAGCCCTTTACGAGATAATCTAAATGCACCTCTTTTCACCTTCTGTTCCTAGACTTGGCAGGGGAAAATTGTTCTGATCATCATTTCTTGAAGCATAATTACTTTGTCAAAAGAAAATATAATTAAAACTGATATTTTTTAAAAGGTACTATAATTGTATTTAAAGATTTGATAATTTGCTCATGTAGGAAATGTTCTGTTAATTTAGTAACAGCTAACAATACTGCAGTCAGGAAATGATTTGACAGTTTTCTGCTTTCCTGTTTTTTAAAAATACCATCTACTTCTATCTACCCTTTTGTCTGTTCAGAAAGAGAGGGAGTCAGTTTCAGCTGTGGATTGAATTAAATGCTTGACACAGCATTATGTGGTTATGAACTTCAGGTCCATTTATTTTGTCTATATCCTCTATTTTCTATGCTACTGCTGCTGCAAAAGTATAAGAAAAATATCTTTGGTTCTTCAGAATTCTCTACCATTGATTACATCCTGCATGGATCCATTCCTTGTACTTATTCTTTCAACCTCCCCCCACCCATCTATTACTCTTTCCTCTTTGAGGTATTAATTATTATTTATCTTCTTTATTTTTGAAACCAGTTTAGAAGCCACTGAATTATTTCCATTTAATTTAATTTAGGCTAACTAGACATAAGTTTTGTTGTTTGGTTATATATGACTTTTTGTGAACTCATTTGGGGTTTTCTTGGCAAAGTTGCTAGAGTGGTTTGCCCATTTCTTTCTCCAGCTCATTTTACAGCTGAGGAAATAGGCAAATAGGGTTAAGTGACTTGCCTAGATCACACAACTTGTGTTTAAGGACATAATTGAATTTGGGAAGATGAGTTGACTCTAGAACCAATCACCTATCCATAGCAGTATCCCCTGGCATTAATGTCTGTTCTTTACTCAGTTCTCTCCTATACGCTGGAAGCACAAAGAGAATAGGAGTTACCTTCTGAACTGTGACTGAAATAATCAAACAGAGCTATAAATTGAAGGCAGTTTAAGGAAAGACAGAACACTAATAAGTAGATGCATAGGAGATGCATATAACTGTGGGCTTAGAATAAGTTTCTTGAAGGAGGTTGCCTGGTAATGGAGCCCTGAAGGAAGCTAAGGAATCCAAATAATGAGTGCCCTTGTGAAAGTTAGGACATTAGGCATTAAAAATCTTTTATTTTTATATTTTTTTTATTTTTATTATGGATTTTGGATCCATGATAATAATTCATAGCCATATAGCCCTTTAAATTTTTCAAAGAGTTTCATATTTACTAAGGAAAGTATTGACTCTGGAGTCAGGTGAACTGGATTCAGATTCTGCTTCTTATTATATCTATTCCCTATGTTATTCTGAGCAAGTCATTTAACCCTGGGCCCCAGTTTTCTCATCTATAAAATGGAGTTGGATGAGATGGATTCTAAGTTCCTTCTAAATCTCAATAAAACATCATCTTATAATTGACATTTTACAGAGAGTAAACTGACTCATACTGTTCAAGTAATTTGTAGTATATGCGTTTTTAAA
The DNA here is from genome assembly GCF_016432865.1 of Antechinus flavipes. Lineage (NCBI taxonomy): Eukaryota > Metazoa > Chordata > Mammalia > Dasyuromorphia > Dasyuridae > Antechinus > Antechinus flavipes. The sequence goes on along the minus strand of NC_067402.1, from coordinate 49,781,319 downwards.
TCTGAGATCTGATAGGAAACCTGGATAAGAAAAAGATTACATGTTTGTTTTCATAAACCTCTAAACAAAATTTAGCATTTCCTTTTAGTATTTAAAGATATTGCCCCAAGAATGGGCCCATAGGCATTGACAGTTTGCCACAGTGGTCGATGTCACAAAAAAGGGTTATTAACCCCTGAACTAGTATGTGTCAGAGATGGAATTCAAATCCAACTCTCTCCAAACAGTGACTGAAATTCTGAAACTAAATTTCAAAGAAGAGCCTGGACTCTAATTAAGAAATTGTTTCTGAATTACTTTTTCTGAGGCTAGAATGGTTAAATTAAAAGAAGCAGCAGAGACCTCAGGCTCCTCTCCCAACTTAATACTCAGATGATGGCATCTATTGGCCATAATCTGTATTCAATATATTGATTTAGATTTAAGACCACATGCCTAACTGAAACCTTGACTGACCAAATGTTTCCAATAAGCAGTGACTCAATTTTTGGTCCAGTGACAATGTTCCTTTGAGTTACCAATTAAAATGCTTTTTCTCCTCCCCTTCCCTCTTAGTCCCTAACTGAAACAAATTGTATTATGGTTCTTCACATTATTCCATGTTTCATCTCTAAACTTGAGATTCTGATAATCACTGATTCTTAGATTCTCTGGCTTCCCCTAGAACTCAGTTCAAGCTATCTTCTCCATGTGATGTTTCCCTCAAAGTCTACCTTTAATCATGGTATTTGTCTTATATGTACTAACTTGTATAATGTTGTTTCCTCCACTGGTCTTGAGTCATTTGAGGTCAGGGACTCTTTTTCTTGGTATAGCCAGTATTTACTAAAATGTGCAGAATAGAAAAAAATACTTAATAAAACATGTGCTAATTGAGTGGTCATTTCAGAATCTCTCCAGATTTAAAGTGAAAACTTTTTTTTTTTTAAATTGTATTTCAGACCTATGATTTCATTGGTATAGAAGAGTATAGGGAAAAAATCCTTTCTACCAATCAGCAATTCCTTTCAAATAATAGTCTTAGAAAGTTTCCTGGTGGGTGCTGAGATATCGAAGGACTTGCTTAGTATGTGACAGACAGGCAGAACCTGCAGCCTAATCTTTCAGAGTTCTGTTGTCGCCATTTCTAAACAAAATCATACATAGGGTGGTAGAGCTGGAAGGTGCCCTAGAGATCAATCACCAGTTGTAATTTTTTTCCCCTTCCTCCCCTTTTAAAATCACAAAGAAGTTAAAGTGATTTGTCTAAAACTTTAGTTGATTTTAACTCTTAGTGATTCCATTTGGGGTTCTCATGGCAAAGATACTGGAGTAGTTTATCATTTTTTCCTCCAGCTCATTTTACAGATAAATAAACTGAGACAAGTAGGGTGAAATAACTTGCCCAGGGTCACACAACTACTAAGTGTCTGATGAAGTAGGGATGATGAGTGTTCTTGACTCCATACCTAGTGCTCTATCCACTGTGGCACCACCTACTTGCCCATTGCCTGAGGACTGCTTTATAGCTGTTTTAGACATATCCAGCTCTTCATAACCCAATAATTAGTAGAATCATGATTTGAACCCAGGTCCTTAGACTTCCAATCATGTATTCTTTCAGTTCATTCTCTGTCTCCCGAGGGATACTTGAGTAAAATATACATACATGCATTTACATATACATATATACACCTAGCTATTTGTACCTCAGTAGAATAGAATCCAATCATCCAGCCTTCCTTTTCATGTGAGTAGCATAAGTCTAATATGCATGAGAATCTGGCTTTATGTTTTTGTCATATCACATCTCTCATTTTTCTTCTGTCCTTCATTCACAATCATTTTGATATTGATTCACAGGAGGAGAATGCAAGGGAGAAAAAAACCCAACCATCAATTTTGAAAATTACAATAACTTAACAGGAGAAAGGGATTCAATGTTGACTTTAGTTGCTATATAGTAAGGAATTTTTGTTCACAGCATACACAGTAAAAAACAAAAATGTGAAGACCGAGTTAGCACCCTGGATACCTTAGAATCAGTCGGAGTCAGGATAAGCAAAAGTCCTTGATCTTTATTCTTGGTCTTTTGGGGTAGCAGTCAGGGGAATGGACACAGGAATCTCCACATCTTCTTTCTCTTTCTCCTCGGCCAAAAAGTAACTCTTGCTTGTCTTACTCCACCCTCTTACAATTCTCTATCTACACCAACAGATTGAGCCAGCACTGAATAGTGGGGGGAGCCATTTTCCAAGCATATGCTAATAAGAGTATTGTCCAATAAGTAATTAGCCCTAAGTGCTCAGTTGTCTTAAGTGCATCTGCTCAGAATTTTCAGCCCTTTACAAAAAAATAAAGCAAGCCCAGGCTCCCCTAATCATGCCTTGCTTTATCTAAAACATTGACATTCACCATGGATTGACAATATTTTTCATATCTCATTATTTCTTGTTGAGGGCCACAGATAGTGGGGAATCTGGGCGAGGTATAAGATCCTTTAGTTCAGTAAAAGGAACCCTGCTGACAGTGTCCGGTTCAGCTCCCCATCCCACACTGAGGACTTCTGAAGTCAGGAGGCATTGACAACCTGTGTTGTGATTGAAGCAGAGTTATACCAAGTGGCTGGAGGATCTTGGTCCCAGCTGAATCCTTGATCTTGAGAGAAGTGAAGAGGGGGACCCATGTGGATGGTCAAACATGGAGTCTTGTTTATTCCAAATTCTCTCAGCCTTATGTGCCCTAATACCCTTACATAACTATAGCATACTGTACATGTGCTAATTATATACTGCACATGCAGGATCACATAAAGGGTCTTACACCTCACCCAGGGTTCCCCACTGTGACCCTCTACAATTTCTCCTTCAGATTTAAAGATTTTCAAATAGCAAAGTAGCATGCATGCTTGCTGCAGAATGCTAATGTCAGGTGGAAGGTGAGCCTAGGGACAACTCTAAAGACTTAGCTAAGGCTTCAGGAAGAGGAATTTCATTATTAGCTTTTGAAAAGAAATACTGGTCATCTTTCTGTCTAAATATGAAGGTAGAAATCAGTTAAAACTATCAAAGTTGGCTCTTGTTCTTTTGAATGTGACTAGGTGGTGGCTAGGGCTTATTTAGGGGCCTTACACATCTATGACACATCTATGACACATCTATGCCCTCACCTATACTGGCTGTCTCTACCTCTTTACCATTTTCCCTTCCCCACTGCTTCAGGGTCATTAGCAACTTTGGCTCTTTCTAAGGTCATCAGTGACCTCTTTGTGGTCAAGCTCATTGTCTTTTCCTCAATCTTCATCTTTCTAGCTATCTCTTCAGCAATGGATACTGGCGATCATCTCCCATAAAACGTTGTGAGCAAGTGAGAAAATAGAATTGAGGGTTATCGAGAGCTTTCAAACCCACTGATGAGTTAGGGGGATATTTATTCTGAGCACAGGGAGATTTTCCCTGGCAGAATAGAGGCAGAAGAAAACAATTTGTTCCAATGACCATGAAGGTGGCTGAAGCAGGAGCTGTGGTGCTCTTGGAGCTTGGTCAGATATTGAAGATGCTGAGGTTATTCGCTGCCCTCAGTATTTATGATCTCTTATTGTCTTGACTTTTGTCTTGCTATTGGACTTCAGTGTCTCTGGAAGAGAGGGTGAGGCTGATGGCTTTTTGCAATTCTGCCTCACAGAAATCCAATTCATACACAAATCAAAACATCATCCCATGTTGACATTGGTTCTCTTCAAAAACAAGGATGAACAACTACAATATATAGAAATACTGTATAGTTTAATATATATATACATATACAGTATATATATAATAATATATAATTCTATATATTCTATATTACCTGGTAATAGTATGCAATAATATATACTGTATATCATATAGAGTATATAGTATTTTGAAGCTTATGGTATTATATGATATAATAATAATGTTTGGTATAATACTATGGTATGTAACTTATAGTTTATATGATATGGTAATAATGTTTGATATAATACTATGTACAATGCTTGATACTATAGTATATAGTACATAGAACTATAGCATTATATAGTATATTAGTAATACTGCGTAGCATTTGGTCTATGCTACTGTTACAGTATAGTCATATCATAATTTTTGTAATCCTTAAAGTTCTATATGCTTTATATGTAGTAGTTCCTATTACTACTGCTACTGCTGCTGCTATTACATTACCTTTACCTACTACTATTATCACTACCACTACCACCACCACCACTACTACTAAAACCACCACCACCACCATTACTACTAGTACTACCAATACTACTCTAGTACTACCATCACTACCACTATAATCATTATTACCACTACTTCTATTACTACTACCACCATCATCACTACCACTATTACCATATTATAAACACTACTACCACTATACTAGTAGTACTACGACAACTACTCTAATACTACCACTACAACCACTATTATCATTACTACTATCACTGACACTACCACCACTACTACTACTACCACCACTGCCACTATTACCATTATTACTACTACTACCACCAGTACTACCACCATCATTATCACTATTAATTACCATCACTACTATTACTACCACTACCACTATTACTACTACCACCACTATAACCATCACCACAATCACCATTAATCTCCTTCTCTCAAAATCCTAAATAGAAATGTCCTCCAAGGCACCATCTTTGGCCATTTTTTCTCTTTCCTCTCCTTTATCTCTTCTTTGGTGATCACATCTACTCAGCCCCTTGGCTTTAAATTCTCCTTCTGTGTGTTTTCCAGATTCACAAAGTTAATCTATACCGTGTGAGGCTGGAGTTAGGATCTAAGACGAACAAGTTTCTCTCTGGTTCGTGGTGTGATTGTCACAACTTCTCACAAAGTAAGTGAATAGGGACATGTTTTTGTCAGTATGTCCCAGTCTATGGCATGAGTTATAGGGAAGACAGAAAGACTTCAGAGCAATCCATCTGAAGTCACTGTCAGGGGAGGAAAGCTTTGGGAATGAAAGAACATGGCAGTTGAAATGTATGAAGTGGACATTGAAGTTGGGAACAGGACCAAGTACCTATATAGAACCAAAGAGGCTAGTAGCAGAGCAGTGCTTGAAGGGAAGGTTAGCCCCAAATCAGAAAGACAATACAATCCTAGGGAATGAAATTCCAATCATCAGAGAATAAAGGTACAGGAACCAAGGGGTTGGATGAGAAAGGAGACAATGATTTGGGGATGGTAGGGGGAGGGAATGACTATATTTGCTTTTCTCTAGGCCATTATGAGTTTTAAAATTTGGCAACATCCAGTAGAATACATTCAATTTTTCCTGCATTCTCTTCAACTGGAGAATCCTTGACATAAGGTAGAAGCAAAAGCACTGACATTGGAATCAGAAGATTTGAGGTCTTGATGACAGTATATCTAGAGAGGGGGAGAGATGCAGGAATGTTGTGGAGTTAAAAGACATATCAATACATTGGATACTTAGGGTGAGGGAATGTTAAAAGTTGAAGATAATGTCCATGTTGTAGACTTGGTGACTGGAAGGATAATGGTACCCTGGTAGATTTTTGGGGGAAAACTGAGTTCGATTTTGGATATGTGTTTGAGATTCATCAAATGCAAAATGTCCAGTGGGTAACCGTAGGACTAGAGCCACCAAAAGAAAATTGGATCTGTGGGTGATGTTTAGAGAGAGATGATGATTAGACACTTTGGAACTGATGAGGTCCGCAAGAGAATGAATGAAACAGAGACAGAGCTTTGGGGCACACCTACAGTTAAGGGCATGATTTTGACAATGGACAACAACATCAGAAGAGAAAGAGATTATCTAGAAGGGGAAAATATTCAGCCTTTAAATAATGCAAAAGATATCAGGAATATGAGGCTTGAAAACACTGTCAGATTTGGCAATAAAGAGATCATTGGCAACTTGAGGGACTCCAGCATCAATTGACTAATGAGCCATGTCAGATTACAAAGAATTGAAAGGCAAGTGAGAGGTAAGGCCCTGGAGGCAATGAGGTAAACAAGATTTCTTAGTATTCTATCTGAGTATGTAATGCTGGAGAAACTGAGGCAAGATAGAGATTAGAGGGTATTTAATAATTTATTTAAAAGGGAGAGATTTACTGAGACCAAACGGATGCATGGTTTGGTCCCAGGGCTGAATGAGACTTTCGTCTCCAAGAATCCAGCAAACAATGTGAGTTCTCAATGACCTGTATGTATACATGTGGCTCAGAGGTGGAGTCCGGGTGCTGAGAGCGGGAATGGGACTCTTGACAGGATGGGGTGAGCCTCTGAAGAAGGGAGGACACCCCAGAGATGGGGAAAGGCCTCTTGATAAGAGGGTATCTGATATTCTGATAGCTTGGGATGGGGAGAGGCATTCTGATATTCTCAAACATAATATCTTTTATCCTTATCAAATATTCTGATTAAAAAGGGAGGGGAGCTTTTACAGGACTGAGCTTTGAGCTAACAATTATAAACTGAAGCAGAACAATTAGAGAAACTGAGTCAGGACTGGGTCAGGATAATTAGGGAAACTGAGTCAGAACAGTAAAAGAGAACTGTGGCATAAAAGTAAAAGAGAAACTATAAAGACTGGTAACACAGTGGATAAAGCACTGGACAGGAGTCAACAAATCTGAGTTCAGATCTTGCCTAAGATATTAGCTATATGATGGAGTTCGGTCAAAGTCACTTAACTTCTGCCTCAGTTTCCCCCTTTGTAAAAAGAGGATAATGATAGCACCTGCCTTCCAGGTTGTTATGAGGATGAAATAAAGTAATAATTGTAAAGTGCTTTGTAAGCCCTAAAGTGCTATGCAAATGTTAGTTATGATAATTATTATTTATTATTACTAGTATTCATTATTATTATTATTAGTTTGAGAGGATGATAGAATCTAGTGAAGTTGCCAGTTATCCACATTTGAATTCTCTGCATCAGCCTTGAAGTTTTCCTCTTCCCTTCTAAACTCTGCCCTTGTTCACTAAGTCCTATTAATGCCACAACCTTCCCCATCTGTCCCCTTCTCTACACTCATTTCGCCACCACTCTTGTTCAAATACTTATCAATTTTTCTGACCAGCAAGAATAATTTGCTAAGTATTTTTCCTGGCCTTTATTCTTTCTAGATCCTCTCCATCCCACCTTTCCTACAGATGTTGGTTTAAGCATCCCAGTACAAAGCCTGACTATGTCCTTGTGCTCTGGACTATTTGGAAATGTCCAGTAGTGGATGCTGATGTTTTACAGAATGAACTTCAAACTCATCAGCATGGCATCCAGAGTCCTGAGACATTTGGCTCCCACCTATCTTTAAACTTCATATTATTTCTGTACAATTCAACCTGCTCCAAATCAAGTAAACTGGATGTCTAATTGTTCCCTAATCTCATTATCTTTTTTCTCCCAAGCCTGGAAGAGAATGTGCTCTCCTTCTTTGCCTATTAAAAACCTGGTGTTCCTTCAAGACCCAACTAAATGCTATCCTCTTTTCTCCTCCTCCATCACCTTTTCTCTGCTCCACCTCCATACAAGCCCAAAGCAGTCTCTCTCTAAATCCTCTTAGAGCACTTTGACAGACTGTTTCTCTGGTCTTTTTTATGTTTCACCATATATTCACCTGTGTCCCTGAGCTATGTCCTTTATTAGATGGTAAATTCCTGAAGGGGAGAGGCTATGGGTTTTTTTTTTTTCATATTCACAAGCCTCACTACACTTAACCTACTGTTAATATATAAAAATGGATAGAAAAAACATTAAGAATTTACTGTGTAGGCGGCTTTGTACTAATAAGCATTGTGGGTCAGTACAAGGAAGCCAAACTGTCTTATATTCTAATGAGAGAATACAAACATGAAAGAGAGCTAAAAGGGTGAGGGGATCCAGGGACATTGTGAAGAGATGAACAGGAAGTAGTACAGAGGCAATGGTCTAAGCAAAGTTAAGAGAAAACTTACTTATCAGAGCTCAACATCCTAGCAACAGAATCCAAGGTGTATTTTTGTTATATAGTGTGTTTTTTTTTTTCAAAGAAGGAGAAGGGAGATAAAAATAATTTTTGTTAATTAAAAAAAATATTTACCACCACTCCTAAAAAAAGAATTCAAATAGCACTGAATAAAAATTGTTGTTTGAATTCTAACCATTGTTAAGTAGGCCAGGAAAAGAGTCGCAACATATGGAGAACTGGGCTAGCAATTCTTTGGTTGGTGCCATCTTTGGCAGAGATGAAGATTCTAAAACCTGATTGTGTAAAGTCTCTTAAGAAAGGAAAGATCAGGTGATGGGTTAGTAAAAATCATGCAGGGTGGAATCTAAAGACCTTAGGCAGAAATAAACCCAAGTATTCAAGAAGAATTAGTGAGAGCTTCCTGGCTGGAATATTTTGTCATTTATTTACATTTTGATCATCATCTTCATTGTCAACAAAATAGCTCTGGTAGATTGGCAAACATTCCAGAAGCAAAGGGTTATTAATTATTGTCTTGCTGGGCTTTTCAAGGGAAAATTGGAAAATTTCCCCCCTTTATTTGGATTTGTTGCCTTAAGCTTTAGAGGTCTTATGTATTAGAGTACCTTAGTTATTAAATACTGTATATTGCTTCAGACCAAAATGTCTATCATTTCTGTTTAACTTTGTTTCACTGGAAAATAAATGGGATCATTTCTTGAGCATACTCTACATGAATGAATGAATGAGCAAAAAGAAGTATGAGAAAGATTGTAATGTATTAGAAAGGATTGCCCAGGATTTGGTGTCATGATGGGGATCAAGTTAAAATACCAACCAAAAACTCAGGCTTTCAAGATGCTCACATTTTCATGGAGGAGGTGCTGTATTTTTTAGCTTTCAGGTTTCAATTACAAGTCAGAAAGAGAAACCCCATATATTTAGATATAGCCACAAAGTAGATGGTATGTTCTTTAATGTAATGTCCACATATCATAACAGTATCTCAGTTTCCTGATGTAGAACTGTTTGACATTACTGAGTTCTTTGGTGACAAGAACTTTCCTTTCTGGGTCTTTAGTGGGTAGGGCTGTAGCATCCGCAGGAGCAGTTGCCAGGTTGTGCCTCCATAGGAATTGCTTTCCAGGACAATGAGGGATGGCACTAAGGATTGTTTCCCAGGACAGTGGTGAATGGCACTAGGAATTACTTCCCAAGGCAATGGTGGATGGCACTGGGCTGGAAGTATAAAATATTGCATGTCATCTAATTGTCTTGATAATTTAATTTGATACAAGTCTTATGCTAGTCCAGTCTATTTAACTTTATAGCATTTTAAAAGGTTGGAAAACCCAAGAAAACGTGTTGTTCCTGAATCACCCTATCTATAGGAAAGAGTGGTCTGCAGGCCAAAAGTTATGGGGAGGTCATAGAAGTGGATGGTTGGAAAAAAGTCACTAGAGTGGAGAAATAGTAAGTCACCTTAACTCCTGAGAGAGGGATTACAGGAAAGAAGATAACAAGAGGTTGAGAACTGGGGATTGAGGAAGAGGTGCTTTCACTTGTCAACAACTTCTCCCTCCCTCCTCCCCGAGGAGTTCAGAAGTAAAGAGAAGGTAAGAGTGGTGATAGTAATTGGATGAAGTAGAGGGTCAAGGAAAGGTGTTTTTTTTTTTTTTTAATTTAATAAAAGTGAACATATTTTGGGAAAATGGAATGAATCTAGTGGTGAGAAAAGTATTGAAAATCCATCAGAGAAGACTGTTGGAGAAAGATCCTAGAAGAGGCCTGAAAGAATTCTGTCAAAGATGTATCTCTTGTAACTAAGGGATGGAAGAGAGAATGGAGGATAATGCTGAAAAGCTTCAGCATGGAGGAAGGGGGAAAATGAGCTCATATGGGGTGCTCTTAATATTCTTAGTGAATAAGGAGGTTAGAGTATCTACTGTAAATGTGGGAGGTGGAGGATCTGTGCAGAATTATAGGAAAGAAGGAAGAGAGAAGAAGAGAATTGCAGTAGTTATGATAGAAAATGAGGTAGGATTGTTGTCTATATGGGTCAAGTAGAATTGTCAGGAAGTTGTAGCAAGAACCTAGATGAAATCATGTACCATAAATTTGTAGTAGGTGAAATCATTCTGATAAAATCAAGTTTGATTTTATGACTTTTTCCAGAGATAGAGGAAGGGTTTTCATATGTGTTGCTATAGCTACAGAATTGCATTCTTGATTATAGAAGTCCTGACCCTCTACTTCAACTCAGGTTCAGTCTAGGATTAAAAACATAAAATCACTATTACAGATGCATTTTCAAAAATTTATTACAAATTAAACATTAAGTCCCCATTCCATTGAGAGTCTTAGTTCCAAAAACAATAAAAATCCATTGTAATTAAGCTTTTCTTTTGGGTGTTTATGTATACCGATCTGGGGTCCTATCATCTCATGCTACAAACTCACCATCCATGTGGTGTTTCAGGCCTTTGGAGTTTGGAATTTTTCTTTGGAGTCAACTCTGATATCTTAGCAGCTTTTCCAAGGTCTCCAGATCTGATTTGTTCATATCCAGGAAAACAAAAAAAGAGAGATAGAAAGAGAAAGAGTAAGAATTACTTCTGAGTTCCTTGACTATGCCATTTCTCTCTGACATATTTGTTTGGCCTACCTGCCTAGTGTGATAACTAAGTCATCTCACTGGCATGGTGCTCTTAAGTGACTCCATCTTTTTTTTTTTTAAGTAATTATATGATAATTAAGCTTTAGTTCCAGTACTTTGTAGCTTCAGAGACTTTCTTCCAAATCCTGTTTTTGGTGTGAAGGGAATAATGTCTGGGTGAAAAGTAGGTGTGTGTATAGAAGAAAGTGGATATTTTACTTCCTAAGAGGGTTGGTAGTAGAAGAATGACCCATAAGTAGGATGAGATACAAAGTATTACAATCCCTTGTCCTGGCTCTGGGAGCAAAAAGAAGTATGAGAAGGATTGTAATGTATTGGAAAGGATTGCCCAGAATGTGGTATCATGATGGGGGAGAAATATCAGTGGTAAATTCTGAGGATGTAAAGAAGATTGTAAAGAATCAATTGGGTATTCTAAATGTTTCTCAATAGAATGGGCTCAGAGATGAAAAAACCCAGGGGACTTGGGAAGAAGTAGGGAGGGTTAGAATAGGGATGAGGGTTTGGGCAAAGGCAGGATGGGAATGTGCTGCAACTATTGGCTGGAGTCAATGTGGACAAAAGTCAGAGGATTGACAAGTACTTACAGACAAGTAAGATTCAAATTCTGTCCCTGCCACATATGAGCTTGGACAAGTTGCTCACTTTACTCATCTAAGTCAGGGCTCCTTAAATTTCTCTATTTGTGATCCCTTTTCACCTAAGGAATTTTTATTCATATATTTTATTCATATATAGGTCTGCAAAACAGGTATACAAATTAAATATTTACAGATAATAAATCATAATTTTGCAACCCCCACATTGTTATACAATCTTATATGGGGTCATAATCACTTTAAGAAGTTTTGATCTAGAAAATGAAGAGGTTATGCTAGATGGATTAATGAGATCCTGCCCAGCTCTGTATATCTGAGTCTGTGAACTAAGATGGTGAGACTCATGTTATACCAAACCTAGGGCAAAGGGAGGCAGCTTGATATGGCAGGTTCACTCAGCAGAATTTTTTAAAGTCCACCCCTTTGTTTAGCTTATATTAGTGAAATGCAAATCTAGATTACTTGTATTTCTTTTAAAAATATATTTTCCCTTAAGGTTCTATCTGAAAATTTGTAAATTTTGATAGAAAGTCAGAGTGATATATTATTCATGATAACATGGCTCAATGACTATTATATATTCAACTTATGGTTTCTTTGGAGGATTGATATAGACACTAGGCTAGTGGGGCGTATGCTGATTTTTTCATTTGGTGGACTTAAATGAAAAGAAGATATACTGTAGATAGTCTGTGTATTGCCTGCCAATCGCCTATGGGAGTATAACTCAAGGCTTTAACCCATAAACTATATGCCATCTTGGTCCTAGCTACTTCCAGTTATACATATCCATATATGTCATCTGAGGAGGTCTATCATTGTAAGATCTTTAGGTTATAAATTAGGGATGTGACTGTTAAAGTCTTCAGACTCTTTTCTCAAGGACTTGATTTTCTGGTAATAAAACAACTTTAAGTTTATTTTCTTCCCTGGGAAAATCCACAGTCCAGCCCTGAACTGTGAACCCTGGTCTAGAGTGAAATAGAAAATTTACTAACAGGGCTTTGAAAAAACTCTTTGGAAGTGGTTTGTTGGATAGTTCAATAATTGTTGATTATAAAAACTACTAGCTTTTAGTTTTTGCCTGTGGGTTTAAAAAAAAATGTTTTAATGTACATAAACCACATAGTTTTCCATTCACTTGTTCCCAGGCTTATTATTCAGTAGACTTTCTATGGGTGATGACTCATGAATTAGTTGCTGGGCAGTGTCACTGAGGCAAAAGAATTGCCTTACAGTAATCCAGGTCCACATAACAGAGACATTAGGATTTCACTGCCAATCATATGGTGGATTAGGACAAAAAGATTAAAGGCTTATTACTGTCCTCGAAGCCAAGTGAACAAATGTACAGTTATCTTGAGATGGGAAATTTAGTGTTGGAGGGAATTTTACATATTATCTATTCTAGTCCACACGGGAAGTCCTTGTCAAAGAGGACTTGAATCCAGATTCTTTGACTCCAAAACTCATATTCTTTCCATCCTAGGGTCTCTGGATTTCACAGGATTATAGGATCATAGGTATTAGCCTCAGTTTCCTAATCTGTACAGTGAAGAGATTGGACTAGATGAGGATTTACTGAAAAATAGGATGAAATATTTTAGCTGGGCTGAGAAATACAGGCTCAAAGACCTTTAGATAATAAGTATGTCTTATAATGACATTCTTCTCATCCAACTTCTGAATGTGGCATAAGATAAGATTCATCTATGGAATTATAATCTCTGAGAATCATATTTTATTGCTCCAGTGTGTGTATATGTATATGTATATATATATATATATATTAGATTTTTTAAAAGTCATAAGCCTGAAATACAGAGAACTGGAAGTCCAATTCTAGATTTAAAAAAGATAGTATATAACATTCAAACTATATATGTGTGTGTGTGTGTGTGTGTATGTGTATAAACTACATATATATGTATAAACTACATATTTAAAATGTTTAAATCTATTGCAAACTATATGTTATATAAGTACATAACATATACAACTAGTTTCAATGATAAACACTAATAAACTAATGTATCATATTTCTATATTTAGTGTATGTGTATACATGCAAATGTATATTTGTTTGTATATGCACATATGTATATATTCACATAAATTACACATATATATCTACACACAGACACATATATCTTATTAATGAATGTAAAGTCATAGGATACATTGATGGCTCTTATCAAAATGGTCTTTTAGATCTCAGATTGTATCACTCAAACACAAAACAAGCTTTGGAATGGGCAAATAATTTTTTAAAGTAATTATAAGATAATGCACAGAGTATAGAAATCAGAGAAAAGTCTACTTTTCCTTTGCCTGACAGAAAAGCATGACATAAGGTCATATTTGTTTATTAAGAATAAGACAAAACAAAGCAAAATTTTAAAGTTCAGCTATCCTAGTTAATTACCAGTAATTGAAAATTATATTAAACCAAGAAGAGGAACCTCCCTATTTCTTAATCTGTTTTTCTTTTTTTTTAACCCACAAATTGTAGCATTTTTTTTTTTTTGGTTGTTACAAAAAACTGATGTAACCCCAGGCTTCTGCAAAATATATTTCCCTGTTTGGTTCTAATAGATTGCAAAATGATCAAATCTTGTCAGTGACACAGTTGACTTGAAATATAATGAGGTTGGAGGTAAGGTATTTGAGAAATTGACCGCTGATGTAACCAATGAATCCACAAAGCAGCAAGAGTTTTGAGAATTGAACAGATATTAAGAAAGTAAAGGTCAGCTCTGTGTAATAGTTGAACATAGAAATATGTACTCAGTACGCTATCCCCAAAGAGAAAAGAAGCTTTAGGATAGAAACCATTGTTCAGTGAAACCTGCAAATGAAAAGCCACCTTATAGGGAAATAAAAGGATTAGAAACTGAAATTGAGAAAAACAAAACAAACTGGCTGTTCAGCTAATAAAAGCAAAGTATTAGTCTGTGAAGAAATAGAACCACAGAGGGAAAAAAATTAACATGTGTCTATTGAACAGAATAGGTAAACAACAATCAGTTCAAAGCCTCATTGCTTGCTTAAGGTTTTGTATCTCAAGCTTCTAGAAAAGTCCCTGCCAGGTAGTATATAAAATTAGAAAAATCATGGTCCCAAAAGTTGATTGTTATGAAAAGAAAAAATTTCACCGCATCTGATCTACCAGGAGTTGTATCTTTACAAGTGATGAAGATAAATATCCTGACTATTTGGTTAATTTTTGGAGATAATGCAATCACAAGCGGAAAGAACTCATATAAATCAGTTTGTTCTAGACCTTTGGGACTGTAACCATATAAATCAGTCCTCAAGTTCCAAAATAACATGGAAGGTGGGGTTCCTGTATGTTCTGATGGTGAAAAGTGTGATGAGTCTAAGCATATTCCATTCTTTACACTGAAAATATTGTGAAAGACTGGTTCTCCTGAAATACATCTTTTGCAGGATAATTAGAGCAATCCCTTCATCCAGAGGGAGTGGGAGTTAATACAGAGAGAGACAAATAGAGTGACAGATGAATATTCATAACTATAGTTCCAAGCTTAAAGGAATTCTTCAAAGCCTTCTTTTTCTGACCTACACAACATTGATTTATTTGATTTACTAAATGACTTTGGCCAAGGACAGCTAAGTGGTACAGTGTATAGAGTGCCCAGTCTGGAATCAGGAAGAATCAGCTTCCTGAGTTCAAATGTGTTCTCAGACACTTATTAGCTGTGTGATCCTGGGGAAGTCACTTAATCCTGTTTGCTCCAGTTTCCTCATCTGTAAAATGCTCTGGAGAAGGAAATGGGAAACTTTTTCAGTATTTTTGCCAAGAAAACCCCAAATGAAGTCATGAAGAATTGGAAACAACTGAAAAATGATTCAACAAATGATTTTAGGCAAGTCCCTTGACTCTAGTAAAATGTAAACTCTTCGAGGACAAATTCTATTTTTCATTTTTGCTTTTGTCTGGAAGATAGGTAGCAGGATGATCTAAGTTATTAGCCTTTTTAGAGTCTAAATCCTGTCTCAACTGCTTACTAGTTGTCTGACCCTAGACAAATGATTTAACCTCATCCAGCCTCAATTTCCTCATCTGTTGAATGGAAATCATAATAATCCTTATTTCACAAGGTTGTTTGTAAGGATTATATGAGATATATAAAATACTTTGCAAGCTTCAAATCATTATATAAATGTTATATAAATTATATAAATATAAAGCATTATATATTATCATATAGTGCCTTGGATATATTAGGTACTCTCAAGGATAATTTTTGGCTTGAAACCTTTAAGAGGCACCAGTTCCTTTTGCTTAATTCAGTGTATAATTGTACAGTCATTATAATCTGTGAACCATTGGGTGGTC
Organism: Antechinus flavipes; assembly: GCF_016432865.1. Taxonomy (NCBI): domain Eukaryota; kingdom Metazoa; phylum Chordata; class Mammalia; order Dasyuromorphia; family Dasyuridae; genus Antechinus; species Antechinus flavipes. The sequence goes on along the minus strand of NC_067402.1, from coordinate 49,765,723 downwards.
AAAATTGTTATTAGGTGGGAAGAGCCCATCTTCTGCAAGTGTGTATTTTCACTTCAAATAAAGTCAAGGATCCAGTGGGTACCAGGGAGATAAATCCAAGATCTGTACATGGCTAATTATGCCCTTGGATAATATGTCCTGAGTATAATAATTCTATTATTCTTACTCAATTTATCCTAACAATGTGAAGCTTTGTCTCTTTCCTTGAAATGACAGAACTGACAAGTGTCATATGGAAGACTGATTCTCTTAAGTTGGAGAATTCAGTTGTTACCTATTGCTCTAGCACTGTTTTGTTGGCATAGTGAAATATAACTCATGTAATTTTGATTGAAAACCTTCCTATACCTAACTTTATCTTACATAAATATTGGATGGCTTTTATATAACATCTTTGCTTTCTTCCTGTCCACTGCCTATTTTCTTGTTGCTATTATCTGTCCCCCTAACCCTACTCCCCACCCCAACTGTGTCCTTCCTTTTACTGCCAATCTCCTCCAACTGGGAGCTTTTTTTTCTTTACTATCAATTTTTTCCTATAAGCTGGTTCCCTTCCCTTATACTATTTAAAGTGGCAATCTTGAAAGTTGCCACTTTTTCAAAGTCTTTGCTATCAGTAGTATAGAACACCATTCCTTACTCACTTTTTTTTTCTTGAACCTTTCTCTTCCCTCATATTGTACTCATTTTTGGATTACTTTTACTCTAGTTCTTTTTTCCCCTCTTGATACTTATGTGATCTTGAGTCTCATGGTTTAATTTTCTGGCCTCTTTTCCTTTTTATTCCACAGAGAGCTTAATTTGGAGTCAAGAAGACCTGAATTTGAATCCTGCTCCTTCTGTAGATATTACCCAGATGATGCTGGGCGAGGACTTCTCACCTGGGAATAATCATAGCACCTCCCTCATAGGATGACTGTGAGAACCAAATGAGTAAATATATCTAATGTGCTTTGCAAACCTTCAAGAGGTATATAAACATTAGCTATTATTATTTTTATAGATATTATTATTTCATCTACTTTCATGTCTTCATGTATCATTTCTATGTAAAAGACTCTTAAATCTGTCTTTGGCCTCTCATCTCTCATTCTGCACTTCTGTCTGCTTGTAGGATCTCTCTGCCTAGATGATTCACCATTGCCTCACATTCAATAGGCCATTCGCAATAATGATCAAAATAATAATAGTATGTATATATACCTACATATATGTGTATGTGTGTGTGTGTTTAGAAAACAGAGGGAAGAGGGGAGAAGAGTAGGAAGGAGAGGAGGAGGGGAAGAGAGAGAGAGACAGAGAGAAACAGAAAGGGGAGGGGAGATGGCTGGAGGGAAACAGAGAAAGACAAAAGGAGGGGAGAAGGAAATAAAAAGAGAGGAGAGCACTTTAAGCTTTCCTCACTTGAAAGTGCTTCCCATGATTTATTTTATCAGATTCTCACAATAATCCTGAGATAGTTGCCATCATTTGGTGCCCATTGTATGAATGAGGAAAGTGAGCCTGAGATGATATGATCCCCCACCTCCCCTAACCCCCTATAATACAACTACTAAGGATCAGAGGATTCGGACTCTGGTCTCTCTGAGTCTGAACCCAGCACTCACACCTGGTGGGTGGCTGCTTGGTTGAATCAAGATCCTCAGGCTGTATGTGAATTTCTTTTAGGGCTGCTATAATGATCACTTCCATTCTACCATTCCTTGCCCTCCCCACTCTGTTCTGCCTACCTTCCCACGCTCCCGCCCGAGGGGCTGCCTTTCTCTTCCTAACTAGCCCCTTCCCGACTGAGCTTCCAATGCAAACAGGTCATGGCCAGCTCTGCACTTGGGGGTAGGGAAGGGTGGAAGAAGAGGAGGGAAGGGTGCTAAATTGGGATCCTGGGTCATAGCAGCAGGCTCCCATCTTGTTGGACCTGAAAAAACAGGAAGATTTCTGGAAACTGGGACCTGATCTTGGTTTACATCTCTCTCCTCTTTGGCTTGAGAGCTAGGGCTTCTCCCTCCTTTTGCTGAGTGGGGGACACCAGGAGATCCATGGCTTCCATGGAGTCTTTGACTGTTTCCTGAAGCAGAGCCAAAGCAGGCATTGTGCTCAATTGTAGAGTCTGCTTCCTTCGAAAGGACGCCAAGAGCAGTGATCTCTGGGCGCTCCTGTCTCTAGCTTCCCAGAAGACAAGGAAGGAGATCCTCGAGATTTTCCTGTACTTTCTTGGGGCCTGGCACAGGCTGAAATGGTTCTTTGATATTTAAGAATCAAGCCTTTACTTTCAACCCACCCCCTCCCCCTTTAAATCACCTTCTCTCCTCTTCTCTTCTCCTGAAAATTGGAAAGGTCCCTGTGACTTTTTTGTTCACAGGTCCAGCTTATTGGGACGAGAAAGAAAAAGTCTGTTAGTCTATTAACAGTTGCAAACATTACATGATTGGGATTATTGTTAAATAATTTATTTTCATTATTCACAAGTCATTTTTGATAGCTCTGTCTGCTTGTTGTTGAATGATTAGTTCATGAGTTTGGTAATTCAACTAGATTGGCATGTTCATTACTGAGCTCAGAATTCCCATGTCTGCAGCTACTCCTCCCCCTCCCCACTTTATCACTCCCCACCTCTGCTTCTCCCCATCGTCTGCCCCATCAGCCTCAATGCTTTGGGAGCAACGTTGGGTAGTTATTTTGTGTAATTAAGCTTTGCAGCCGAACTGAGACCAAGTCCTAAAAAGTTCCCAGGAGTCCTCCCTGGTGATGTAGTAGGGAAGTGTGCTAGATTTTCTTTCTTCTGTTGTCAGGACAAAAAGGCCGGCCCACCAATTTGTTGATTAATCAGACAGTGTCTGGAAACAGCTTTTCTATTGTCATGGACTTTTACTTGAATCAGTTATTGTTCAGCTTTCCACGTGACTCAGTTGAGATACCCCAGCTACATTAAAAACTTTTTGAAGGGAAGGATTATGTTTCTCATTAATTACTTTATAATTCTTCCACAGTGTTTTGTATACAAGAGATGCTCAGAAAATATTAGTGAGATTGGACAAATAGTAATTGTACAATAGAAGAGGAAATTAAAGGCAACCATCGCATTATGCTGACCTAATTACATTCCTACCTTTTTTCCTTCCTTCCTTTCTTCTTTCTTTCCTTCCTTCCTTCCTTATGTAGAAGTAAAGATTTCACAGAGGCTGTAAGATCTTAGTTGCAGGCTTAAGTTCCAGGCACTTACATGATCCCTATTCTCAGAGATCTGTATGGTAGAAAAGGTCAGACCCTAGGTCTAAGCTTCAGGAAGTTACATGACTTGTTATGGGCCAGAATCCTTGAAACAAGGATTCTTACAAGGTCCTAATGAGGTTTGTAGAAGAATTACATGGGGATTGAGAGCCAGATTCATTCACTTCATCTCACACCACTGTGGTGGCTGGCCTATTGCACTTCCCCCACTGAGATCAAGACAGGTCTGAAAAAGCTCTCCAGAAAGCTGCCCAGCCCCAGGCAAGGGGACAATAAAGAATTTGGATTTCATCCCTGGCTATTCTCATGGTGATTAATCTACTGAAATGAAGGCTGGTCCAGAGACCTCCAGAAAACCAATTGAGAACACTACATTTTGGCGCCCAAAGTGGGATTAAGAATCTACATCCATGACCCAGAAATTAGGGGGAGTACAAAAATGGACAAGAAGGAAATTTTGTTAAGAGCTAAAGTAGCGTTTCAGCTGAAATGGGACAAATGTTTAGAAAGGAACTTTTTCCACTTCAAAGAAAATGTGTCGAAAGCATAGTTAAATGCATTTAAAAACTAATGTTTGATTGTAACTTGGGAGCAATCATTTAACTTTGAGAAATATTACAATACATATCTCCTTGGTTCTCTAAGGGAAAAGAATTAGATCCAGACAAGTAGAAATTAGTAGGAGAGCAACTAAGTGAATATTACAATGATAATGGTTTTGATTCAATTCCTAAAGAAACACTCTATACATATAACTTAATACAATTGGCATTAATAAATTATATAAGTATTAGAATAAGAAAAAAGAAAAAAGTGCAGAAGGGGGAGGATACTAACAAACTAGGTCAAAAGGATGAAGAATCAGATAAGAATGGAGTTAAATACAATTCTGATGAAATTAAGGAATATGGTGCTTCACAGCAGGAGCCATTAGGGCATTCCCCAACCCCTGACCTACCCTCCTCAATTAACCCTTCATGGGTGGAGGGAGAAGGAAGAGGGGAAGGGGCAGTGACACAATCAGCACCACCTATGAAGCAGCCTATGACAAGATTACAAAAGGCACTAGTTAAAAAAAGAACAGGATATATCTGATTTAATAGAAGCATACCCTGTGATTGAAGAATTTGATTCTTCTGGTCAAGTCAGGAGAAGATACACTTCTTTTGATATGGAAATTATCAAAGATTTAAAAAAGGGTTATACTCTTTATGGGGCAACATCGTCTTATGTTAAGATGATATTAGAGAATCTGGTTTATGAAATTTTAACCCCCTTGTGATTGAAAAACCATAGCAAGGACATGTTTAGAACCTGGACCAAACTTGTTGTGGCTTTCGGAGTACAGTGAACTATATAGAATATAAGCCCAATGAAATAGACAAACTGGAGTTAATATACAAATCACCTTTGACCAATTAACAGGTAAAAGTCAGTATGCAGACACTTTAGCACAGATTACACTTTGATAGCATATGAGCAAATTGCTGCTGCTGCTATAAAAGCATGGGACTCTCTCCCAGGAAAAGATAGAGGAGAAGCCTTCATGAAAATAGAGCAAGGTCCAAATGAACCCTTTGCTGATTTTGTGGGATATCTGCAAACAGCTGTCACCAGAACTATTGGAGAAAATTCAGCAACAGGAATAATGATCAAACAGCTTGCTAAAGAAAATGCTAATGATGTTTGTAGAAGAATTATATGGGGACTACACAAAGATGCTCCTTTAGAGGAGATCATAAGATGCTGTGCCACAGTGAAAACAAATGCCTTTTATACCCAGGCTATGATGCAGAACATGGGAAGATAGGATCCCTCCTGACAAGAGACTTTCAGAAAGACTCATCAATACTTTCAGTATGGTAAAGTAGGGCATCTGAAAGCTCAATGTAGGCATAGAGATAGATTGAGAAAACAAGATGGAAAAACAAGACCCAAAACCCTGTGTCCAAAATGCAAGAAAGGTTTCCACTGGGCCTCAGAATGTAGATTGACCCAGGGAAATGAGAGGTGAGGCCCAACTCCAAGACTTCAAACAAAAAACAGGTGGGGCATGATGGTAGCCGAGGTTACACTGATATGATCAATCAGCAGAGAAGCAATCAGATGGGAGAAAGGGATTACAATTGGGGAGAATACAGGCTTTTTAACCAAACAGAAGGACAGTGTCTCATGCAAGCAGCTCCAATGTAATTGCCAAGTATGGAGAGATCCAGAAAGTGGTAAATAGAAGGGACTAGGTGGCAACAAGCACCTGGAGAGAGACAGAGAGAAAAACCTCAAAACAAAGGAGAAGACATAAGAAACATCTGACACTGTAAGAGCATCACTGATAATGACACTGTTATAGAACTTCAAAATCTTCAGGAATCATTGGATTCCCTAACACATGATAAGACTAATACAGGACTTCAAAATCTGCAAGAATCATTGGATTCTCTGACACATAATGAGACTATTGCAGGACTTCAAAACTTGCAGGAATTATTGGATTCTCTGACACATGAAGTAATGGACAACAGATTGATTTTGGACTATTTCTAGGACTTATGGTACAATCATCACAAGAATAGCCAGGTGTTAAGTCCAAATTCTTTATCATCTCCTTGTCTGGGGCCGGGCAGCTTTCTGAAGAGCCTTTCAGACTGGCCTTGGTCTCACTGAGGAAAGTGCAGGAGGACAGACCAGTCACCACAAGACTGATTAAGATGGAATTGAATCTCTCTGAGTCTGAGGACTTGTGCTTCAGCCTCCAGCCATCACAAAGGTAGACAATGGAATGAATGTCTCTGGGTCCCGCCCTGGCTGAGTTTGTTCCAGCTTATATGCTCTATTACAGTTAAATTTATTCATCATACTGAGTGTAAATCAATCATTATATCACTAAGGAACCATTATTTGCTGTAAGATTAAATCAATTCATACTGAACTAGATAACCATTGTCTTATCAATTCCACTTAGTTAGAACCTTGTAAGAATCCTTGCTTCAAGTTCAGAATTCTGGCCCATACCATCTCCTGCTTTCTTTTGCTTTAGAACACAGATGGTCACACCCTTCCTGACTTCTCAGGGAGATGAGAACCCCAAAAAGGAGGTGATCACACCTTCCCTGACTTCGCAGAAAAAGGGGTGAAAACACCAAAAAAGGAGATGATCACGCCCTTCCTGAGATAGCTCAGGAAGGGAGATGAAAACACCAAAGGGAAATGGGTAATCAAACCAAATTAGCTAGATTTTGTTACCTGGAAAGATTTAAAATTCATCCAGCAAAAAGAAAAACTTCTACGCTGTAGTTAGAATACTGGGAAAGATTTCTTAACAACCTTAACTTCTATCCTAGAAGGAAAAAAAAATTCTTGACTTTTTCCTGTGGACCCAACTCTGGCCAAGCTGGAGGCTACAGAAATAAAGTGAGATAATTTTTGAGAGCAATGACTGGGGAGTTTGGCTATTGGTCATTTCAAGATTGCAAAAGTGCTTAGCATAAAACAAATGGTATATGAGTGTTAACTTCTTTATTGAGTTTAATTGCTTAATATTGGATAACTTTATATGAGTTTTTAGATATGAACAATATACAATTGAGATGATTTTTGTGTGTGTTTAATCTGGAAGCAAATTCAACTAAATTAAGGCCTCCACAAGAAGGATAGTGCATAGAATAAAGAGAGTCTTTCTCTTTTTTCCTCCTTTCCCCTTTCTCCTTTCCTTGACTGCAGCAGGGACACATGGATGAAGAGGTGAGAGGGAGAGAAAGAAAAAATACTCAGTTTAGTGAATGTATCATCTGGACTATCTCTTTGGAGGATCTCAGTACCAGCCTGAGTCCTTGATTTTGGGAAAGGAGTGAAAAGACAGGAACTCAAGTGGATGGTCAAACATGGAGTCCATTTATTTCAAGTTCTCTCAGCCTTAAATACCTTAGTACAATTACATCAGTACAGAACACTTGCACATGTGCTAACTATAAGCACTTTGTTATTATTGTGTAGATGCCTCTTTGCTGCAAGTATATCTGCTTCAAATAGAACATAAGTTGCATTGTGCCAAACTAGACACTGTCAGCAGATTGTCTCTGGACTTAAAAATCTTATAACTCAGAGTTCCCCCACTGTCTGTGGCTCTCTACAAGTGAAATTTGTTATTTGTGAGATGATAGTAAAAGCAGTTTTAAAAGAGCTCTAATCAAAGCCTCCTAAAAGGATAATGTGTAAATTGTAATCTCTCTGCTGGGTTAACTGACTGGGTTAACAAAAGATTGAAGAGATTGGGGATTATAGAGAAAAACAGAAGAGCAATTGACTGCTTTTAAAATCTGGCAGCAAACAGCCTAGTCTTCAAGCCTTTTCTGATTCACAGAGGAAAGATTTAAAGATTTGTGTGGACTGGCAAAAACAATGAAAAAATAATGCTTTCTTTCTGACACTGTAGAACTGAGATTTGGCTTGTAACTAAAAGTTTGTATCTGCAAAAAATACCCCCAAAACTAAACCTTATCTGGATCAGGTGTGCATTTTAAAAGCCTGGAGATCTGAGAGTATGCAGCTCTCAATTGGCAAAGGTAAAAGAAAACAAAGAGGATATTAGTCAAAATAAACAGAAGTGGAGTCATTTTCTGAAATTCCTCTTAAATTGTGAATTTGTTAGGCTTCTTGAAAGAATTTTGTAAGCTTGTTATCCCTGAGTTACATAGGTCCCAATAAAGGATGAGTTTACTGATAATCTGCAACCGTGTTAATTAAGCAGGAACAATTTATAATGATTGACTTTTACACTAGAAATGTGGAGCTTAATGCCATGTCCTTAGATATCAAGAGGAGGTATAAATTTTAAATGATGAACCTCTTACTGTTACAATTACATGAGACAATCACTATTAACTGGCATGCAGTAGAATTGTGAATTTTCCTGTTTAAGCATAAGATCTTAAAAATTTTTATGCAGATATTGAAACATTACTAGTGGAAATATAAATGTGTATTTGATATGATTTTAAGTTAAAATCTATGTGATTATAACAAAATTCTGGTAACTTACCCTTAAGAGGTTCATGCCTTAATTAGATGAAATATGTTAATATAAAAATATATATATTGGGTAATTTGTAAAAATTATGAGCTATGCTGTAAAATTTTATGAGTTCAACTGGACATTTGTATAAACTTTATGAAATTTAGTCCAAAGTTTATTTAGATATTAGCTATATTGTGAATCTGGGTAGTTTTAAAAACAAGGGACAAGAAAGATTGATTTGCAAAAATAATTAATAGTTTGAATGGAATATCTAGTTAGAATATCACAAGGAAAAGTATTGATTTTATAAAAAACAACTTTTCTTAATTGGTGTCTATGTTAAAATTGGACATGAATATAAGTTACATGAGTCTTATTTTTGTAATAAGCTATGTTTTGTTTATTTGGCTATCATTTATGAAAATTGTGAAATTGCTCATTAATTAGGGATTATTGTCATAATATTGAAACCTAAAATTGTTAAGGATTATTGATGTGATAGGTTGTTAGAAAGAGGGAGGTGGAATGTTAGAAAGGAGGAGAGAGAGCAGATGTGAGAGCACAGAAAAGAGTAGGATGTTTTGGTTGGTATCAAAAGGTGATTCCAAGACTCAAAAATAAAGGGATAGAATGGACACTCACAGTGGTAGATATGAGGTAGAGTGGGAGAACATAGAAAGGCGTTTTAATAATTAACGATGGAAATAAAGGACAAATTCTTTAATGAAATTTGCCATATATCAAGAGAAAGGAAACACTCCATGAGGCTGAGTCGTGTCCTTAGCTGGAAGCCTAAATCCTGAAAGGGACTTACCATCCTAAGAGAGTTAACTTTAAGTGGGGTTGGAAAGCTTAGTGGAATTAGAAGATACCACATGGCATAGAGGAAGGGCAAGGACATCATGAGGTGAAGTGCTTTGGCAGGCTGACCTAGGAGAGGCCAGTAGCCAGAGGGTGGCCCTAGAGTGGATTTTGTGGGGAGAATTTGGCACCAGAGACATACATGACTGGGATTTCTGGTTGGACAGGCCAGGAAAGTAGACTTCAGCCCCTGCTTTGTGAACTTTCCAAGTTTAGAAAAAAGCTTGGTTCTGGATATAGAGTTCCAATCTCTTCACCTTTAGATTTCTGGAGGTTTATGATTAGGATTGAAAATTTGTTTGAAAATTTAGGATTGCAAACTGTATCCTAGTTATTTGCACGAAGGCAGAGTCATTTTTTGATGATGTATCAAAGATTCTATTGCTTAGCAATGCAAGAAACTTTTCAGAGGTTTGTTACAATTGCAAATTCTCTGAATACGACTAATTTCTCTCAAGTTCTCCATCTGTCTTCAGCAAAATATTTGAATTTTAAAGTACATAATGGTTTCATTGTTTAACGAATAGGATAAGAAAAATGACTTTCTTGAAGTACCCAGAGCAGGATTCCAACCTGATAGTCCTGCATCTAACTTTGACTGTGCTCTGCAGGCACATGGGATAGTTTAGGAGCTAAGAGCTGATGAGTGAACCTTGCTATTGAGATCAAATCTCTTGGGACTGTAACATTGTTTTGAGTTTTAAATTTGGATAGGATTGCCTGATGGATCATGAAGTCAGTAACCCACCATTTGGGAGAAATGCCTCAAGTTACTCAGAGGGATGCCTTGCTGAACTGGATGTCTTATCTGGGCAAGGACTGGGAGGACAACCTTGGGCTCTGCTCAAGGGAAGATCCTTTTGATTCAGTTTCCCAGCTCTCCCATCTGATTATTCCTGAGTCTGGTTATGAGGTGGAATTGTTCCATGATTGGTTCTCAGACCTAAAAGTGTTTTATCCTGTCATGTACGTGCTCTTATGCTGAGGCCCTGAAGGGTTGGTTTTGACATTATAATCATGCCCCTGCTATTTTCCTCTTAACAGCAAATTTCTATAATCAGAAGCCAGGAGGCACATTACAAATATAGAGATGATATCTTGATCTATTGCCCAGTATCTTGCTCTGTTGATCAGCCTGGAGGCTGCTCTGGAAGCTGCCATAAAAAAGCCTTAACTTTTGGCTTTTCTGGGTCTGAAAGCCCCCTTTATCTGTTAAATATTTGGGCCTTCTCCCTTTAGCTCAGAACAGAAAAAGCAGACAGTCTGATCATGACCTGATTAGGTCCAGGCTTTTAAAAGCCTTGAAAACTAAACTGCCCTCTCCCCCTCTCCCTCCCTGCCCTACCTGAATCCTTTTACTCTATATGTTGAGGAAAGGTAGGGCCAGGTCCTAGGAGTCTTGACTCAGTCCTTGGGACCTGGTTGCAGTCTCCTTGGTTACTTCTCAAAACAACTTGGTGTCTTTGGAGCTAAAACATCTAGAGCAATGGCTGCCATAGTCTTTCTGAAGAAATCCCCAAGTTCACCCCAGGCCATCACTGGAGGTTCTCACCAGGTTCAGAGCATTTTTGCCCTCAGAGCTTTAGAATTGAGGAAAGGAATGAGCGTGAATATCTATTCTGACTCCAGATGTGCCTTTTGTGCTTCAGATGCTGAGAGGGGCAATATGGAAAGAAAGGGAATTTTTCATAGCCAAACATTCCCCCAATAAGTGTGTGCAGGGGAACAATGACTACAAGTCGTTCTTGGACCTAGAGAGGGTCCTGTAAAGGACAACAGAAGAGGAATTCACTCCAGGCCAAGGGAAACAGGCTTTCCAATACAGGCCCCTGCTACTTCCGGTTTGCCCTGACCAGGGCACCTTTAATTCCCCACCTCCTGACTCCTCCCTTCCCCTCCCAGAGCTCCTAGATAAGCAAAATCTGAAAGGGCAGTTAAATCCCCTATCCTGAAAGCCTATCTGGAGGAGGGGCACATCCTTAGGGGACAATTATGTGCACATGTGCCCCGCGGCAGGGGCTTTGAACTGCTTTTGGTTTTTGTTAACCCCATAAGAACTGGGCACCCTTCTAAGACTGAAAAAGCTCTAGCATTTTTGCTAAAGGAGATCATACTCCCTGAAGGCCTCACTGTTCCACCCATTGCCCCTAGATCTTTGAGGAAAGAAAAGCAGGAATTGGGGAAAAATGTTCTTTGGTCTTTATTCTAGGAAAAACTGCCTGGATGAGAGACATAATAGCCTCATCTTCCCCCTCAATCTTCTTCTGGGAGGGGGTGCATAGTTACTGTCCCTCTCAGAACCCCCATATCAGGAGAGCTGGAACTTTACAATCTATTCTTGAACTATCTTCCTAGGATCCTCCAGAGGAGAATTTTTTTAAAATACCCCAAATGGACCTTGTTGTCCAGAATTTTTTCCCTAGGGCCTTTGGGAGTAGTTTTAGCTTGGGAGTCCAAGGCAGGATGGACTTTAGCGGTTCTCTTTGAAGGAGCACTGGCTTTGGCAGGATAGCCTGAGTTAGCTTCTTGGGCTCCAGAAACTTCTCCCTGTCGTCAATTGGAGAAGGGTTCAGGGACAATCACAGGGGATGTATTGGTTTCTGTGGGCTGCGCGCCCAATGTACTTTAGTGGTCCTTTTTGGGAGCAGCATTAGCTACTTTGATAGCACAGACTAGGATGGCTAGCTACACTTTGATAGCACTAACTAGGATGGCTTTCTTGAGGTCCATTAGCTACTTTGATAGCACAGACTAGGATGGCTTTCTTGGGGTCCAGAACCTTCTTCCTAGGGCCAACTGGAGTAGGGTTCGGGGATAATCTCTGGGAATGTCTTGGATTCTGTGTGCAGGTCAGGAAGGACTTTTGATGACCTCTTCGGAGGAGCACTATCAGTTTTGTCAAGTCAGGCTGGGGTTGCTTTCTGATGATGCTTGGGGAAAACAGGACCCAAGAGTTCTACCAGTATAAGAGGAACTGCCAGAGTCAAAGGAGGAGCAGTGAAAGCCAAACTTTTTACCCGAGATGGGGCCCTAAAGTCCTTTTCCTGTGTTGTTGACCTGGCAGGAATGCTGTCCTGGTCCTAGATGTTGGACACTTGCTCATTGTTGCTCTTTAACAAGGGTACAATATGGTGAGGGAGACTTTATCGCTTGTGGTTCGTTTTGGAATTGGTGGTTCTGCTGCTCCTGGACCAAGTCCCCAGAAGGAATGCTGTCCTCCTGGTCCTCGAGGTTGGACCCTTGCTCATTGTTGCTCTTTGACAAGGATACAATATGGTGAGGGAGACTTTGGAATATCACTTGTTTTTCATTCTGGAATAGGTTCTTTTGCTGCTCTTGGACCAAGTCCCCAGAAGCAATGCTGTCCTCCTGGTCCTTGAGGTTGGACACTTGCTCATTGTTGCTCTTTAACAAGGGTACAATATGGTGAGGGAGACTTTATCGGTTGTGTTTTGTTCTGGAATTGGTTCTTCTGCTGCTCCTGGACCAAGTCCCCAGAAGCAATGCTGTCCTGGTCCTCGAGGTTGGACCCTTGCTCATTGTTGCTCTTTGACAAGGATACAATATGGTGAGGGAGACTTTGGAATATCACTTGTTTTTCATTCTGGAATAGGTTCTTTTGCTGCTCTTGGACTAAGTCCCCAGAAGCAATGCTGTCCTCCTGGTCCTTGAGGTTGGACACTTGCTCATTGTTGCTCTTTAACAAGGGTACAATATGGTGAGGGAGATTTATCGGTTGTGTTTTGTTCTGGAAGTGGTTCTTCTGCTGCTCCTGGACCAAGTCCCCAGAAGCAATGCTGTCCTGGTCCTCGAGGTTGGACCCTTGCTCATTGTTGCTCTTTGACAAGGATACAATATGGTGAGGGAGACTTTGGAATATCACTTGTTTTTCATTCTGGAATAGGTTCTTTTGCTGCTCTTGGACCAAGTCCCCAGAAGCAATGCTGTCCTCCTGGTCCTTGAGGTTGGACACTTGCTCATTGTTGCTCTTTAACAAGGGTACAATATGGTGAGGGAGACTTTATCGGTTGTGTTTTGTTCTGGAATTGGTTCTTCTGCTGCTCCTGGACCAAGTCCCCAGAAGCAATGCTGTCCTGGTCCTCGAGGTTGGACCCTTGCTCATTGTTGCTCTTTGACAAGGATACAATATGGTGAGGGAGACTTTGGAATATCACTTGTTTTTCATTCTGGAATAGGTTCTTTTGCTGCTCTTGGACCAAGTCCCCAGAAGCAATGCTGTCCTCCTGGTCCTTGAGGTTGGACACTTGCTCATTGTTGCTCTTTAACAAGGGTACAATATGGTGAGGGAGATTTATCGGTTGTGTTTTGTTCTGGAAGTGGTTCCTCTGCTGCTCCTGGACCAAGTCCCCAGAAGCAATGCTGTCCTGGTCCTCGAGGTTGGACCCTTGCTCATTGTTGCTCTTTGACAAGGATACAATATGGTGAGGGAGACTTTGGAATATCACTTGTTTTTCATTCTGGAATAGGTTCTTTTGCTGCTCTTGGACCAAGTCCCCAGAAACAATGCTGTCCTCCTGGTCCTTGAGGTTGGACACTTGCTCATTGTTGCTCTTTAACAAGGGTACAATATGGTGAGGGAGACTTTATCGGTTGTGTTTTGTTCTGGAATTGGTTCTTCTGCTGCTCCTGGACCAAGTCCCCAGAAGCAATGCTGTCCTGGTCCTCGAGGTTGGACCCTTGCTCATTGTTGCTCTTTGACAAGGATACAATATGGTGAGGGAGACTTTGGAATATCACTTGTTTTTCATTCTGGAATAGGTTCTTTTGCTGCTCTTGGACCAAGTCCCCAGAAGCAATGCTGTCCTCCTGGTCCTTGAGGTTGGACACTTGCTCATTGTTGCTCTTTAACAAGGGTACAATATGGTGAGGGAGACTTTATCGGTTGTGTTTTGTTCTGGAAGTGGTTCTTCTGCTGCTCCTGGACCAAGTCCCCAGAAGCAATGCTGTCCTGGTCCTCGAGGTTGGACCCTTGCTCATTGTTGCTCTTTGACAAGGATACAATATGGTGAGGGAGACTTTGGAATATCACTTGTTTTTCATTCTGGAATAGGTTCTTTTGCTGCTCTTGGACCAAGTCCCCAGAAGCAATGCTGTCCTCCTGGTCCTTGAGGTTGGACACTTGCTCATTGTTGCTCTTTAACAAGGGTACAATATGGTGAGGGAGACTTTATCGGTTGTGTTTTGTTCTGGAATTGGTTCTTCTGCTGCTCCTGGACCAAGTCCCCAGAAGCAATGCTGTCCTGGTCCTCGAGGTTGGACCCTTGCTCATTGTTGCTCTTTGACAAGGATACAATATGGTGAGGGAGACTTTGGAATATCACTTGTTTTTCATTCTGGAATAGGTTCTTTTGCTGCTCTTGGACCAAGTCCCCAGAAGCAATGCTGTCCTCCTGGTCCTTGAGGTTGGACACTTGCTCATTGTTGCTCTTTAACAAGGGTACAATATGGTGAGGGAGATTTATCGGTTGTGTTTTGTTCTGGAAGTGGTTCTTCTGCTGCTCCTGGACCAAGTCCCCAGAAGCAATGCTGTCCTGGTCCTCGAGGTTGGACCCTTGCTCATTGTTGCTCTTTGACAAGGATACAATATGGTGAGGGAGACTTTGGAATATCACTTGTTTTTCATTCTGGAATAGGTTCTTTTGCTGCTCTTGGACCAAGTCCCCAGAAGCAATGCTGTCCTGGTCCTCGAGGTTGGACACTTGCTCATTGTTGCTCTTTGACAAGGATACAATATGGTGAGGGAGACTTTGGAATATCACTTGTTTTTCATTCTGGAATTGGTTCTTCTACTGCTCCTGGCCCAAGTCCCCGGAAGCAATGCTGTCCTCCTGGTCCTCGAGGTTGGACACTTGTTCATTGTTGTTCTTTAAAGGGTACAATATGGTGAGGGAGACTTTATTGCTTGTGGTTCATTCTGGAATTGGTGGTTCTGCTGCTCCTGGGACCAAGTCCCCAGAAGCAATGCTGTCCTCCTGGTCCTCGAGATTGGACACTTGCTCATTGTTGCTCTTTGACAATGGTACAATATGGTGAGGGAGACTTTAGAATATCAGTTCTGTTTCGTTCTGGAATTGGTTCTTCTGCTGCTCCTGGACCAAGTCACCGGAAGCAATGCTGTCCTCCTGGTCCTCGAGGTTGGACACTTGTTCATTGTTGTTCTTTAAAGGGTACAATATGGTGAGGGAGACTTTATTGCTTGTGGTTTGTTCTGGAATTGGTTCTTCTGCTGCTCCTGGACCAAGTCCCCAGAAGCAATGCTGTCCTCCTGGTCCTTGAGGTTGGACACTTGCTCATTTTTGCTCTTTGACAAGGGTACAATATGATGAGGGAGACTTTATTACTTATGGTTCGTTCTGGAGTTGGTGGTTCTGCTGTTCCTGGCCCGAGTCCCCAGAAGCAATGCTGTATTCCTGGTCCTTGAGGTTGGACACTTGCTCATTTTTCCTCTTTGACAAGGGTACAATATGGTGAGGGAGACTTTGGAATATCACTTGTGTTTCCTTCTGTAATTGGTTCTTCTGCTGCTCTTAGACCAAGTGCCCAGAAGCAATGCTGTCCTCCTGGTCCTTGAGGTTGGACACTTGCTCATTGTTGCTCTTTGACAAGGGTACAATATGGTGAGGGAGACTTTGGAATATCACTTGTGTTTCCTTCTGTAATTGGTTCTTCTGCTGCTCTTAGACCAAGTGCCCAGAAGCAATGCTGTCCTCCTGGTCCTTGAGGTTGGACACTTGCTCATTGTTGCTCTTTGACAAGGGTACAATATGGTGAGGGGGACTTTGGAATATCATTTATTTTTCTTTCTGAAATTGGTGGTTCTGCTGTTCCTGGCCCGAGTCCCCAGAAGCAATGCTGTATTCCTGGTCCTTGAGGTTGGACACTTGCTCATTTTTCCTCTTTGACAAGGGTACAATATGGTGAGGGAGACTTTGGAATATCACTTGTGTTTCCTTCTGTAATTGGTTCTTCTGCTGCTCTTAGACCAAGTGCCCAGAAGCAATGCTGTCCTCCTGGTCCTTGAGGTTGGACACTTGCTCATTGTTGCTCTTTGACAAGGGTACAATATGGTGAGGGGACTTTGGAATATCATTTATTTTTCTTTCTGAAATTGGTGGTTCTGCTGTTCCTGGCCTGAGTCCCCAGAAGCAATGCTGTATTCCTGGTCCTTGAGGTTGGACACTTGCTCATTTTTCCTCTTTGACAAGGGTACAATATGGTGAGGGAGACTTTGGAATATCACTTGTGTTTCCTTCTGTTATTGGTTCTTCTGCTGCTCTTAGACCAAATGCCCGGAAGCAATGCTGTCCTCCTGGTCCTTGAGGTTGGACACTTGCTCATTGTTGCTCTTTGACAAGGGTACAATATGGTGAGGGAGACTTTGGAATATCACTTGTGTTTCCTTCTGTAATTGGTTCTTCTGCTGCTCTTAGACCAAGTGCCCGGAAGCAATGCTGTCCTCCTGGTCCTTGAGGTTGGACACTTGCTCATTGTTGCTCTTTGACAAGGGTACAATATGGTGAGGGGGACTTTGGAATATTTATTTTTCTTTCTGAAATTGGTGGTTCTGCTGTACCTGGCCCGAGTCCCCAGAAGCAATGCTGTATTCCTGGTCCTTGAGGTTGGACACTTGCTCATTTTTCCTCTTTGACAAGGGTACAATATGGTGAGGGAGACTTTATCACTTGTGTTTCCTTCTGTAATTGGTTCTTCTGCTGCTCTTAGACCAAGTGCCCGGAAGCAATGCTGTCCTCCTGGTCCTTGAGGTTGGACACTTGCTCATTGTTGCTCTTTGACAAGGGTACAATATGGTGAGGGAGACTTTGGAATATCACTTGTGTTTCCTTCTGTTATTGGTTCTTCTGCTGCTCTTAGACCAAATGCCCGGAAGCAATGCTGTCCTCCTGGTCCTTGAGGTTGGACACTTGCTCATTGTTGCTCTTTGACAAGGGTACAATATGGTGAGGGGGACTTTGGAATATTTATTTTTCTTTCTGAAATTGGTGGTTCTGCTGTACCTGGCCCGAGTCCCCAGAAGCAATGCTGTATTCCTGGTCCTTGAGGTTGGACACTTGCTCATTTTTCCTCTTTGACAAGGGTACAATATGGTGAGGGAGACTTTGGAATATCACTTGTGTTTCCTTCTGTTATTGGTTCTTCTGCTGCTCTTAGACCAAATGCCCAGAAGCAATGCTGTCCTCCTGGTCCTTGAGGTTGGACACTTGCTCATTGTTGCTCTTTGACAAGGGTACAATATGGTGAGGGAGACTTTGGAATATCACTTGTGTTTCCTTCTGTAATTGGTTCTTCTGCTGCTCTTAGACCAAGTGCCCGGAAGCAATGCTGTCCTCCTGGTCCTTGAGGTTGGACACTTGCTCATTGTTGCTCTTTGACAAGGGTACAATATGGTGAGGGGGACTTTGGAATATTTATTTTTCTTTCTGAAATTGGTGGTTCTGCTGTACCTGGCCCGAGTCCCCAGAAGCAATGCTGTATTCCTGGTCCTTGAGGTTGGACACTTGCTCATTTTTCCTCTTTGACAAGGGTACAATATGGTGAGGGAGACTTTATCACTTGTGTTTCCTTCTGTAATTGGTTCTTCTGCTGCTCTTAGACCAAGTGCCCGGAAGCAATGCTGTCCTCCTGGTCCTTGAGGTTGGACACTTGCTCATTGTTGCTCTTTGACAAGGGTACAATATGGTGAGGGGGACTTTGGAATATCACTTGTGTTTCCTTCTGTAATTGGTTCTTCTGCTGCTCTTAGACCAAGTGCCCGGAAGCAATGCTGTCCTCCTGGTCCTTGAGGTTGGACACTTGCTCATTGTTGCTCTTTGACAAGGGTACAATATGGTGAGGGGGACTTTGGAATATCTTTTATTTTTCTTTCTGAAATTGGTGGTTCTGCTGTTCCTGGCCCGAGTCCCCAGAAGCAATGCTGTATTCCTGGTCCTTGAGGTTGGACACTTGCTCATTTTTCCTCTTTGACAAGGGTACAATATGGTGAGGGAGACTTTATCACTTGTGTTTCCTTCTGTAGTTGGTTCTTCTGCTGCTCTTAGACCAAGTGCCCGGAAGCAATGCTGTCCTCCTGGTCCTTGAGGTTGGACACTTGCTCATTGTTGCTCTTTGACAAGGGTACAATATGGTGAGGGGGACTTTGGAATATCATTTATTTTTCTTTCTGAAATTGTTGGTTCTGCTGTTCCTGGCCCGAGTCCCCAGAAGCAATGCTGTCCTTCTGGTCCTTGAGGTTGGACACTTGCTCATTGTTCCTCTTTAACAAGGGTACAATATGGTGAGGGAGACTTTGGAATATCACTTGTTTTTCATTCTGGAATTGGTTCTTCTGCTGCTCTTGGACCAAGTGCCCAGAAGCAATGCTGTATTAGTGGTCCTTGAGGTTGGACACTTGCTCATTGTTGCTCTTTAACAAGGGTACAATATGGTGAGGGAGACTTTATCGGTTGTGTTTCATTCTGGAATTGGTTCTTCTGCTGCTCCTGGACCAAGTCCCCAGAAGCAATGCTGTCCTGGTCCTCGAGGTTGGACACTTGCTCATTGTTGCTCTTCGACAAGGGTACAATATGGTGAGGGAGACTTTGGAATATCACTTGTTTTTCATTCTGGAATTGGTTCTTCTGCTGCTCTTGTACCAAGTCCCCGGAAGCAATGCTGTCCTCCTGGTCCTTGAGGTTGGACACTTGCTCATTGTTGCTCTTTAACAAGAGTACAATATGGTGAGGGAGATTTTGGAATATCACTTGTGGTTCGTTCTGGAATTGGTTCTTCTGCTGCTCCTGGCCCGAGTCCCCGGAAGCAATGCTGTCCTCCTGGTCCTTGAGGTTGGACACTTGCTCATTGTTGCTCTTTAATAAGGGTACAATATGGTGAGGGAGACTTTGGAATATCAGTTGTGTTTCGTTCTGGAATTGGTTCTTCTGCTGCTCTTATACCAAGTCCCTGGAAGCAATGCTATCCTCCTGGTCCTCGAGGTTGGACACTTGGCTCATTGTTGCTTTTTAACAAGGGTACAATATGGTGAGGGAGACTTTATCGCTTGTGGTTCGTTCTGGAATTGGTGGTTCTGCTGCTCCTGGCCCAAGTCCCCGGAAGCAATGCTGTCATCCTGGTCCTTGAGGTTGGACACTTGCTCATTGTTGCTCTTTGACAACGGTACAATATGGTAAGGGGGACTTTGGAATATCATTTATTTTTCTTTCTGAAATTGGTTCTTCTGCTGTTCCTGGACTAAGTCTGTGAATGAAGAAGGGACCATATGAGCAAAGGGGAAGTTAATCAGGAAAGAGATTGTGGGTGGGAAAGATAGTAGTAGTAGCTCAGGGTTTATGATCTACCAAGAGTGATACCCTGGCCTTTGGTGGAGAAAGCGCTAGAATGTACTTTTTCATATGCTCTCCCTCATTGCGTACTGGGAGGAACCCCAAGAGACAACTTCATTACTTCCAATTTTTCTTATAAACTACTTATTTGTACAGAGTTGTTTGCATGGAATCATCCCCTTAGACTGGGAGCTCCTCCAGGCCAGGGCCCGGCTTGGGCCTTAATTTCATAATCCCCCCAGTGCTTACTATGGAGCTTGGCCCACATGAGATAATAAATGTTTACTAACTGTGGCCTCCAATTATTCTTCCCCCTTTCTCTTTCTTCTAAACTCTTTGCATTCTTCGTTTCTCACATTCTCATTCAGTTGAGTTTTCCTAACTGAAATGCAAGGTTACACAAAAGTGAATTTTTTTTTTTGTTAATTTTACTTTATTTAAATTTTACCTGTTACATTAAAAAAAAATTACTTTGTTTACAAACTACATTTGAAATTTTGAAAAACATTTCCATAAAGTTTGTGAAAAAAATAGATCTCCCACCTAATGCAAAATAAAAAGCCTCAAGAAAAATTAAATTAAAAACAGAGAAATAAAAAGGGAAATAGTGAATGCTTTGATCTGTATTCAGACACAGTCATCATTCCTTCTTTCTGAATGGATAAGATATTTATCATCAGTCCTTCAGAGTAGTTGTGGATGATTGTGTTACTGAGAACAACAAAATCATTTAACTACTCACCCAGAACATTGCTATTTTGGGGGTCCAGAACCTGGGGGGTCCAGAACCTTCTCTATCTATGGGGCCAATTGGAGCAGGGTTTGGAGATAATTCTGGGGACGTCTTTTTTTGCTATCATTTCATATATGGCATATTTCACTCTGTTCATGGAGTTTCCACATTTTTTTTTTTCACCTGGGAGCATCTGCTCATCTTTTCTCAGAGAACAATGATCTCTATCAGAGGAATTTGTTTCAAAATTTTTTACATTTACTATTGCTAATTGTATTTCCCCACATTTATTCTCTCTCTCCTCAAAGTGTTTCCCTACTGATCCCTGAACTCTCCCCAAATGGCTTGTTCTTTTATTACTCACCCTTCCCATATTCCATTCCCCTCCCATTTTCCTGCAGGCTTAGATTGATTTCAATACCCCAATTCGGTATTTGTGGTGTCTCCTATTTGAATTAATTCTGATGACAGTAATGTTTTCACTCAACCACTCGTTCTCCTTTCCCCCTCCAATGAAAAAGTTTTTTCTTGTCTCTTTTCTTATGACAGATAATTTTTACCATTCCATTTCTCCCTTTCCTTTTTCCTGGTATATTCCCATCTCCTTTTCATCACTTTTTTAAAAAAAAAAGATATTATCCCTTCAAATTCAACTCACCCACCTTATCCCTCTGGCTATATGTATACTCATGTTTACTCCTCCTAACTGCCAGAATATTGAGAATATCTTAAGGAGTTAAAAGTATCATCCTCCTATACCAGAACATAAAACAAACTGGTGCCAGGTATCTTGATCCTGCCTCAGTCTCTCTCTGGAGCTTTCTCTCCCAATTTCCACATAATATGTGTTGGACATTTTGATCCGAATGACCAATTGCACTTGAATCTCAATGTGTGCAAAACACAATCTGTTCTTTGTTCCACACCTCTGCCCTCTTCTGATATTCCCTTTTCTGTCATCCGGGTTTGCAGACTCAGTCATCCATTACTCTTCTCTTTGTTTAGTCCCTATAACATCCATTGAGTTAGGCATCTTTTAATTCCTGACTCAAACAATGTTTTTCCCCTCAGATGGTTTCTTTTCTTCATTCCCATAACTAACAACCTGCTCACTCTTTTCCACCTGTCTCCTGAACTGTTCTGATAGCCTCATTATTCCACGAGGATTATGCATTCTGATGTTACTATTATATACTCTGTATTTATCTGGCATATTCTAGTTGATGTACTTTTGAGCCTCCATTTTAGAATGAATTTTTGGGGGTATCTTCCTCATTTAATACAGTGACTGACATAGGAAAAAGTATTATAATACATTTGTTGATTAATTGATTCTCACCATGGGGAAATAGCTGATTTCTTTTCACCATGTTGAATTTCAAGGATTTCCTGAAAGAAAAGAATGTCAACATATAAATACTAAGGTTTGTTTCCAATAACTACCCCATCTTCCCAGCGAAAGTAGCAAGCAGCCCAAGAAGGCCCTAACAGCTCATTGGGCGCAGCCCAGCCATTGCTTTTCATTGTCCCATATATTTTTACAGGAGAGCCAGCCTCAACTCAATTTTTAAAAAAGATTCCATTCCTAGAGGTCCCTTTCCCTGTTTCCTTCTTTCTCCATCCCTGCTCTCCTCTCTCCTCATCATTAAAAGTAATCCAAAGGCATCAAACTGAGAAACTCCCTTGCATGACAATAGAAGAAATAGAGGATGAAATCTTGTAGACAAAGTGTCAGCATAATAAAGAAGAATCTTCAAAGTTTGTTTGTTTACTGTGGACCTTCTATCAGACTGTCCAAATCACAAAATGTCTGAGAATCATTCCAATATTCTTTGATTTCACAACATCCTATGGACCTGTCAGGCTTTTGCAGTCCATGGGCTTGCATCCCTGCTTCTTCTTTCCCCAAAGAGTTCTCTCATATTTATATTCTCAAATCCACAAGATGTAAGGGCAAAGTATTAACTACAATGTGAGCCTGAAGGGCCAGAATGAGAGGCTGAAAAGTCCTAACCTACAATTCAAAATAACAACAAAAAGCCATTTCCTTTGTAGGTAAGTCTCAGATGGTTTGTTATTTCCCCAGAGCCAACAGAAGAGGCTTCTCTCTCATGATCTCACTTGTATCCCAGATGCTCCCCCACTGAGGACAGAGGAACAAGCATCTTATCCACCTTCTATTACTGCTACAAGGAATGTCTCTCACATTTATCTCTAGAACAATGTCTTCCCACAAAATTATATGCCTCCCTTCATAATACAGACTCCCTCATTCCTCCTCCTACACATATTCAGCTATCCCCACCCCTGAGAAAGTCTGTATCATGAAGCCTCTTAGGTGTAAGAGCTTCTTGAAGACAAGAAGCAAAAGGCAGCCTCTTAGTTGATTAAGTACTAGGTTATGGAACACACACACACACACACAGTCATGTCATTCTCTCTTTTTCCCTCCCTCCTCCCTCTCTTTGTGTCCTGTCTGTGTGTCTATCTCTCTATTTCTCTCTTACACAGAGCACCACTGTTGAGACTCCTGGCCTTTTATCCTAGTTTTTGAGGTAGTGATGTCATCACATGGAACCATTTTTCCATTATATCAGTTACCACCCTTCAATCATCTTTGCATTGCAGGTTGGAGTATTTATGCAGAGACAAGAAGCTTGTTTGTTACTTAAGTTTCCGGAATCCAAGCCATTCTGTCTTAATTGAGTTTTGAACTATTTCCCACTGATTCTCACTAAAATATAAAGTGTCAGCTTCCACCTAGCATGTATCTTTACCAAAGATCAAAAACATCTCAATGCAAAACTTAAAATTCTAGTCTTTGTCTGATTGTCCATTAATAAGGAAAAAAATATATTTGTGTCCCCCATGGATAGAAAAGGGGAATTTGATATCCTCTGGAAAACTTTTTTGATTTACGCTTTTGTTTCTTTTCTTTTTCTGGTTCATGTCCAGGACAGATATATGGCTTTCTTTATTGATAAGGCAACAAAATTGACATCTTCCTCCTTTCTCCTCTGTCTTCCCAAACACTCTTTACCTCCATTCACACCATTTTGTCAAATTTATTTTTGCTTATTTTTATTAAAGATTTTTATTTTTAAAACATATGCAAGAAATTTTTTTTCAGCATTGGCCCTTGAAAAACCTTGTGTTCCCTTTTTCTCCCCTTCCCCATACCCCTTTTCCCCTAAATGGCATGTAATCCAATATATGTTAAAACATAGACTATATATTACATCCAAAATGGGCAATTATCATGCTGCATAAGAAAAATCAGATCAAAAAGTTTTAAAAAATAAGAAAATAAAATTCAAGCAAAACATAACAAAAAGTGAAAATTCTATAGTGTAATCAACCCTCAGTTCCCAAAGTGCTCTTCTGGCTTTAGATCACTCTCATCTTTAGGCTCTCATCATCACAAGATCATTGGAACAAGCCTGAATTCATCTCATTGTTGAAAAGAGTCACGACGTTCATCAGAATTGATCATCGTAAAATCTTGTTGCTGTGTACAGTGATCTTCTGGGGTCTGCTCATTTCACTTAGCATCAGTTTATGTAAGTCTCTCCAGGCTTCTCTGAAATCACTCTGCTGAATGACTAAACTTCCTTTTAATTATCACACCCTAGGGTAGAGAATCTGTCTCTCTTGAAATCTTGTGAATTCTATTTAGTCAGTTTGCAAAGGTACTGGTAGATTTGTTGTGAAAGGGTCAATTTAAGTATAATTCCCCTAGCAGTGCTACAAATCAACTAGAAAATAAGGTGGAAAAGGGCTTGATGGAATGGGCAATTTTCTCTACCTATACCTATAACCCCAAATCCCTGTGCCCTCTACGTATTCATTTGGCACTGAAACATATTCTGTCTTGTCTTACCTTTTCTCTTGCTATCCTATGCTTGACAATATAAATGTCCCGATTTTCCAATATTACATGTTCCTTGTGATCCTCAATTTACTCACCTATAAAATGGGGATGGATAACAATACTTGTGTTCATGAAAGGTTCTGAGAAAACCATTCTGTAAACTTTAAAGTTTTATGAAAATGTAAATGACAGTTATTATTATTTGACTATTAAAAGTACTGACTTAAAAATTTCTCTGTCCAGGTTGATATGTAAGGATCAGAAGACTTAACTTGAGATCTTAGTTCAGACAGACTAAGTATGAAATACTGAGCAAAAAAAACCCAACACAATCTCTACGAAATCAGTTTACTTATTTGTAAAATGTGGATAATATAAAAGGGATCCTATGCAAGAATGGTGGGAAGATATGAGAGGGTAGATATAGAAATCCTTTGAAATCAAGTGTAAAAAGTGTGTCTATTATCTGCATTTCAAGGTATAAATTATAGATTCACACCAGTTGTTCAATAACAAATATAATCCATCAAGTATTTTAAACAATGCATCCTTCCTACTCTATAAAATCTTGGAAATTCAGAGTGGGAAAAAGCGTGATTACGTTAGCCCATCCCATTTAGTGCTATCACCTTTGGAGATAGATATCCAGTCAGCCTAAATACTTTGCCTATGGCCTTGAAAAGCAAATGAATTGAATTTAAGTGAGGGAGAGCTGTCCAAGGTTCACCTGCTTCACTTTCTCCTCTGGGACCATCTGTGTCCAGTATCCAGATAGAGCTCAAGATGACTGGAGATGGCCCTAGATGCAAGGTTTTTAACAGGTCTGTTTGACAGAGCTAGTTTGATCAGGAGAGGGGCATTGACAAGATAATCTTGTCTTTCAATGGGCTTTTTATTGCAATGGTCTCTTGAGTTCCTTTACTTTGTTAGGGCTATTTTGACCTTATAGACACAGTATTTAATCAGGAGGCCAACCCCCCAAGTTATTCCTTAACAATAAAAAGTACCCCCCCCTTTCCCCTTGTAAATTGCAAGTTAATTAGGAATTTAGTTGAAATCTTTCCCCAACAACTGATGCTAAGTGAAATGAGCAGAACCAGGAGATCATTATACACTTCAACAATGATACTGTATATATGAGGATGTATTCTGATGGAAGTGGATTTCTTTGACAAAGAGACCTAACTCAGTTTCAATTGATAAATGATGGACAGAAGCAGCTACACCCAAAGAAAGAACACTGGGAAATGAATGTAAACTATTTACATTTTTGTTTTTCTTCCTGGGTTATTTTTACCTTCTGAATCCAATTCTCCTGGTGCAACAAGAGAACTGTTCAGTTCTGCACACATATATTGTATCTGGGATATACTGCAACATATTTAACATATATAGGACTGTTTGCCATCTAGGGGAGGGGATGGAAAGAGGGAAGGGAAAAATCGCAACAGAACCTAGTGCAAGGGATAATGTTGTAGAAAAAACTACCCTGGCATGGGTTCTGTCAATAAAAAGTTATTATAGAATAAAATAAAATTTTAAAAAATGATTTAAAAAATCTTTCCCCAACTTTGCCCACCTTATGGCAACATAATAAAGCTTTTGGCCTCTTAACTTGGAAAAAAATATCATTAAGGTTAGGTAAAAATTGAGGCAAAAGTGGCTTCTTTAATCTATATTCAAAGCTCATTTGAACAACAGCTCTTTCCTTCCTTCCTTTAATGGCGGGGGTATATGATATGATTTGAGAAACATTTAAAAAAAACTGTTCCCTGTGGTACCTCCTCTACACAGTAGAAATATATGAAATTCTTGTTTAAAGTATCATTTCTGAAAATTCAAAATCAATGACATTGTCTGGGTAATTCATTAGCACCTATTATTGGGCCCTGAATGTCTGGGGAAAGTCAGGCAAATTTTGATTAGAGAGTTGGAACAGAAGATGGAACATGAAAGGGTCCTAGTATGGATTGTTATTTGTAAAAAGAAAGTACTTTGTGTGTGTGTGTGTGTGTGTGTGTGTGTGTTGTTTTAAAGCTATATTGCTCTCTCTTTTTTTATTATAGTTTTTTATTTACAAAACTATGCATGGGTAATTTTTCAATACTGACTCTTGGCAAAACCTTCTGTTCCAACTTTTCCCCTTCTTCCTCCTACCCCCCACCCCCTCTTTTCTTCCTCTAGATAGCAGGTAGACCAATACATGTTAAATGTTAAAATATATGTTAAATCCACTGTATGTATTAACATATTATACAGTTATCTGAGCAAAGTACTTCTGATAACATTGTTCATAAAGCACTTAAAATGATTTGCTAGATGATTTATATGCATTATTTCATTTACTCCTTATACCTTTTAAGGTTAAGTTATTATATATATTATTCTCCCATTTTTATGGAGTAGGAGACAAGTAGGAAAACTTAGGACGAACTGGATTGATTTGAATTGGAGAAAGAATTTGAATCCAGATCTTTTTTCATGCCAAATCTATTACTTCATCTAAATCATCCCATGAGGAACCTTCATGTCACAGGGAACCTAGAAAAAGTCTGTACTATGGAAGGAAGAGGAGATGGGGAAGTACTGAAGAGAACAGTGGTCTGTCTCCCTGTTATTTTTCAGTGCTGTTTAGCAGCCAGACTCTTGTTGAAGTAATAAGGTACACATCAAGATGCTGTACCCTGGGGGATCACTGTTCTCAAGTGGACAGTAATCATTTTCATTAGGTTTTATTAAATCACACAGTATTTGATATCTGTTTGACACCTTCTGGCAGAAGAAACTTATATAGGCCTGGAGTTTGCCTTCATTAAACTGGTCAGTCCCATCCCATTACAGCACTTAGAAGCATTTCTTTACTTTAGATGAGACCTTCAAAAGTCATCCTACAGACAGGGTGGAGGGAAAAAACCATAAAGAACTGTTGAAAAAAAATCTAAACAGTAGAAGAGATATTTTTCTGCTCTTCCCATCTTTTTATTTGGAATGGATCTTGGCGTTTTCTAAATGAACTGCAAACTTTGGAGCCCCTCCCTCTTTTTTCTGCTTTAGGTCCAGCGTCTAAATGTATTTGTGTGGACTTTTTAGTTTCTTTCATCTAAATATCTTCTAGGCTGCTTTATTTCATTCAGCTCTTCCTTATCCTTTAGAACTTCACAATCTAGAATTTCATATTCGTGTGCACTAGAACCCCAAGGATTGGAAAGGGACAGCAGCTTAGGGACATGGTTTATACACTGTGTGCAGAAAGCTATATTGTATAAGATTCATTGTATAACTTTATGTATAAAACACCATTCCCCCTCTCCTCCCAATTGCTGAATTAAGCTGGATTCCCTTTTTGGTTTCTTCCCCTCTGTGCCAGGCTATCTGCTGTGATTTTGCATTTCTAGGAGGAGGAAGCTATTTGGTGGCATATTAATAGGCATTTGGTAATTTCAGGATCAGATGAGCAAGACATCCCTGGCAAAGGAGTTGCCTCCAATTTAATGAATGGAATTTCCGCAGAATTGGACAGTTTTTCTACAGAATTACCCTGATAGTTTGGCAGAAGAAACTGGACCTCCTACTTTTCCCACTTACCTGGGCAGGATTCTTCAATATTCCGTTGCTTTGATAGTGGACACTTTGACTTGGGCCGTTGGGTGAGTTAGCCATCCATCTGGGAACAGCTTATCCTGTTGGATTGGGGCATAGTAAGGTGCTTGATAAAAGTTGATTGATTAGCTACATGGAAGAACAGGGGCCTTCCCTTCCTCCTATTGCTCTCCCCCCACCTTGAATCACAAATTTAGTACTAGAGGAGACTCGAAAGGTGATGTAACTCTAGCTCCTAATTTTACAGATTAAGAAATTGAGGTCGAGTGGGGAGGTAACAAAAAGTATGAAAATCACTTAATTTCCAATTACGTGAAAAAAGAGCCTTTGATTAAAAAAAAAAAAAAAAAACAACCACTCTATTCATATTAAAAACACTGAAAACCATAGGAATCAAAACACATTTCTTTAATACTATCAAAAGTGTGTCTAAAATCAAGTACTGGCATAGGAAGTTTTGTCAGATAAATCCAAGATAAGGAAGAGATATCTACTGCTTCCACTATTTCTTCACAAAGCATGAGAAATGCTAGCTATAAATAAGGGAAAATAAATTAAGATAACAATACTTGTAAAGAGAAAGCATTATCTTCATTAATTGAGGCAATTAATGCTTTTAATAAAGTAGTAGGATATGAGAGTAATTAAAAAAATTTTTTTTCCTTTCTATTACAAACAAAACTGAGGAGAGGAAGATAAACTTAATTTGTAGTGAAATGAATTGAATCTGGGAATTTACTTGTCATGATCTTTGTAATTATTTCACTGACAATTAAAATGATTTTTATAGGAAGAAGAGTAGTAAATTGAAGAAATTTAGTATTGATAGCTGAGAAATCCATAGATGGTTTAGTGGATAAAATGCTGAATTTGGATTCAGGAAGACTAGACTTTGCATCCTATCCAGATACTTAGTAGCTATGTGACTTCCAAGCAAGTGATTTAATCTCTTCCTTCCTCAGTTTCTTTATCTGTAAAATGGGGATAATAATAATAATAATACCTACTAGGTTACAATGAGGTCATACATGCAACATGCTTTGTAAACCTTAAAGTGCTATCTTTCATTAAATATTTTGGGGGAGATGTACTCTGCAAGGAGACTTGTCTGGGTGTTTGGATATTTTTGTTGTGTCAAAAAATCTACAATTTAATCCCGATGATTTAAGAGTGCTGCGTCTTGGTATTTCAGTAGAAATCTTTCAGAAATTTCTATCCCCCCCTTAAAAAAAAAAGAACATTCACCTCATCCACTTGTCTTCTGCTGGTAAGCTTCTGTGAATATCGGGGCTGATGCTTGAATGACACATGCACAGTTCATAACTGAGAGCCTATATACAACGTCACTCTACTTTGCTTGGGCCTGTCCCAAACTTGTGCTTTGCCTTTTCCTATTCTGAATCACCCTTTTAGCCGCCTGGGCCTCAGAAGTGGACATTGCTAGAAGTACAGGTATTATCCTTTGCAGATTTTAAAAGGTAAATACAGATAAAGTTAGTTGAAGAGCTATATTTCTTTCCCTCTACTTCCAAGCCTCCTCCATTCTAGATCTTATTGAAAATTTAGAGATGCACTGATTGTAGAAATAAAGTAATTATGTGGCGGGCCACATATGCTGTCATTGAAACTCTTGGTCATCTTCATCTCTTGATGAAGGGATGCTTCCTACCATGAAAAGCATAGTCAAATGTCAATATCTGATTTCTTATTTTTGTAATGAATAATGAATAAGTACATGCTAACTGCTAGGATGGTCCATTTTCTTGGTAGCAGGAAGCTCTTCCCAACAGGTGAACTATAGATAATCTTGGCTTTTCTAAAACAAAGAAGATCCATAAAAAGCATTAATACATTTCAAATAACTACAAGGTAAGCCTGAAGTCCAGAGTAAAAGCCAAGAAACTTTGCTATATAATTGAGTGTTTTAGTTGTCTTTGCCTGTAAACTTCACTTTTTTGAAATGGTGGGAGCTGGTGAAAGCAGTGTGTCTGACTCCTACTCATTGCTTTAAGTGCCATTATCCTAGCACTTGCTTGTTTATAGACTTAAGCGCTAGAATGTCTCAAGATTTCTTTGTTAAAATGGTTCCTGAAAGCTTGCACTGATATGGGGGTGATGGTTCTAAATGGTAGAGGGCAGGTTGCAATGGATACTGAGGAGAAGGATGAGACTGAAGGCCTAAATAACAAAGATATCCTAGTGGAAGAAATGTATGAGGACTGTTGTGAGAAGGTATGAAATAGAGACTGAAAGGGACTGTGGATGATTTTTCAGAGGCTGTAGGACTTTAGGCCTAAATTTCAGAAGTCACATGATCCCTAGTCTTAGAGTAGGGCAGACATTATCAGACTCTAGGCTTAAATTTCAGGAAATCACATGACCTATAGGACCTAGACATCATTGCTGATGATTGATCAATAGTTATTTCCTTTTCAATCCATTCAATGAAATCTCACTCTTTTGCTATTTAATCCCTTCCCTTGTTCTGGTCTGGGGTCCCATGCCATGTTGGGTTGCTCAGTTGGTGTGCTGGAAACTCTCCTTGCAGGGACAAGAATCCATGCTTTCTTTCTGTATCTGGAAATGCCTCCGAGTAGCCCTTTTGAGTTAGGGGTCTAGCAACCCCCATAGTCCTATTGTAGATATTCCTCCATTTCATTTAGATTATCAAATTTATTGATGTTAAATTGGGCAAAATAACTCCTAATGATTGCTCTAATTTCCTCATTGATGAAAAGTTCTCTTTTCATTTTTGAGACTGATATGATTTTCTTTTCTTTTTCTAATCAAAATACCTAAAAGTTTTATCAATTTTGTTGGTTTTTTCATAAAACCAACTCTTAATTTTATTTGTTAATTCAATAGTTTTCTTTCAATTTTATTCATCTCATCTTTTATTTTCAGAATTTCAAATTTGGTATTTAATTGGGGATTTCTAATTTCTTCTTGTTCTAACTTTTTTAGTTGCAAGCCCAATTCATTGGTCTTTTTATTTTTTGCAAGTAAGCATCTAGAGATATAAAATTTTCCTTAATAATTGCTTTTGCTGCATATCTCACAACTTTTGGTATGTTGTCTCATTATTGTCATTCTCTTGGATAACATTGTTGATTGTATCTATGATTTGTTTCACCCATTCATTCTTTGGGATTAGATTTAAATTCTAATTAATTTTTGGTCTATTTTCCCCTGGTCTTTTATTGCATGTAATTTTTATTGCATCATGACCTGAAAAACTGCATTTATTATTTCTGCCTTTCTGCATTTGATTTTGAGGTTTATGTGCCATAATACATGATTAATTTTTGCATAGATTTCTGAACCACTGAGAAAAAAGTATACTCTTTTCTCTCTCCATTCAGTTTTCTCCAAAGATCTATCATACATAACTTTTCTAAAATTGTATTTATCTTAAGGAGATAAAAAAAACTAATTATTTTGAGATTTGATTTATCCATTTATATATATATATTTTATCAACTTCTCCTCTTGGAATTTGGGTGCTATACCACTCATTGCATATATATTTAATATTGTTTTTGCTTCATTATTTTTGATACCCTTTATTTAACACAAGATATAATTTTCTTCTTTATCTTTTAATTAGATCTATTTTTGTTTTTGCTTGATATGAGATCAGGATCTCTACTGCTGCTTTTTTTTTTTTTTTTTTTTTTTTTTACTTTACGGGAAGCATAATAGAATCTATTG